>NC_056725.1:74262995-74555495 GCF_019279795.1 Protopterus annectens | reverse complement strand
AAATATACAATCCATTCAGTTGAACATGTAATAAAGTCATAAATAACAAAATCTTTTTGTGCATTAATCGAAAGTAATAACTTTTCCTGGGATTCCCGAAGCATTATTTTCTCTGCAGGAACAGTGTAACTGCTCCTGCATGGAAAATGGCTACTGAGTGATCCAGGAAAGTGCCGTTTTCACGTGCATGAATGGCCCTACACCATTCAGGATGCAAATCACCTCATTTGCTGCTAAAAACCATGCAAATGAGGTAAGTTTGCGATCCGGGAAGCTGGCCAGACTCCATGCAGGCACAGTGTCAAAGCAGAAATGTGTTCAGTTAGTAAGTGAATACATTTCTGCATCTGAGCAAATGGAGGCAGGACAGCTTATGAAAAGCATGTATTACAGTCAAACACATATGCCAATGGCCAAATATAAGGCCATTGGCTTTAATAAATGTTTATTTTTTTTTAATTAAATGGTTTTTTTTGGCCGATCACGGCCATTTAAGCTTAGGGCAGTGGCGCGCAAATGGGATCGTGCTGAAAATAAAAACAAATGAGAAAAGTCAATTTTAAAATAATTCTGCATTTTGCCATTATAGTCAATGGCATGCAGAATGTAAACAATATGAGGAAGCAGTAGTTGTCAAGGGGAAAGGGTCCGTCTAAGTGCAGTAACTAAGGACTTACACACTGGGGTATGCAAATGAGGGGAGTTATACTAAATTACATATTTCCTTAAAGTGTCAGCTTGCACCTAACCGTGTAGGTGCAGCATTACAACAGTGCAAGTATAAGAGCTGAATGACTTCATAAGGGGGTGTGTCATGCTTGCTGTAAGCTCACTGGAGCTCTGTGGCCCATGTTTCCCCTTAGGTAAACACACCTGAGGAAGGGAAGTGTATGAGGCTGTATTGTCTTATTCCATGAAATGCAGAGTATGTTCGCATCCAGAGAGGGCCATTTCTGCTTAAAAGTGCTTACATTAGCTAAACGGGTGTGCGTGGTGCACAGCGAGCCTAAAAAAAAAAAAAAAAAAAAAAAATAGCAGCACTGTTTACATTTGAGCAATGGGTATGCACGGTGCACCTCAGGGCTTTAATAGGGAGGAAGTGGGAGGGGGAAACAGCAGTAGGAAGGCAATCAAGGAGAACTAGCATAGCTGGCAGGTGGAATGTATCAGAATCAGCCAATTACACATGCAGCATCCCAACACACTAATATAAACTATGCAAATACCCCACAAACTCTACTCCACCGGTGTACACAGATGGGGGATTTTTAACCGGCAAAAATAACTAAATATTTTAGAGGCTGCTGCTGCTGCTTTACTCCAACAATATGTGCTAGAGACTGAGGGTTGTGAGGAGGAGAATGCTGACAACTGACCCACAGTGAGGAGGAGGAGAAGAGTGTACAAACCCAGGGTAACCTACCAGGGCCTACATGAGCTGGAGATAGTAGAACACTATAGGGTAGACAGGGACATTCTACAGCAAATCATTGAGCTGTGCTGGCCACACCTTACACACAGAACTAATAGAGGGGAACCCATCCCAGTGGATAACAAGGTATGTCTAGGCTTAAGAATACTAGCCACAGGTACCTTCCAAAGACCAGCTGGGGATATCATGAGGGTCTCACAGGCATCAGCATCCAGGGTGCACCACCACTTCCTGGAAGCCATGACACAACATGCCAATGAGCACATATATTTCCCACTGCCAGTGAGGAGCTGACCACACGTATGCTTCTCTTCCATCATATAGCAGAATACCCGGAAGTAGTTGGTGCTATAGACTGCAAGCACATCCACATCAAAGCACCACCCGGTGAGCAGGGTAGGGTCTACATAAACCACAAGGGCTTCCCCTCCAACTGCCAGGCTGTGTGCGATGCTCAGGGCATTATCATGAATGTGTGTGCTGGCAGCCCTGGAACCTATCATAACTCCCACATCTGGCATTGCTCACAGCTGTATCACGCATTTGCCAGGGGGGGGCATCCCATATGGCCATCTAGTGGTGGATGCTGGCTATGTACTGGAGCCGTGGCTGATGACACCCATCAGAAATGCACACACACCCGAACAAGAACACCATAATGAGGCACACGCACAAACCAGGATCATTGTACAGCATGTGTTTGGGATGCTCAAGTCACGATTCCACTGCCTTGACATATCCGGTGGAGGCTTGCAGTACTCTCCAGCTACATGTACACAAATTTTCATAGTATGTGTCATGCTACACAATATGATCCTGTGGAAACAGCTGCTAGCAGGAACAGCACAGGGCAGGTCCACACAGCCCCCCACCATTGCTGAGGCCAACACAGGCACAGAGGGACTCAGAGGAGGAACATCCTGGCCTGCCCCTGTAGGCAGAAAGAGGCGTGCACAGTATGCCCAGACCTTAGCAAAGAGGCAATGGATAGAACACACACTGACACTGTAGAGACCCATACCTCTCTCTGCCTCACACAGACAGTAAAAGGGATGCCAAACATGACATTACCTGAGCTTTATCATGTACAGGGAGTGTACTATGTGCATCCAACATAGTCAGCCCTCCAGCACTGTCCTCAGTACTGGCCCAGCAACAAGGTAAGTCACTCTTCCTATCAGTAACCATGTCTCCCCAAGACAATCAGGGCAGCAGATCCAAGGAAAAATAGCCTTTAATGTTCACCAACACAGTAATAAGAGAAATTCACAAAAAATCAGTTTAGCGCACCTTCACCCAGTAAAATACTAGGCTTCTTCAGAACGAACATTTGATTTCTTCCCTCTAGAAACCTTGTACAATTGCTCATAAATCCTTGGTTGTGCTGTACATTTAAATAGTGCAGCACAACCAATCACATCCATAAATCAATTAAGTGTACATACCATCAATTAATTACCATGGAATAACCTAATTAAAAGCATAATGAAGATGAATTGCAGCTCTAGTATACATCCACTCTAAAATAGAGGTGTATTTGGTTTAAACCTTAAAATCCAGTTCATAAAATCAATGTCAAAGCCTTACTATAACAACAAATATCCTATTAAATAAAAATAGAAAAAATGCATTTATAAAATACATCAGTCATTCAGAACAATAAATACAATACTAATAACAGCAAAATATTTAGTAAATAAATAAAAATATAAATATAAATTTTACAATTTAGCAGCCCTGAGTTTTAAAAGCTGTTAATACTAATATGGTCATTGAGACCAGGGGGTCTACCCACGTCTAACTTCAACTGCCAAAACAGTTCTCTGTATTCCACCCTGGACTCCTAGCTCCCTCCATGGGGATCAACTAACACTTGCTCTAGCACAAAAAATGCTATTTTCATGTCCTTACATATTAAAGAGTGTAGATAAAAAGCATTTGATTCCTTCCCTCTAGAAACCTCGTACAAACGCTCATAAATCCTACTCCTAAGTGGTCTCTCAGTCTTACCAATATAAAAACTCTGGCAATTTTCACAAATCCCATTATACACCATCCCTTTCATACTACAATTGTAGTATTTTGATGCCTTCAACCTAAAACCCCTAGATGGAATATATAACTCACCCTTGTCCAAAATGTATCCACATTGTTGGCAGGCTCCACATTTGTGAGTCCCCCATCTTACTTCATCAGTAACCTGTCTAACAGCCTGTTTCCTTTCAAAGAGTTGGGAGGGTGGTCTAATGGTTAAGGTGTTTGAATTATAAACACAAGGTTTGGGGTTTGTGCCTCATAAGGGATAATTGGCTAGGCTTAAAATGGATCGCAAGGGCAGTTAGCTTAGTACTAATCTATGAACCTATAAGAGTTCTTTAAGGCTGGTGTCCCTCCTTCTAACAAAAGTAGGATGGTTCGGAAGAAATGTTCTAGTGTCGTCACTGAACTTTAAAATATGCCAGTATTTTTAATAAAGTCTTCCACTTGGGTGAATGTAGTAGAAAAGGTGTGAATGAAGGCCCCTATGTGTTTAAGATCACCTTCCTCAGATACCTCCACTTCAGACGGACCCTTACCTAACAAGGGAAAAAAGTCACAATTCCACTGCCTTGACATATCTGGTGGAGGCTTCCAGTACTCTCCAGCTACATGTACACAAATGTTCATAGTATGTGCCATGTTACACAATATGATCCTGCGGAAACAGCTGCAGCAGGAACAGCACAGGGCAGGGCCACACAGCCCCCACCATTGCCAATGCCAGTATAGGCACAGAGGGACTCAGAGGAGGAACATCCTGAGCCTGCCCCTGTAGGCAGAAGGAGGCATGCCCAGTATGCCCAGACCTTGGCAAAGAGGCAACGCATAGCACACACACTGACACTGTAGGGACCCAGGGACTGATATCTCTCTCTGACTCGCACAGACAGTAAAAGGGATGCCAAACATGATACTACCTGAGCTTTATCATGTACAGGGAGTGTACTATGTGCATCCAATATAGCCCTCCAGCACTGTCCTCAGTACTGGCCCAGCAACAAAGTAAGTCACTCTTCCAATCAATTACTCAATGGAGTAATATGTTCATGTACTTGTATGTATGATATGGATGCAAGCATGCAAGGGAATTGGGTGGCTGAATGGGATAGCAGCAGACAGCTATATGGGACAGCAGGAAATTCATAACAAATACTGGTATCAATATACTAGGCAGCACTACACAAGGTGACACCCCCCACTTCAGTACATGTGATGGCCCAAAGAACTGTGGGTGACAATAGGTCACATACATGGATGTCAATGAGGGTCACATATCCACCACCAGCCTCACCCAGCAGGACAGGTGTAGATGACCATGAAGAAAGGCTGGGCTAAGGCCCCCAAATTATGGCAATGGTGAACAGCCCCCCACCAGACATACACAGACATACTACAACAGGTCTGGCAGTTGCATTCCAGTTCTGAAGGGTAGGAAGTCTGAAACTGAAATGTATGCTATTAGGATCTAACATGTGTACTCTCCTGATATGTCCCCTGTCCGCATGATAGGTCATGATACAGTATGAAATGGAAGCCAACAGAATAACCAAAATACCAGTACAGTCATTTCAAATGTTAAAGTCTGCAGGTGTGCACCCTCCCCCCACAATCCCATGTAGAAATGCAGTAACAGATGGCCTGCAGCACTCTCAAATGACCTACAGTCTTCTGGCAAAGGTCCATGCCTCACCCATAGTGCCAATGTATGGAATGTCAGGGGGTCCCAAATAACAACTTAACAGTAAACAGAAAACAAATGCAATGCCATGTTGACAAATGCCAGTAGCATGCCTCCCATTGTCCTACTGCAAGGACTGTGAATCAGGCCATAAATGCTACTGGGATAAAGGCCCAACTATAGGGATACCTCTGAGATATTGCTTAGATGGAGGAGAAAATAACGGGGGGAGTGTAGAAGCATGGAAGTCATGGAGTGTGTGAAGTCTGAAACTCTAATGTCCGCCCATATTACTCCCGACTACAAACCCATGAATGAATAGACAAAAAAAACACTTGTAAACCATAATGTGAAGGTAAACTGACCAGATATATGAGTCCTGCCTCTGGATAACCTGGGTGTATCTGTACAGCTGAGAGGTATGGCCCCGGCAGGATATGGCCATTCCATGAAGTTGAGAAAAGCACAAGGAGGGGATCCCCAGCCAGCATACTAACAAGGTGCTGCATCATTTATACAGAACCAGCAGTCTATTGTCTATAGCTACTCCTCTACAATGGCAGGTGTGTGCCAGAATGTGTAGTCTTATGCCTCAGTATATTGGTCTCAGCTTCATTCATCTCATATTTCTGAGTAAATAACTGTGAGCAAAGAATGATAACTTTCAATAGTCGATGACATGACACATCACAGTGCAAAACAGTACATATGTCAGAATATCTATTATTTATTTATTTATTTTATTTGTAGTTGGTTTACCAGGATAGTCCATTGGGCCAAAATGAACCCGTTTTCAGTTGAGTCCTGGGGAGAAAAGCTCCAGACAATACAGATTACAGTAGGTATTAGACATACTTAAACATTATAAAAAATCTCAAGTAGACAAATACAAATACAATGCACAACAATTACAATTAATTTAACAGTGTTTAATCTGATAGCAGATTAAAAGGGATTATACATAAATTCAAAATTCTACTAAAGTTATTTCATAAAGAGAGTTCAACATATGAGAGGTAGAGTGTAGAATATTCTTACATATTCTATAGTAATAACAGGAATGTGAGAGTTATGGATAATGAGAGAGAGAAATCAAGGGTGTAAGCAGGAGTAGGAGGAAATGGGGATGTTCAGTGTAGTTAAGTAGGGTGGGAGCAAGAGCATTCCCACTGGGAAAGGAGATGTGAATGAAGAGATTTTTTGAACATGAAATGGTTAGAGGTAGTACGGATAGATGGAGGTAGAGAGTTCCAGAGACGAGCTAACCCATGTGAGAGAAGATATTTGCCTGGGGGACGGTTTGGTTTGTACACTTCTAATAGATTTTGGTTGTTGGACCTTAGTATTCTATCAGGTATGTGCATTTTAAACACAGAAGAGAGGGAGGGACAGAGGGAGGGGTTGAAAATAAGTTTATGTGCAAGGGATAGTTGTGTATAGGTGAGCTGATGGGGTAGTTCTAGCCATTTTAGTTGTTGGAGAGAGGAGCAGTGGTGGGTGTTAGAGTTTTGGTTGGTAGCAAACTTAGCAATTTTATTGTAGCAGGAGGAAAGTTGTTTTTTCAGGGAGATTTGTAGATTAGTTAGTAGTGGAGCTCCATATAGAAGGGAGGGAATAAGAAAGGAAGTAGAGAGAGTGATTTTAGTGGCAGTTGTAAGGTAGTGCTTTTGTCAATAGAGCATCCCTAGTTTTGATGGGTTTTTTTTAATATTTAGTTGTAGATGGGAGTTGAATTTTAGTTGGTTATCAATTTGGACTCCAAGTAATTTGGTCTCTCTCACTAGTTCCAGTGGAGAGTTATTCTCACTTGTAATAGAGAATGTGTTTGTATTGAGAGAGTTGAGTTTAGAAGGGGTGAATATCATTAATTTGGTTTTAGAGGTGTTGAGTGCTAGGTGATTTGTTTTCATCCATAGTTCAATGGTAGAAAAAGCATCCTGTGTTAGCTTTATGAGAGTAGGGATAGTTGAGGCAGTGCAGATAATGGTCGAATCATCTGCATATTGGATGATATTGGAGAGAGGGATAGCTTTGTGGAAATAATTTATAAATATATTGAAAAGGAGGGGACCTAATATGGAGCCTTGGAGGACACCAGTCGGGGTGTTAAGAAATGAGGAGGTTGCCTTTTTCTGTTTGACTGCATGATATCTATTAGATAAGTAGCTAGAGAACCAGTTCAAAGTAGAGGAAGATAGGTTAAGTTTGGAGAGTTTGGTTAGAAGCAGACTATGTGATATAGTATCAAAGGCTTTAGAGAGGTCAAGTAGAAGGGAAGAGACAATTAGGCCAGAGTCCCGGGCGTTATTTACAGTTTCAAGAAAGGAGAGGAGTGCTGTCATAGTGCTGTGATTTGGTCACTGCAACCAAACATGTCACACAAGCAGGACAGACAGCAATAGTTACAGTATCCCCTGTATGTTAAGGCCATTGTGTCTCCATATTGGCAACCTATCTACAGATATCCTGCAGAAACAGTTTGCTACGTGTAGCTGTAGCACACAAAACCCTGAACTGGAGTCCAAACCTCCCTGGAATGGATGCACACACTCAATATAGAAGGTAATACTGGGCATGCTCCTACACTTAGATAAATGAAGCCCGTGTCTCACAATACAGTAGACTACAGTTATCAGTTATTTGCAGCTGTCTGTGCACACACACCAAATTGTACACCATTGATACTTCACACACACACATTGGAGAGAAGTACACACACATATCTAAGGCAAACATAATATGTCAAACATACATACACACAGAGACGTGGAGAAGAGAAAGACAGACAGCAACAGAGAGAATCCCATTATGAGGCCTGTCCCACCCACTACATATTCCATTGGCCTATATCACATGATGTGCTGATGCCATTCACTGTATTAATACCTTTGGTTAGCCCTCAGTCCTATAGTGTCAGTGGTGCTTGTGATAACTGTGTAAACCTACAGTACAAATAGGTATCCATGTAGCAGTTGTAATCTCAGTCCTGTCAAATGTAAAGTTGTGTGTGAGTGTTTCTATATGAATGTGGTTGAGGCCATTCACACCCACTAAATCTCCCGTACCCCTCCTTCAACACTGCTGCTGATGTCACTCATCTTCAAAGATACCTTTGGGCAGCTTCCTAGCATATAAGCTCTGTGGCACTTGCGATAATTGTGTAATACTGTAGTGTAGCAAACTAGTTAGGTAGGAGTTCCAATCCTGATCCTGGTAACTGTGTGTGTGTTTGTGTGAGAGAGTGTGTGTATCATTGTAGAGACCTGATTTTGTGGTCATTCACTCTTACAACACTTCCATTACCTCTCCTTTAGCACTGCTGCTGATGTGACTCACCTTCATAGATACCTTTGCACAGCTCTCCAACATATAAGCTCAGTGGTGCATGTAATAACTGTGTAATACTATAGTGTAACAAACTAGAAAGGTAGGAGTTCAGATTCTGGCAACTGTGTAAATGTGAATGTTTGTGGGAGAGAGTGAGTTTGTCCTTGTAGAGACCTGATTTTCTGGTCATTCGCACTTGCAACACTTCCCTTACCTCTCCTTTAGCACTGCTGCTGATGTGACTCACCTTCAAAGATACCTTTGCACAGTTCTCCAACATGCAAGCTCCATGGTGCGTGCGATAAATGCAGAACAATATAATAGCAACAACTACATAGGTATGGGTTTGAATCTCATCTCTGGCAAGTGTTTGTGTGTGTACGTATGTATGTCCGTACCTCAAAGATTTTGGCCCTATTTACACCCAGTACACATCTCAGTGCCTGTCTTTAGCAGTCCTGAAGATGTTACCACCCTTAGAAGTACCTGTTGTCACCCCTAAACCATATAAGGTCAGTGGTGCATGTGGTAAATGTGTAACCATAATGGTCTGAAAAGATAGAGGTTTGAACCTCACCCCTGGCAAATGTAAATGTGCGCAGGGTAAACTATTTTATAGAATTTCTCACCCACTGCATCACCCAATGCCAGTATTTACAAGGGCTGGTGATATTTCTTGCCTTAGACAAACCTTGGGACAACATCCATCATATAAGCTCTGTTGCACATATGATAAATGTGGTACACTGTAGTAGCAATACATAGCTAGGTAGAGGTTTGAAACTCAGTACTGGCATGTGAGTGAGTGTATGTGTGTGTGTGTGTGTGTGTGTGTGTGTGTGTGTGTGTGTGTGTGTGTGTGTGTGTGTGTGTGTGTGTGTGTGTGTATGTGTGTGTGTGTCTGTCTGTCATCAGTATCCTGTGTTGGGGTTGGGGTTGGTGTGATTGTGTAATAACAAAATCCACTGGGGGGGTGGGTTTTGCTAAATTATTATGTTGAGGACCTAGTATATGTTACAATGTCTACATTACAAGGCCAACAATTGTCAAACACTGGAGAGGATGGTGTAGACAATCCACATCCCTAACTGTGACAGTATGGATTAGTGAGCAATATAGGCAACCCTTATATTACTCAGAGACCACTCTCCACACATGAATCATACACAAACACACTTGGCCAGGCAATAACCACTATACTGGTAGTTCCCCTGCATATTGCCTCACAGATAGCACCCAAGGTGTGATTGCAATGGACTACATGCCTGTTGACCACAACAGTGCCACTGACATCAGAAAGTACTTTGATGTGTTACATCTCCTGACCATGTGTTATCCAGCAAGTAAAAGAATATGGCACCCTGTTTCATCCCCTCAGTAGCCCAATCAAAGTGTACAGTGGCCCTTTTGCCATATTCCCCACTGGACGCCTGCAACAACTGTAGAGTCTGCAAACAAACCCCACAAAGGGAATACCATGCCTTATTCACATGCCCTGTATGGACAGATGTCACTAACTCCACTGAGTACCCGTATCATGCTTTCAATGTAGGTGCAATCACTACCTCAGTTAAATAGCCAGGTCTCACCAAATGAGGTCAGGAATGCTACATTAGAAGATACCAATCTGTCCATACAGCATGCCCTAGAGACCTCAAGCACACTTCCACATGTTAAAGAATATGTATATGGGACATGTGCACAACACAGACACTATCCATGTTATGGAATATAGATCACATACATGGGAAGCAGTGCACATCACTGGCAACCCATAATAGAAACCTGTATGAGTGGATGGAGAATACAATACCCACCCCTAGGGACAACTCCAGTGACTGTACTCCTGAACCACACTGGGGACTATTGTCATGTGGCCTGATGCCAAGATATTCCCTTGGGCTAGCCTTCTAGAGCCTTCAGGCCCATTCATCTACTACACACCTATGAAGCAATGAACCTATGGATCTCAGTACTGGCAAGTGTGTGTGTGTGTGTGTGTGTGTGTGTGTGCACGTTTGTGTGTGTGTACAGTACTCTCAGTGTGTTTGGATGATGAATATCCCCAGGGGCTGTGGTTATTAGCAATTGGAGCTGTTTCCTAACCAGAACATGTACCATTCACCGTTCTACAACAGATGTACATCAACATGTACCTATGTACAACCCTCAGCCCTATAATCTGTGAGCCATATGCAATCACTGTGTTACAGACCAGGAATTACTGTGCACATACTGTATCCTACACATGACATGGTGGATGTGTCACCACAGTGCCATACCCTGTGACCTTGCTACAGTGCCACATCCTGGTGACACACAGCTGCCTAGAATGGACAAGGGATACAGCATGTGAGAACACATTTATTCAGCACTTCACTTGTGGGGGTAGGAGAGAGGTAAAGCTGGCAATGAATATGATGCCAAAACTGTGGCCAATATCTGTTGTCTCAGGATAGGTATTAGCTTTGTGTAGTAACTCACAGCACTTGTGTTTACTGCTGTGGATGTTGTTAATGTAACTATCAAGGCTTCTGTGAATGTCATCAGTGTTTGCTGCATCTCTGCTGCCATAGATGCCTGTCGGGTCTCCTTGAGGGATCCAAAGTTGTGTTTGAGGCTAAGAAGGGAGTTCAACAGTCATGGGACACCACCTTTCCCTGCAACAGTGTCCTCCTTCTCATGTACACTTCAGTAATGGCAGCGGACCGTCACATTGTCTCCCAGTGTTAGGAGGACAGTGTCTGGGTTCTGTTGGCTCTGGCTAGTACCATGCATTCATGAACCTGTTTGTACAGTGCCTATGTGTATGTGTCCACAGTCATGCAGCTACATCCCATTGCCATGGGTGCAGTGAAGACATCCACCTGTTTTCTTGGCTGCAAAGTCAGCTTTGGAGAGTTTTTGCCAGGTGCTTATCTTTGTGAGGGGTGTGGCTGACATGTTGAGTTCCATGTTGATTACAGCCTGTGTGAATCTCACCATGCAGGGATTGACATCTGGGGATGAGCAATGGTCCCATATTTAAGTGGTCAACACAGGTCAAGGTTGTTGCATCCTCTACCAGGGGTTAGTATGAGCTGGTCTAGGGCAATGGAAATGATGAATCCCAGAAGTGTTGGGCCACTGTACTGGTGATTGGCTACATTCCCCAGGTGATGGAGGGGTAGTTGAAGACTCGTACTAGTCAGTGTTGCATTGGACCATCAGGGATGGCAGGGTGTTGAGGAATGTGCATTGATAGTCTAGGGACATAGATGTGGACCTATAGCAGGCTATCGTCTGGATAGTACCATTACCCCAAGGCAGTTGTACCGGAAGTATCTCCAATGCATTAGGATCGGATGCTAGTCCAGAGATGTTCCTATCCATAATGAATATGTTGACAACACCACCTGTGGAGGTGTGATGTGGTCCATGTTTGGGGGATGAAAGCTGTGGAATGCATCATAGCCTGATAATGGCAGTCTGCTGTCTGATGCTGTGAAGCACTTCTTCATTACAGCAGACATGTGTCCTCCACTCCAACAACTATTATGAGTGACTGCATCCTGGCAGTTAGATGTCCACTGCTGAGCAGCATGACCCTCAGATAGCATACATGTGTAGCTGTTATGGTGGTAATAACATTAGGAACACTGCCTAATAAGGCACCACAGGGGTGGCAAGACACGTAGCCAGCACCTGGCAATCCAGTGGTGACAGATGTAGGACAGCCATGGCAAGTCATTGGGTTCCAGCAATCATGCCATTTCAGGCAGAGAGGTCCTGGATCCCCTGAGAATGACACATAACATGAAAGGCAATATTGCAGTCAACCATCTGTTGATAGTACCACAGCATCATTCTGGGTCACAGAGGTACACTGCCCAGGGCTACTGTCACACCTGCCTGAACCGCATAATCAGAGAGCTCAACCATGTCTCCTGTCATGTAGTCCAGGAAGGTGTGTCCCAATTCATTCACACCCACATGGATATGGAGTGATACTTGTTGTGGAGTTACATGACTGGCTGTGTCATGTGTTAGATGCTGGCATGTGATTGATATTTGGCTGTTACCTGCTCCATATTCAACCTAGTGAGTGGGATGTGTGTGCCTCAGTGCTGGGTTACCCATGATCACTGTATTGTGCAAGCTGGTTAACCTTAGGGGCTTAGGTTGGGGCACAATGTGTAGGTTAAATATGTGTCCCTTGGCATATGCCATGTCACAGTGTCTGAGTGGGTGTCTGCCTTGCTGGTCTGTGCTGTATGAGTAGATGTTCTTTGAGTGCCTCTGGGGAAGGTGGGTGTGTGGGTTTTCACTGTATGTCATGGCTGTCAAAGTGGGTGTCATGGTGAGCTGCATGATCCACATGGTGTGGTGCAGGTGTTGATCTTATCCTCTTGATCTGCTAGTCCATTCTTTGCTGTAGAGTGCATATGTCCACATTGGGTGATGTTTGGGTAACCCTCACAGGTCTGAGTGTTTGGAGTTTAGAGGAGAGGATTGTCTGTGTACATGCAGCAGTTGCAACAGTGCCCCAGAATGGACATGTGCACAAGGTCAATGGGTGAAAGCACAGATAACCGCCCTTCAAACATGCCAGGAGGGGTGGACATAACTAGTAAGTATTGACATCTGTGATGAATGAGTACTGCTGATGGCTCACAAGTGTGATACACTTCATGATAAAATAACCTGGTGAAGTGCTGAAGCCATAATTTTTTTTGGTCCGAAAAGACTGTGTGTATGGTAACCAGAAGGCAATGTTTTAAAGGGTATATTTTACAACTTTCAGTTATCAGCAGTTTCCTAAAAATCAAAGCCTGTAACATTCAACTGAAAACTTTCTTACCAGACAGGCAGGTTCAAATTTAAATGGAGGGGGTTTTGTGGGGTTGAATAAGTACACGGGGCCAAACCTTTTGAACTTGCCTTTAATTTTCCCAAAAAATTTTAGAAAACCTGTTAATGATCCACCTCAGAAACCAGTTAGTGAAATTTGAAGGCCTGGGAAGTTCTTAAGTTAAATTATAGTAAATCCCAGAAGGAGGGTTTAACCCCAAATGTGAATTTGGTCCCAAATAAGTTGTTGAATAAATCATTGGTCTCCCTTTCCCTTTTCCCTTACTTTTTTAGAAAACGGTTTCATCCACCTTAATACAGGGATGGTGAATCCTTTGGGGAATAACTAAAAAAACCTTGTAGAAGGTCCTTGGAGGATTTCTAATCCAAAAGGGGAAAGGGTTTTAGGGGTGAATCAACTGGGGTTTAACCATTTTGATTTTAAAACCCCAAATTTCTTGAACTCTCCTTTTGGGTTTTGGGCAGAAAAGGCCTAAATTGTCGGTTAAACAGGACGCCCCCCTACAAAAGTCGGGAACAGGTTTTTGAAACCTTTGGTTAAAGGGGTTTGGGCCTCTGCCACAGTAGTACTGCCCTTGGGTTTATAAAGGATTTTAAACCCTTTACGGAAAAATTTCTATAAATCTTTGCCCGTGGCTGCCTATCTTTACAGGTTTCAGATGCTTGGTTTTCAAAACTTTTCTTATGGTCAATAAACAAAATTTGACTGTAAAGGGTCCAATAGTTTAACAGGCCCCTTTTTACCCTTAAAAGGTGTGCAAAACCAGAACCCAGTGGGCCCCCAGGCCCTTTCCCTTTAAAATTTGCAAAAATTGAGGGCCCCTTTTCCAGACACTTAAACTAAATTTTAAATTCTACAAATTTAACAGTAAATGGGTAATTGTGAAAGGAGATAATTTTGATATTTCAGCATGTGAAACTGACAATTCAAAGCTCTCATGGCTAGAGTGGAAGAAGTATACACTTTCTTACCCACCTATCCAATGCCCTTGCCTCTTTGTCAGTGGGAACAGGATTTTTAACCACAGAGGCTTTAACACCTTTAGGCCCCTGCGCAACAGTTTCTGGGTCCGCCCTAGGACTCTTAAACAAATACTTGAGCTTCGGGCACCTATAGTACCTATCAGGTTTAACAGGGCAGGAGGCAAGGAATCAGGGTTCAGGGAAGCCTCTGCAAAACATCTTCCACCACAGTCAACACAGGAGGTATAGCTAAGGGCCTATGCTGGGGTAAAACAAAAATTCCTAAGCCTCTTCCTGGAATCAGAGTAATCCTGGCCTTCCCATTTAAAGTGCTCCCTCATGGAATGCAGAGTCTCTGAAAATGAAAAATCCTCAGGAGGAGAAGCCGAAGGAGTGGCATCATCCACATCAGAATCAGAATAATGAGGATACTCCTGCAAATCTTCATGAAGACTCAGAAGCCCTGAACCCTGTTCAAAACTGTCAAAACTCTGGTTCCACCCTAGGCCTCTTATCAGGAGGGCCCATAGAACCTCTAATCATAGTAATCAAATCTTCTGCCATTTTAAGCATTTGTTTCTTAGGTACACAGAACCGAAGGCTAGGAGAAGCCCCTACTGAAACTGAACTTGGCCTTCCTCTAACAGAAGGAGAGGCTCTAACTACTTTGGGAAGAGAGGAAGAATAGTTACCTGAGAAGCCCCTCAGCCTGGCCTGCCTCCTGAGAGGGTACATCCTGTAACAGTAAAGTTTCTGCCTGAGACTCCATAGAAACTCCTGGCAAAACCTCTGGCTCCACTGAGCCTCCCTAAAGAAATCGGCGTCCGGGACTGCGGTTCATCAACCCTAGGCCGCTGTTTTGTCCTTACGCTTCTTGGGCCGAGAGGCGAGGCGTCGAAGCATCCGGCGGCATTTTATAATTGGCAACGCTTCCCAAACACTAATCTGGCACAGTCTAACCTCCTCTTAATAGTGCGTTTGTTAAACCTAGCACAAGGCGGCAACCAACAACGTCGTGCTCAGGCCCTAAACAAGGTATACACAATATATGGTAATCCCTATGAGGTATCTGTTTCCCAAAATACAGTTATTCACTTTTCTGACATCGGTTAAATACTGAGGCAAGAAAAACCAAAATGTTCTAGCAGTACTTAGCCAACTCTGATTCGGTCTGAAACTCCGGTTTGGAAATATTTCAAACGCCAACCTGCACTTTCAAAACTGCTTCTGCATCGGACAGCGGCAAAAAGACTGAGGATATGGCGCGGTCATGCGCATTAGTACCCTGGCGGTACTGGCGTCAGTCTAATGCTTGACCCACGTCAGCCTTATACTCTGGTATTCGGGCCGACTGGATGCGGACTATACCCAATAGTAAGGACTGCAGCAATGGAAGACGAAGAACATCCTGTATGAGTGGATGGGGAATACAATACCCACCCCTAGGAACAACTCCAGTGACTATACTCCTGAACCACACTGGGGACTATTGTCATGTGGCCTGATGCCAAGCTATTCCCTTGGGCTAGCCTTGTAGAGCCTTCAGGCCCATTCACCTACTACACACCTATGAAGCAATGAACCTATGGATCTCAGTACTGGCAAGTGTGTGTGTGTGTGTGTGTGTGTGTGTGTGTGCACGTTTGGGTGTGTGTACAGTACTCCCAGTGTGTTTGGATGATGAATATCCCAAGTGGCTGTGGTTATTAGCAATTGGAGCTGTTTCCTAACCAGAATATGTACCATTCACCATTCTACAACAGATGTACATCAACATGTACCTATGTACAACCCTCAGCCCTATAATCTGTGAGCCATATGCAATCACTGTGTTACAGACCAGGAATTACTGTGCACATACTGTATCCTGCACATGACATGGTGGATGTGTCACCACAGTGCCATACCCTGTGACCTTGCTAAAGGGCCACATCCTGGTGACACACAGCTTCCTAGAATGGACAAGGGATACAGCATGTGAGAACACATTTATTCAGCACTTCACTTGTGGGGGTAGGAGAGAGGTAAAGCTGGCAATGAATATGATGCCAAAACTGTGGCCAATATCTGTTGTCTCAGGATAGGTATTAGCTTTGTGTAGTAACTCACAGCACTTGTGTTTACTGCTGTGGATGTTGTTGATGTAACTATCAAGGCTTCTGTGAATGTCATCAGTGTTTGCTGCATCTCTGCTGCCATAGATGCCTGTCGGGTCTCCTTGAGGGATCCAAAGTTGTGTTTGAGGCTAAGAAGGGAGTTCAACAGTCATGGGACACCACCTTTCCCTGCAATAGTGTCCTCCTTCTCATGTACACTTCAGTAATGACAGGGGACCGTCACATTGTCTCCCAGTGTTAGGAGGACAGTGTCTGGGTTCTGTTGGCTCTGGCTAGTACCATGCATTCATGAACCTGTTTGTACAGTGCCTATGTGTATGTGTCCACAGTCATGCAGCTACATCCCATTGCCATGGGTGCAGTGAAGACATCCACCTGTTTTCTTGGCTGCAAAGTCAGCTTTGGAGAGTTTTTGCCAGGTGCTTATCTTTGTGAGGGGTGTGGCTGACATGTTGAGTTCCATGTTGATTACAGCCTGTGTGAATCTCACCATGCAGGGATTGACATCTGGGGATGAGCAATGGTCCCATATTTAAGTGGTCAACACAGGTCAAGGTTGTTGCATCCTCTACCAGGGGTTAGTATGAGCTGGTCTAGGGCAATGGAAATGATGAATCCCAGAAGTGTTGGGCCACTGTACTGGTGATTGGCTACATTCCCCAGGTGATGGAGGTGTAGTTGAAGACTCGTACTAGTCAGTGTTGCATTGGACCATCAGGGATGGCAGGGTGTTGAGGAATGTGCATTGATAGTCTAGGGACATAGATGTGGACCTATAGCAGGCTATCATCTGGATAGCACCATTACCCCAAGGCAGTTGCACCGGAAGTATCTCCAATGCATTAGGATTGGATGCTATTCCAGAGATGTTCCTATCCATAATGAATATGTTGACAACACCACCTGTGGAGGTGTGATGTGGTCCATGTTTGGGGGCTGAAAGCTGTGGAATGCATCATAGCCTGATAATGGTGGTCTGCTGTCTGATGCTGTGAAGCACTTCTTCATTACAGCAGACATGTGTCCTCCACTCCAACAACTATTATGAGTGACTGCATCCTGACAGTTAGATGTCCACTGCTGAGCAGCATGACCCTCAGATAGCATACATGTGTAGCTGTTATGGTGGTAATAACATTAGGAACACTGCCTAATAAGGCACCACAGGGGTGGCAAGACACGTAGCCAGTACCTGGCAATCCAGTAGTGACAGATGTAGGACAGCCATGGCAAGTCATTGTGTTCCAGCAATCATGCCATTTCGGGCAGAGAGGTCCTGGATCCCCTGAGAATGACACATAACATGAGAGGCAATATTGCAGTCAACCATCTGTTGATAGTACCACAGCATCATTCTGGGTCACAGAGGTACACTGCCCAGGGCTAGTGTCACACCTGCCTGAACCGCATAATCAGAGAGCTCAACCATGTCTCCTGTCATGTAGTCCAGGAAGGTGTGTCCCAATTCATTCACACCCACATGGATATGGAGTGATACTTGTTGTGGAGGGACATGACTGACTGTGTCATGTGTTAGATGCTGGCATGTGATTGATATTTGGCTGTTACCTGCTCCATATTCAACCTAGTGAGTGGGATGTGTGTGCCTCAGTACTGGGTTACCCATGATCACTGTATTGTGCAAGTTGGTTAACCTTAGGGGCTTAGGTTGAGGCACAATGTGTAGGTTAAATATGTGTCCCTTGGCATATGCCATGTCACAGTGTCTGAGTGGGTGTCTGCCTTGCTGGTCTGTGCTGTATGAGTAGATGTTCATTGAGTGCCTCTGGGGAAGGTGGATGTGTGGCTTTTCACTGTATGTCATGGCTGTCAAAGTGGGTGTCATGGTGAGCTGCATGATCCACATGTTGTGGTGCAGGTGTTGATCTTATCCTCTTGATCTGCTAGTCCATTCTTTGCTGTAGAGTGCATATGTCCACATTGGGTGATGTTTGGGTAACCCTCACAGGTCTGAGTGTTTGGAGTTTAGAGGAGAGGATTGTCTGTGTACATGCAGCAGTTGCAACAGTGCCCCAGAATGGACATGTGCACAAGGTCAATGGGTGAAAGCACAGATAACCACCCTTCAAACATGCCAGGAGGGGTGGACATAACTAGTAAGTATTGGACGACATCTGTGATGAATGAGTACTGCTGATGGCTCACAAGTGTGATACACTTCATGATAAAATAACCTGGTGAAGTGCCAAGCCATAATGCTAGTTGAAGTGCAAGACAGAAAGAACTAGCATGATGTATGGGTGGAACAGAAGGCAGACTGTCTGCTACCTGTAATACTTTACCACAGCTGTGCCGTTATCAGCAGCTTTGGCCATATGAAAGTTCAGTAAGCTCTGTAGTATGTGCAGTAACTGCATAACACTATAGTAGACATACCTAGACAGGCAGGAGTTCTAATCCTAATACTGGCAGGTGTGTGAGTATGTGAGTGTGAATCATGTACTATCTGGCTCATACCATTTTTGACCTGTGTACTACCCTTTACATTTTCCTTCACTCCAATTTAGTAGACCTGTTGATGTCATCCACCTCAGAAGTACCTTTAGTTGAGGTGGAAATTTGTACGCTCTGTGGCATGTCTCATAAGTGCGTAGAACTATAGTAGGAATACCTAGATAGGCAGGAGTTCTAATCCCAATACAGGTGAGTGTATGTGTGTGCAAATTATGTACTGTCTGCCTCATACCATTCTTGACCTGTGTACTACCCTTTACACTTTCCTTCACTCCAATTTAGTAGACCTGTTGATGTCATCCACCTTAGAAGTACATTTGGAAGAGGTGGAAATGTATAAGCTCTGTGGAGTGTCTAATAACTGAGTAGCACTGTAGAAGGAATACCTAAATAGGCAGGAGTTCTAATCCTAATGCTGGCAACTGTTTGTGTATGTGTGTGAGGATCACATCATCTGTGGCTTATACCATTTTGATGTGTATACCATACATGGCTGGTGACCACCTCCCTCTGCCATTATTTCATATAGTGTGGTGACAGCATCTGCCTCAGATGCATCAGGTAAACCATTGTACAGTCCCCTGTACAGATATGTCTGGAATATCCATGTGTTTGAAACCTATACGTGGTTGAAAGTGGTCTGCGTGCATTAACAATGCCACAGTGAGTGTACTGACACATATGGCTTTATGATATGATTTATCATACCTGACTAAAACATCTTGCTGATAGGATGTCTTCTGCCCTCACAGGTGGTCTGCCTTGTAGGTGCAATACATGAGTACAGATGCTTGGTTTTACAAGTGAACTTTATCTGTTATGGGTCATATTAAAGGCTGGACGAGATGTGGACTGTCATATTGTGGTCCTAATTAGTATGTAACAGGAACACCTTGCATCTTAAGAGGGGTGTGTACACAATTTCTATCCACTGTATACCAGTAATGTGTCACGCATGACCTTACCTTAGGATGTTTCTCCAGCACAATTTGGTGACCTCTGTCCAGACATCTTGGCACTGACAACTTGTGAGGTATGCTACAGGAATGTTGAATTCACGTCAGATAGGTCACAGTGTTGACCACTGTAATGCAATACAGTTAACTTCAGCACAAATGAACATGCACAACAAGCAATATAGCTATTACACAAAGCAATATAGCTATTACTGATGGTTATGTACATGGTAAATTGCATGCACTTCACATGCCTGGGGTATTGCCAGGCAACAGAACAATGTAATACCCACCATCTTCAGGCTGCTGTCCCATATGCAGACCAGAAGGTCCTACGTAGTTGTGAAAGGGGGTTATAGTCAGCAGATGCACATGTGGGCTTGGTATAGGATGGATGCAGCATGTCTGCACGTCTACAGTACTAACTGCAATAATACACAATGTCCTGTCCTCACCATAGATGTGCACCTTTGTGCATTAGAAAACCCCATCCACAACTGCAGTCGGACCAGACACATGTATGTCTGATACATTTGTGTACTAATCCCCACTGGGCCTTTACCTGCACGCTCCTCATCCAGTGTGTGTGTGCAACCCACCTCCACAATGCTTCCTTCAGCATCATGGCTTGTACATTCAACGTGTGGCCCAAGTGTGGTGAGGAGCTCCTCTGTGGGTGTCAGTGGGGGCTGGATGGCTGGACCCCCACCTGCGTCTAGCTGGTCCCTTGCTACAGCAGCAGCCCATTGATGGGCATGGCATTTGAGGTCAGTGGCCCGATGCTGCACATGCATGTAACTTCTGCTGTGCAGTCTGGCATAATTTACCCTGTGGACCACACTGTTCCACAGGGTAGTCCTCTGCCGCACATCTTCTGCTTTACGTCCACATGACAGAGCATAACGTCCAATCACATATTGGGTGATTATATTGGGTAATAGTGTGCTAATATAGAGCCTACTAATGGGTGATTCATAGCGTGCTACTATAGAGCATACATATGAGTGATTCATAGTGTGCTACTATAGAGCATACGTATGGGTGATTCATACTGTGCTAATATAGAGCATATATATGGGTTATTCATTGTGCTACTATAGAGCACACATATGGGTGATTCATAGTGTGCTAATACAGAACGTACATATGGATGATTCATATTGTGCTAATATATAAAATACAAATGGGTGATTCATAGTGTGCTAACACAGAGCATACATATGACTGATTCATACTGTGCTAATATACAGAATACATATGAGTGATTTATAGTGTGCTAATATAGAGCATACATATGAGTGCTTCATACTGTGCTAATATACAGTATACATATGGATGATTCATAGTGTGCTAATACAGAACATACATATGGGTGATTTATAGTGTGCTAATATAGAACATACATATGAATTATTATAGTGTGCTATTATAGAGCATTAATATGGAGGATTCATAGTGTGCCAATAAAAAACATACATATGGGTGATTCATAGCGTGCTAATAAAGAGTATACATATGGATGATTCAGACTGTGCTACTATAGAAACTGCATATGAATGATTATAGTTTGCTAATATAGAGGATACATACGGGTGATTCATAGTGTGCCGATATAAAACATACATATGGGTGATTCATAGTGTGCTAATATAGAACATACATATATGAGTGATTGATAGTGTGCTAATATAGAACATACATATGGGGGATTCATAGTGTGCTAATATAGAACATACATATGGATGAGTCATAGTGTGCTAATATATAACATACACATGATGATTCATACTGTGCAAATATAGAACATACATATGAGTGATTCATAGTGTGCTAATAGAGAACAAACTTATGGGTGATTCATGGTGTGCTAATATAGAACATACATATGAGTGATTCATAGCATGCTAATATAAAACATACGTATGAGTGACTCATACTGTGCTAATATAGAACATACATATGTATGATTCAGAGTGTGCTAATATATAGCATACATATGGGTGATTCATAATGCGCAAATATAGAACATATATCTGGGTGATTCATAGTGTGCTAATATAGAGCATACATATGGATGATTCATAGTGTGCTAATTAGAACATACATATGGGTGATTCATAGTGTGCTAATATAGAGCATACATATGGGTGATTCATAGTGTGCTACTATAGAGCATTCATATGAGTGATTCATAGTGTGCTACTATAGAGCATACATATGGGTGATTCATAGTGTGCTAATAAAGACCATACATATGGTGATTCATAGTGTACTACTATAGAGCACACATATGGGTGATTCATAGTGTGCTACTATAGAGCATACATATGGGGGATTCATAGTATGCTACTATGGAGCATACAAATGCGTGATTCATAGTGTGCTACTATACAGCATACATATGGATGATTCATACTGTGCTAATATACAGCATACATATGGGTGATTCATAGTGTGCTACTATAGAGCACACATATGGGTTATTCAGTGTGCTAATATACTGCATACATATGGGTAATTCATAGTGTGCTAATATACAGCCTACATATGGGTGATTCAATTTGTGCTACTATACAGCACACATATGGGTGATTCATAGTGTGCTACTATAGAGCATACATATCAGTGATTCATAGTGTGCTACTATAGAGCATACATATGGGTGATTCATAGTGTGCTAAAATAGAGCATACATATGGGTGATTCATAGTGTGCTAATATATAACATACATAAGGGTGATTCATAGTGTGCTAATATTGAGCATACATACGAGTGATTATAGTGTGCTACTATAGAGCATACATATTGGTGATTCATAGTGTGCTAATACAAAACATACATATGGGTGATTCACAGTGTGCTAATATAGAGTAAACATATGGATGATTCATAGTGTGCTAATACAGAACATACATATGGATGACTCATTGTGCGCTAATACAGAACATACATATGGGTGATTCATAGTGTGCTAATATAGAGCATACATATAGGCGATTCATAGTGTGCTACTATAGAGCATACATATTGGTGATTCAAAGTGTGCTACTATAGAGCATACATATGAGTGATTCGTAGTGTACTACTATAGAGCATACATATGGGTGATTCTCAGCATTCTCATATAGAGCACACATATGGGTGATTCACAGTGTGCTAATATACAGCATGCATATGGGTAATTCATAGCCTACTACTACAGACATACATATGTGTGATTCATAGTGTGCAAATATAGAGCATACATATGGGCGATTCATAGTGTGCTACTATAGAGCATACATATTGGTGATTCATAGTGTGCTAATACAGAACATACATATGGGTGATTCATAGTGTGCTAATACAAAACATACATATGGGTGATTCACAGTGTGCTAATATAGAGTAAACATATGGATGATTCATAGTGTGCTAATACAGAACATACATATGGATGACTCATTGTGCGCTAATACAGAACATACATATGGGTGATTCATAGTGTGCTAATATAGAGCATACATATGGGCGATTCATAGTGTGCTACTATAGAGCATACATATTGGTGATTCAAAGTGTGCTACTATAGAGCATACACATGAGTTATTCATTGTGTGCTACTACAGAGCATACATATTAGTGGTTCATAGTGTGCTAATATACAGCATGTATATGGGTGATTTATAGTGTGCTGCTATGGAGCACACATATGGGTGATTCATAGTGAGTTAATATAGAGCATACATATGGGGTGATTCATTATGTGTTAATATACAGCATACATATGGGTGATTCATACTTTGCTACTATAGAGCATAAATATGGCTGATTCATAGTGTGCTAATATAGAACATACATATGGGTGATGCATAGTGTGCTAATATGGAGCATTCATTTGGGTGACTCTTAGTCTGCTAACATAGAACATACATATGGGTGATTCTTTGTATGCGAATGTTCATAGTGTGCTAATACAGAACATACATATGGGTGACTTATAGTATGATAATACATTGCATACATATGGGTTATTCTTAGTGTGCTAATATAGAACATACATAAGGGTGATTCATAGTGTGCTATTATAGAGTATGCATATGGATGATTCATAGTGTGCTAATACAGAACATACATATGGATGTTTCATAGTGTGCTAATACAGAACATACAGAAGGGTGTTTCATAGTCTGCTACTATAGAGCATACATATGGGTGATTCTTAGTGTGCTACTATAGAACATACAAATGGGTGATTCATAGTGTGCTGCTAAAGAGCTTACATATGAGTGATTCGCAGTGTGCAAATATAGAGCATACACATGGATGATTCATAGTGTGCTAATATATAACATACATATGGTGATTCATAGTGTGCTAGTACGGAACGTACATAAGAGTGATTCACTGTGTGCTAATATAGAACATGCATATGAGTGACTCATAGTGTGCTAATATAGAACATACATATGGATGATTCAGAATGTGCTAATATATAGCATACATATGGGTGATTCATAATGTGCAAATATAGAACATATATGGGTGATTCATAGTGTGCTGACATAGAGCATACATATGGATGATTCATAGTGTGCTAATTAGAACATACATATGGGTGATTCATATTGTGCTACTATGGAGCATACATATGAGTGATTCATAGTGTGCTACTATAGAGCATACATATGGGTGACTCATAGTCTGCTAATATAGACAATACATATGGGTGAGTCATAGTGTGCTACTACAGAGCAAACATATGGGTGATTCATAGTGTGCTACTATGGAGCATACATATGGGTGATTCATAGTGTGCTACTATATAGCATACATATGAGTGATTCATAGTGTGCTACTATAGAGCATACATAAGGTGATTCATAGTGTGCTAATATAGAGCATACATATGGGTGATTCATAGTGTGCTAATATAGAACATACATATTAATAATTATAGTGTGCTAATATAGAGCATAAATATGGATGATTCATAGTATGCCAATATAAAAAATACATATGGGTGGTTCATAATGTGCAAATATTGAACATACATATGGGTGATTCATAGTGTGCTAATGCAGAACATGCATATGGCTGATTCTTAGTGTTCTAATATAGAACATACGTACATATGGATGATTCACAGTGTGCTAATATAGAACATACATATGGATGATTTATAATGTGCTAATATAGAACATACATATGGGTGATTCATAGTGTGCCAATATTGAATGTACATATGGCTGATTCATAGTGTGCTACTATAAAGCAAACATATGGGTGATTCATAGTGTGCTACTAATGAGCATACATGTGGATGATTCATAGTGTGCTAACACAGAAAATTCATATGGGTGAATCATACTGTGCTAATATAGAACATACATATGGGTGATTCATAGTGTGCTACTATAGAGCAAACATATGGGTGATTCATAGTGTGCTACTATAGAGCATGCATATGGGTGATTCATAGTGTGCTACTTTAGAGCAAACATATGGGTGATTCATAGTGTGTTACTATAGAGAGAGCTATACTAGTATTTCAAAAAATTAGATTAATATAGCTTATTGCAGAATTGACATGGAATTGGAGAATTTAGTTTTGGAAGGTTTGATTGACAGTAAGACTTATCAATATTTAAGGGGCAAGAAACCAAAGATACCAACAATATTCGGTATACCTAAAGTGCACAAAAATGGTACTGACCCACCTTTACAACCAATAGTGCCTGCGGAGGGTTTAAAGACACTTCCCCTTGCTAAATATATTGATTCAAAACTAAAATCATCTTGGCTAAGGAGAAAAAATATACTTAGGGATTCGTGGGATTTTCTTAGAGGTATTGATCAGAAGTGATACAAAGAAAATATTAAGTTTCTTACCATCGATTTAATTGATTTGTTTTCTAGCATGCCTCACAAAGACGGTTTTGCACTTTTGGAAGAGTTGATTTTTGAAGATAGGATCTTAACATATAATGAATGCACTTCAATTAATGGACTTGGTTCTTAAATACAATTTTTTTCTACTTTAAAGGTGAATATTTTCACCAAATAAAGTGTGTAGCTATGGGCGCAGCTTGCGCACCAACATATGCAAATCTAGTTTTGGCAAAATGGGAAAAGAAACAGGTGTTTAAATCTATCTTTAGCAGTAAATGGCTGGTATATAAAAGATTTTTGGATGACATCTGCATCTTCTGGGAAGCTACTGAGGAAGAGATTTTGGAGTTCATAGAATTTTTAAACAGTAGTACTGACTTCTTAAGATTTACATTTAAAGTTGATTTGGAAAAACTGGAATACTTAGATGTAATGATCTATAAGAAGGATAACAAATTTAATTCAAAGGTATATAGAAAAATCACTTATTCCAACTCCACATTACATTAAAACCCTATCTCACGTGGTGTGCTGCTCCCTGGAAGCCTAGCATTGCTAATCAGGTGTCCCCCCTCTGCTGTTTTATTTTTACAAGAGTTTTTTAGAAGCTACAAGGCAGTCTACTAAAGTGTGGACACCCAAGACGCATCCCTTCTACCTCTCAGTGTAGGCTACAGCTGATAGCCTTCTAGTTAATCTGGTGTCCCCCCTCTGCTGTTTTATTTGTACAAGAGTTTTTTAGAAGCTATAAGGCAGTCTACTAAAGTGTGGACACCCAGGATGCATCCGTTCTACCTCTCAGTGTAGGCTACAGCTGATAGCCTTCTAGATTTGCTGTATGTGCATTTATTTTTCTTTGACTTTGCTACAGTAATTTTGGAATTGGGCCAGCATACTCTCGGAACTAGCCTAGGCCGTTTTCCTCCCCTGTAGAATTATTTCTAACTTAGCTTTAAAGTTGAAGTCCTTCCTCCTGTATGCCACTAGATGGCAGCAGAATACAGGAACTGATAGCTTTTAGTCTACTTTGGAGCATTGCTCTGGATCTCTGTGCTGCTTATCTTACTTACTGCTAACCCAGTTTATCCACTAAAAGATCTTATAGCAGACTCCACTTTCCAGAGTAAGGGATTGCTGGATTTGTACAAACTTTACTATTAAACACCCACAATAAGGTGTTTCTTACCTAGCTAAGAGACATCGGTGCTTAGCTTCTCTGAAAGGCCTGATTGGCTCCACACAATCTACTAACTGGCTCTTAGTGCTGTTACGAAACCTCACCCTAGCACAGTCAATTTCCATAGCTCTCCCTTCCCCATTGGAGCACGTATTGCATCTCCTCCCCTTACTATCTACCCAAACTCTATAAGTATTAGCTCGCTCTCGCGGCGCCATATTTAAAACCCTATCTCCCTAGTGAAGGCGTCCCCTTGGTCGTCTGCATGGTGTGCTGCTCATAAGTACCTATTTGTTTATTAAATTCACTGTATTGTATGTTGTAACTGCTGTATACCTTTTTTATAGGTAGCATCTATTAAAAGTATATTAGTATGCTAGATGATTTTAAGGAAAGCTGGATTGACACTACTATAGCTACTCTACCCTAATTCATGCCTGCACTGACTTATTTTATCCCAAGCAAGTGTTGTGGCCCTAGTTATATCATTAGAATACTGGGAATTAAGTAGTTACTTCTGTCTTTTGTGCTTGTTCTGTTATGCTAGATGATTTGATGTATCGCTAAGCTGTTTGTGCTGGGCGGGAGGTTTCTTGTGATTGTAAGCAGGAACAGTATGGGAGTGTCCTTGTGATTGTCTTGGTTATTTGAAGAAAGATAAAGATAATGTGCTTTTAACTTGAAACACAGGATAATATAATAAATGCTATGTATTTGGTTCTGTAACACTTACAATTCTATTTGCTGATTTTACATGTAAGTGGGAACAGTACAGGAGTATGCCTGAGACTGTCTTGCTTATTTGAAGAGAGACAAAAGAAAGTGTGCCTTAAGGTTTAAACATAGGATAGTAGATTAACTGCTGTGTATTTGGTTCTGTAACACTAAAAGTTATCTATACTGACTATACACTTGTGCTCACACCCACTCTTGCACTCCATTTCCTAGCCTTTCTCTCTGTCCCTGTATGCAATTTCTACCAACACTCATAACTTCCTTCTTTCTCTTCCTTTTCAGCCTGGAAGCCTAGCGTTGCTAATCGGGTGTCTCCCCTCTGCTGTTTTATTTTTACAAGAGTTTTTTAGAAGCTACAAGGCAGTCTACTAAAGTGTGGACACCCAGGATGCATCCCTTCTACCTCTCAGTGTAGGCTACAGCTGATAGCCTTCTAGATTTGCTGTATGTGCATTTATTTTTCTTTAACTTTGCTACAGTAATTTTGGAACTGGGCCAGCACACTCGCCGAACTAACCTAGGCCATTTTCCTCCCCCATAGAATTATTTCTAACTCAGCTTTAATGTTGAAGTCCTTCCTCCTGTATGCCACTAGATGGCAGCAGAATACAGAGACTGATAGCTTTTAGTCTACTTTGGAGCATTGCTCTGGATCTCTGGGCTGCTTATCTTACTTACTGCTAACCCAATTTATCCCCTAAAAGATCTTATAGCAGCCTCCACTTTCCAGAGTAAGGGATTGTTGGATTTGTACAAACTTTACTATTAAACACCCACAATAAGGTGTTTCTTACCTAGCTAAGAGACATTGGTGCTTAGCTTCTCTGAAAGGCCTGATTGGCTCCACACAATCTACTAACTGGCTCTGCCCTGCTTCGCTCCCCTACCCTATCCCCATATCCCACCCACCCCCACTGGTCCTATACTTATACTTCCTTTACCACACCCTCTCCCTGAATCAACCTATCCTATGCAACTGTCAACTGACAACTCCACATCATCCCTCCTAACTTACTTTTCTATTGCCTTCTCTTATAATACCTTACCTTATCCACATACCTGTAGCTATTCTTCCCAGGAAAGACTATACCTTACCTATAATTCAAATTGTAGTTATAACCTAACTCTATCTCTGTAGAGTTTTATAACTATTCTTAGCAGTATGTCTTCTAAAACTAAAACTATCCTAAGACTTCTAAAACTAAAACTAGCCTAACCAAGCTAATACTCATATCCACACTTTTTCTACTCTTCACCTTGGCCTATCTCCTTGCTTCCTATGAAAAAGTTAATTATTACCACTTTAATTACTCTCTCAAACAAACAGCCATTCAATTTACTACCCAAACACATATTCATTTAAACATCACATCCACCTCCAACTACCTGCTAGCTAAATACCATCGACTTGCACATATTAACTTCAATAATCCAAATATAAGGAGACTGAAATATCTAACCAGCTTCTTCTGCAAACCACCTTTAGAGCTTAAAACTCCAACCCTAAATGATGGTGACATCCACCCTAACCCAGGACCAACTAATGTCTCCACTGACACAACTTATAATATCACAAACTCTACCCTTCCAACCCTAACCACTGTCTCAAATGCCTTACTTATAGGGCATTTCAATATCCGCAGTATTAACAACACGTTTGCCCATCTACATGCCCTCCTTGATATTCACTCCTTTGACATCTTCTGTCTTGCTGAAACTTGGTTGAAGCCTGGTACTAAAGACAATGCAATACTTCCCCCAGGCTACAACATATTGAGACTGGACCGCATAAAACGTAAGGGTGGGGGAGTAGCACTTCTGTTTAAGACTGGACTACAGAGCTCCTCTGTACCTTATAACCCACTAAAGGATAGTAAGACTGAACTTCTTATTTCTAAACTGCAACTAAACCCTAATAAATCAATCTATATCATCTGTATCTATCTACCTCCTGGTAATAATAATACCATAATAAAGAATATCCTAAGTTGGGTATCTTCTACTTACCCACAAGAAACTATCATATTAGGAGACTTTAATTATGACTGGTCTTCTGTCAATACAGATAATCCTTCCTCACATATTAATCTTCATGGCTTTCTCAGACAATCAACACCACTACAAGAATCAATAAACCTAACAACAAAGAAAGTATTTTAGATTGGATTCTTATTAACAAACAACAAACTTATTTGGTAGGAACTTTGCCTGATGATGTAAGCGATCATACCTTAACTTACAGCATAAGACAAAAGTGACATTACTAACACCCCAACCTATAGGATCTCACGAAGCAATAAACACTTTAACCCATCATCATTCCAAAATGAACTAAAGGCCTGTAACTGGAACCCTCTAAAAATTCTCCCCATTGAAGAAGCTGTTAAATATTTCAATGCCAAATTCTTAAGAATCCTTGATGAACATGTTCCAAAATGATCTATTAGAGTTAAATTCAAGCCAGCCCCCTAGCTGTCCAAAGAGACAAGACAAAAAATATTACTTAGGAACAAATCTTGGGCTAAGTGGAGAGCTACCAAAACTACTTCTGATCAACAAGCTTTTAGACAGTTAAGAAATAGTACTAAGAAAGCCATCGTCACAGGCAAAAAGAACTACTATTGTAAATTACAGCACACTCACCATAACAACCCCCAAAGGTTCTGGTCAACCTTAAATAGACTCCTACACCCAGGCCAGTCTAGTACACCTTCCCCCTTAGGGGCTGAAAAGAATACCTCACATCAAACTGCTCATGCCTTTAATACCTTTTTTACTGACACAATTAATTCACTAGCCAGTCACCTTTCCATAGACAAGTCTAGCCTCCCTAGCTCCACATCTCCTAATCTCCATGTATTCCAACTACAACCCATCTCTACCACCTATATCCTAAAACTTATCCAAAAACTTAAACCCTGTACTACCTCTGCTGATCAGTTACCATCTGAATACCTTCAAAAAGCAGCTGAAGCAGTTGCCTATCACATATCCATCCTTATAAATAGAACCATCATTGAAGGAACCATCCCTGTTATCTGGAAAATCTCCCACGTTATCCCTTTGCATAAAGGAGGTAACTCCAATGAGTATTCTAACTACTGGCCTATAGCACTCTTATCACCCTTAGCAAAAATTATGGAGAAATGTATTCACCATCAGTTAATGGACCACTTAACTCAATATAACTTATTAGCTAACTGCCAGCATGGCTTTAGGCCATTTCATAGTACCACCACAGCTCTCCTATCCTTTACCGATTGCATCAATAGAAACCGCAACAACAACATCCTCTCATCAGCACTCTTTATAGACCTGTCAAAAGCCTTTGATATGATAAACCACCTCCTGCTTATAAAAACCCTAGAATCTCTTTCTCTAGACCCCAAGGCTGTTCACTGGTTCACTTCCTACCTTAGCAACAGGCAACAGGCAGTTCTCTGAGAAAACAAACTTTCATCCCTTCCGCCAGTCTCTCCTGGTGTCCCTCAGGGCTCCATTCTAGGACTTATTCTCTTCTCTTTATTCATACATGACCTACATGCAGCAATACCTCAAGCTACATGTATACAATATGTAGATGATTCTACACTCATATGTTCTGCTAAAACCACATCTGAACTACAAACACTAACACATAATGTATTTAGCACAGTTAAGGCATGGTTCTTGAAACATTGCCTCCTTTTGAATGCCAAAAAAAACAAACTTCTGCTCTTTAGGCCTAATAGTAAGTCCCCCCCCCCATAGAATTCTATAGCATATCCAGTAATGGCACACATATATCCCCTGACTCTACCACCAAGCTGTTAGGTATCACAATCGACAATAACCTCAGTTTTGATAATCACATTAATAACACTATTAAAACCATAATTAGAAAACTGGGCTCCTTCTATAGAATTAAAACCTTCTTAACTCCAACAGCCAAAACTACACTTGCTCATTCTCATCTTATTTCTACTCTTCTTTACGCTTCACCCATATACACTAACCTAAAGAAAAATAATCTCAATAAACTAGCAAACACATACAATAGCACTGTGAGATTTGCTACTGGGAACCCATTTAGAACTCACCACTGTCAGAACCTACAGCAACTAAACTGGCTTGAACTAAAAAACATGCTGACACTTTCCCAACTCACCTTTGCCCATAGGATATTTTACCAACCTAATAACACCCCTATACTTTCTAACGTTATCTCCCCTTATACTAATCTAAATTCCTTACGCTCTTCAAGCAAACTTCTTGTGAGGTTAACTAAGTCTAACAACATCGCTGGTGACTCCCTATTCTCCAATACCATAGGTAAATATTGGAATCTTCTACCTACTGCTCTAACTTCTATTCCCTCCCCCTTCCTCTTTAAACAAAAGCTTAAAAAACATCTTCAAACACACTGGTTATGCCCATGCATCAATCCTGACTAATCTTGTGATTCCACTAATTATTCTTTTATACTACCTTCTTTCATTACTCTCTACTGCTTCCCCTTGGGAAGCTTGTTTCAAAAGCACCTTTGCAAGTAGTAACTGTTACAAATTATTATAAAACTTTGGATGTGTAATTAATTGCTGAATGTACTTATATCTTCACAGATGTTTTACTATAACAGAACTCTTCTATCTTGTATTCTGAAATAGAAATTGGGTGATGTACTACCTAGTATATATGCATGATTAGTTTAATGTAGTTTAGAATCATGTTTTTGCCTCGTATTTTCTACCTCCTTTCTTTGCTTTTGTAGATAATTTCTCTGTGTTTATTTCTATGTGGAGCTTTTCTCCCCATGCCTCTGCTGAAAATGGAAATGTATCCAGTTGGACTAGCCTGGTAAACAAATGTAAACTAAAATAAATAAAAATAAATAAATAAAATTACAATAGTGCCCATCCAATGTATCAAAAAAGAAAATTGGTTAGGGGGCAGTACAGAAGATCATCACGAATGACATCTAATTATGAGGATTTTTTAAATGAAATGATTACCTTAAAGAGAATGTTTATTAAAAGTAAGTACCCTGAGGTGTTAATTGAAAAAAATAGAAAAGGAAGTGGCAGAAGGTAGGTCAGAAAAATGTAAACCTATATTAGGTTTAAAAAGTGAAACAAACAGGCAGAATAAAATAGAAGAAGATTTTAATTGAGCCTTAGTAATTGAATATAATGCAAGTTCAGCATTAGTTAGGAACATTTTAGAGAAAGAATGGAACAGATTTACGTCTATCACTGACCTAGAAAAAATAAAAAAGGAGACTTTGACAGTGGTATATAAGAAATCCTTAAGTATTAAAAACTTATAAGAAACAAACAAGGCAACTGATATATCAAATAGAATAAAAAGGAAGGGAACCTTTAAATGTGGGCACTGTACTCAAAGTCCCTTCATTATTAATAAAGAATCCATTTTTTTGGAAAGTAGGGAAACAGTTTTGGAAGGGAAGGAATACAATAACTGTGAGAGTTCAGGTTTGATATATTTGAGGAAAGAATTGAATACAGGGAACTCTGGTGGCAAGTGACCTTGCAGGCAAACAAAAAACCAGGGTTAAATGAATGTATTTCCACTGCCCCACTTCTTAAACTCAGAGCGGCTAAGTTATAAGCCTCTGGGTCCCACTAAGGAAGCATGATAAAAGATGTGACACATTTTCCAAGGTGGGATTAAAATCAAATAATAAGAATTTCATATACAAACATATATGTTGAAATATTTTGACATTTATACACACAATAAAATAGACAAACAAAATGTATACTTCGATCAATCGCAAACTTTCCTATTGCTGCTATAGTTTATGCCAAGTCAGAGAAAGTTATACATATCTTACCTTTGTTTGAATATATTTTTATACTCATGTGATTTATATGCAATTTTAGATGTTTTTTAAAAAATGTTTTTATGGATTTATCAAGTTTCCAATTTGACATTTTTTATTGAGTGAAGTTTGTAGCATATTATATATTCACAAATTTGTTTTATAAATATGTATTTTTAAGTAACATTCTAGAATAGGTTTAAATGAGAAAGTTTTTTCAAACAAATCATGTTTTAATATGTTTTTTCTGAATGAACAGTAGATGGTGGTATAGGTATATCTTTTATCTATGCGTTTTTTAATATATTTATATTTATATATGTATTTTGTTTTATGAAATCAAATAATTTCAAATACTGTTTGAGGTTTCTGATACAATATCATTCAATCATTACATTTTTTGAACATACACTTTAAGAACATCATGTTTTTCTTTTACAAAAAGTTAAATTTACTATGTAAATTAAAACATTCTGATTGGTTTATGATAATTACCAATAGTTTAAATTTCTGTTTTTAGTTCAGCCCACATCTGATGAAGTTAAGAAATGAAAACGCATGGTTTCAGCGTTAAGTATTTTCGTTTCTACGCTGTGTGACTACGCTGAGAATTAAGTAACTGAACAGTTTCTGCCAATTGGGAGCTTTATTGTACATCTCTGGGTTTCGTTTTTCTTTTGTGTTTACTGTTTTTGTGGAGCCATTGCGTTTTCTTTGGGATTTACTAGTGCTACTATAGAGCATACATATGGATGATTCATAGTGTGCTAATACAGTGCATACATATGGATGATTCATAGTGTGCTACTGTAGAACATAAATATGGGTGATTCATAGTGTGCTACTATAGACTATGTACTGCATATCATTGCTGGAGCCTTCCTGTGTCCTGACAGAGTGCTCTTCAAACTATCTAGAGATATACAGAGCTGAGTATATTTTTCTGGCACTTCAGAGTTGTGTACTGATAATTGTTGTTTGACTAATTTTATATCATTGCTGGCCGACTTCATAGTTATGCACTATTTTTGCTTCACTGTATAGTTTTTCAGATCTCTGCTGAAGGTGTTGGTTTTCCGATACCCACCCACCCTATTCCTGTGTGTTGTTTAAATTTGGAGGCTTTTGCAGTTGAACGCTCCCACTGTAGATTTGATCTGGGACACTCCCCCTGTCCCATCTCTTTACCTCATTCTACCTAAGAGACTCCTTCTGCACTTGTTTTTAGTCATTTTTAATTTAATTGCATTTTTTAAACTGTTTGGTCTAAGATTGCTAAATACTCAAGTGTGCTAGCTTGCATTGCATTTGAATTGTTCTGACTGCTGTTTTAGCTACTTTTCTGTATATATATATATATATAAATACCTTTCCTGTAACTACTGTAGTTCAGATTCAGATTTGCTGTATCTAGTACTGTATGTAAGCTTCTGAGCCCCCCCAAGCTTTCTGTGTTGGAGTGAAGCATTCTAGCTTATCAGTGGGAGTGGTAAACACTATCTACCACATAAGGAGTGGTTCTGGCCCAGAAATTGTAGTTATTGGCCTTTTGGGCAGTTTTTCCATCTCTCTCAACTTTCTGATTTAAAAGCCCACATTTGCACTTGTTTCCCTCCTTTCCTCTAACTAGTTTAGTCCAGATACAGATTCTTAGTTTTAGCACTTGAATTTGCTTATTCATGATCAGCACTTGTTCAGAACTTATAAGCACTAAATAACCTACTAATTACTACAGCACTCAACCTTCCCCATTACCTAGAGGAAAACAGTTTTGGTAGTTACTTTCCTCACTTGCTTAGAGAAAAATAGCTCTTGCACTCACTTTCCTCACTTATCTAGAGGAAAATATTTTTTATTCAGGCATGTCCAAGGGTCAGCTCCCAGTGTTCTCTCCTGTCTATCTGATGAATCTGGGTATCTTGGGGCAATGTAGAAATTGCGTCATGTACACAGACAACCCTCTCCTCCTACCACCCAACACTACAACCTGTGAGAGATGCACTCATCTAGCCAAACCTGAGGTAAAGCTCTCTCCAATCAAGTGAACTTGACAGCCAAGAGGAGAAGATAAACACTTGTACCACACCACACTCATCATATAGTCTCACTAAATCTACATCACCAAAATCCACACATAGAAACACAAAAACATTCGTGGAGGCTCTCAATAATAATCTGCTCAAGCAACAGAGACCTCCAAAGCAGAAATGCAAGCAACTTCCACCCCCCAACACAACTCAAATGACACATAGCCCATAGAATCAGTACACCACTCAACCACAGCCAATAAGGCAAAACAACGTACCCAACACACTAGTCACAGGTGACTCTATAGTCAGGCACACTGATGTCCTGCTCACCAGGCTAAACAAGGAGAAGGTTACTGGCAGCTGCCTGTCAGGTGCCAGGATCCGCCACATAACCCACGCTCTCAGGTCACTCCACAACAAGTACAAATATGACTCTGTCATTGTTCATGTTGGCATGAACAACCTGAGATGTACCTCCCCTGGACTACATGAAAAGAGACATGGAAGAGCTCTCCAATCTTGTAGCCCAGGCAGGTATGACCCTAGCCCTGAGTAGCATTCTGCCATCACCCAGAATTATGCTGCAGTACAAGGACAAAATTACTGACTTCAACAATTGGCTAAGCTTCTCGTGCCATTCTAAAGGGATCCAGTATCTGTCTGCCTGGGATGACATGGTCGACAGACCACGATGCTTTGCCAGAGATGGCCTGCACCTGTCACCCCTGGGATTCCAGATACTGGTTAAGGTTCTTGCCGCCCCTATAGTGCCTTTTTTAGGCAAGGTTCAAATGACAAATTCACCACCATAACAGCAACAGGCAAGCAAAAACTGAGGGTGATGCTACTCAATGCTAGAAGTCTAAATCTCAAAATGCAATCACTTGAGGCACTCATTAAAATGGAGAACATTGATATCCATACAGTGACTGAGACCTGGTTCAAGGCTCCAGAGAGCACCCCTGCACTACCAGGCTATAACTCATACCACACTTTTCAGCCATGTAACCTGGACTGGAACACCAAAGACGGAGTTGTGTCCATATTCATTAAGGATATCCACACCTCCAGGCTAGTTGCTCAGCATAATGCAGCCGAGGTTATCCAAGTGCAACTAACTCTGGGCAAAACTGCAATTCAAACTGTAGCTTGCTACAGATCACCCACCATGCCCCAGGATTCCCACTCCTCTTTTCTTGATGTACTGGAAAATATTAGGGTTCAACCAAACACCCTAATAATGGGCAATTTCAACTACCCCACTATTAACTGGGAAAACTACTTATGTACCAATTCCTTCACTCAACGGTTTCTGGAATTCATAAACTTCAGTGCCCTGGACTTATCCACACCCCCACCAGTGGCAACAAAATCCTAGATCTAGTCATTACCAACATGAGTGACCGGTGTTCCACACCTGAAGTCAACGCCTCATTGGTCCGATCCGACCATAAGCTAATTACCCTAGATATCCACATCCTGCCCCCACCCCCCATTTAAGGATACCATGGCAAAAAATTCTCCAAAGCCAATTTCATGCTTCATAAGACAGAAGTGGTGAACTTCATGACATCCATGCAGATGGACAATACAGTTACGACTACTGAATCCTACACAATTGCACTTTATCAGCACTTACATGAGTTTATGGATCATGCTATCCCAAACAGAACCAAGACACTATCCTCCAAAAAAAGGAAGCCAATCCGGTGGTCCCCTGCCATAAACAAACTGTACAACAGAAGGAATAAACTGTTGCAAAAGAGAGTAAAATCCCAGGAGTGGAGGAGCTCCCTGGTCAGCCTCAGCAAGAAGCTGCGATCCCTGATAAAATCCTCCAAAGCTAGTTATGAAAACAAAATCACCACTGATTCTAAAGACAACCACAAAGCATTCTATAGCTATGTCAAGAATTTCAATGGCAACACTCAGATCTGCTCTGAGTTACAGCACAATGGCACTAAATATACAGACCCAACTGGTATTGCCAACATCCTGGCAGATAGGTTCAGTGCTAACTTTACCCCCTCTCACCCCCTAAAGAGCCCATCTCTATACCAGAAGAATGCAAAGTTCCTGTAATCACGGCTGCACAGGTAAAAAACACACTCTCCAAAGCCAAGAACACAGCATCCATGGGACCAGACAACATCCCAGGCTACGTTCTACATGAACTACAGAATGAACTAGCACCCAACCTAAGTACCATGTTCAATCATAGCCTCACCTCAGGCTTTGTGCCTGCTGAATGGCGTGCAGCAATGGTTATCCCACTCCACAAGGGGGGGAGCCACCACGGACCCCGGGAACTACCGCCCCATTAGCCTGACAAGCCTGGTCTGTAAGGCCATGGAACATATCATCATGGAACTTATAAACAAAGACATTGGTAATCTCCAAAGTCTGGACCCCACCCAGTTCAGGTTTGTAAAAGGCAAATCATGTCTCCTAAACCTGATAGACTTCTTTGAAGCAATCACCAAAGCCGTAGACAAGGGTAAGATGATTCACACAGCCTATCTAGATCTTGTCAAGGCTTTTGACACCATCCCCCACTCTGGAATTATAGATAAACTCACTAAACTAGGTATAAATCCCTATGTCACAAGACGGGTTGCTCACTGGCTCACTGACAGAACCCACACTGTAAAAGTAGCAGACTCCAAATCCGACTTCAGACCAGTGACAAGTGGAGTACCACAGGGTTCAGTCCTGGGTCCTCTCCTGTTTGGTATCTACTTCTCTGAAGCACAGGCTAACACTGAAGGTCTTTGGCTAACGAAGTTCGCAGATGACTGCAAACTAAGAGCCATAATCAAAACTCCTAATGATGTGGACATCCTACAAAAGGGCCTCACTGAGACAGATGCCTGGTTTCAAAGCCATGGCCTCAAGCTCAATGCCAAAAAGTGCATTGTCATCCCCTTTGGTAAAAACTCTGTACCCATAAACTACAACATAGGCAGTAGTATACTTAACACCGAAAGTGTGATAAGAGACCTTGGGACACAGGTGGACAGTAGTCTCTCCTTTGATAATCACATCACCACAGTAGTCAGGAAATCCTTCTATGTGGCACACCTCATCACAAAAGGTTTCTCATCCAGAAAAAAAGAGGTCATTGTTCCCCTCTACTCATCACTCTTTAGACCCATTATAGAGTACAACACCCCTTTTGGTATGTACCTCACAAGACATCTACAACAACTGTAAAGGCTGCAGAAATACCTCACAAAGAGGTTTATCAGCCTCAAACAGATGCCCTACGCAGACAGTCTCAAAAAAACTCCAGCTTTACTCCGTCACATATCGTCTACTCAGGGGTGATCTCTGCCTAACATACAAAGCTATGTCAAACCCAGAGCTGTTAGACATGCTCCACTTAATGAAATCCTAATCCCTCCAAGCTACACGCTCTAGGGACCTAAACCTTGTCACCACAATAAAGAGAACACGCTGGAGGAATAGATTCCTGTCCCAGAGACTTCCCATACTCTGGAACAGAATAAACTACCTATCTATATCAAACAAAGCTTCTCATTAGCACTCTTCAAGAAAAATCTAGATGATTGGTTGGGAAATAGGAAATTCACCCTGGGGATCACCTCTGTGGCTCTGCTCGACAGTGGCACAGGAAAATAACTTTCTTGGGTGGCAAAAGCCAGGGTACCTTTTTGCCTGGGCTTGTATAGGCCCCAGGGCCAATAGCCTAGTACCTACCTATGAACCTATGAACCTATAGTGCATGCATATTGGTGAGTCATAGTGTGCTAATATAAAACATACATATGGATGATTCATGGTGTGCTACTATAGAAAATACATATGGGTGATTCACAGTGTGCTAATATGGAGCATACATATGGGGATTCATAGTGAATCATATAAAATACATATGTATTTATTTATTTTACATTTGTTAACTGGGATGGTCCAACTGGATGAGGTTATTTACAGTGGAGGCCCGGGGAGAAAAGCTCCACTTAATTAATATGCTAATACATAATGTAATGTAAAGACTTTGTTATTGAGCAGTATTTTGTGCATAATAGAACAGTACACAAAGAAAGGTCATATCAGCAGTATATACAAGTGAACATTAAGTTAGTCATCAAAATATACAGACAGAGATCACAACAACTTTTCCAAATGTCAAGGGATAGCATTTGTTACTTCCATTTTTACCGAGGGTCTGATATTTGGAGAGGAGAGAGAAAGATGGTGGTATATGGGTGATTCATAGTGTGCTACTATAGACCATACATATGGATGATTCATAGTGTGCTAATATAGAGCATGCATACATATGGATGATTCACAGTGTGCTAATATATAACATGCATATGGATAATTCATACTATGCTAATACAGAACATAAATATGGGTGATTCATAGTGTGCTAATACAGAGCATACATACGGATGATTCAGAGTGTGCTGCTATACACATACATATGGGTGATTCATAGTATGCTACTATAGAGCAAACATATGGGTGATTCACAGTGTGCTAATATAGAACATACAGATGGATGATTCAGAGTGTGCTACTATAGACATACATATGGGTGATTCACAGTGTGATAATATAGAGTATACGTATGGCTGATTCAAAGTATGCTAATATAGAGCATACATGTGAGTGATTCATAGTGTGCTAATATAGAACATACCTATTTATTTATTTATTTATTTTATATTCATTAACCGGGATGGTCCGACTGGACGAGGTTCATTTACAGTGGAGGCCCGGGGAGAAAAGCTCCACTTAATTAATACAACAAACAATGATAATAATACATAATGTAAAGTAAAGACTTTGTTATTGAGCAGTATTTTGTGCATACTAGAACAGTACCAAAGAAAGATCATATCAGCAATATATATAAGTGAACATTAAGTTAATCAAAATATACAGACAGAGATCACAACAACATTTCCAAATGTCAAGGGATACCATTTGTTACTTCCATTCTTACCAAGAGTCTGATAAGTGGAAAGGAAAGAAAGAAAGATGGTGGTATATGTATGATTCATAGTGTGCTACTATATAGCATACATATGGATGATTCATAGTGTGCTACTATAGAGCATACATATGGTTGATTCATAGTGTGCTAATATAGAGCATACATATGGGTGATTCATATTGTGCTAATATAGAACATACATATGGATGATTCATAGTGTGCTAATATAGAACATAAATATGGGTGATTCACAGTGTGCTAATATAGAACACACATGTGGGTGATTCATAGTGTGCTAATACAGAGCATACACATGGATGATTCAGAGTGTGCTACTATAGAACATACATATGAATGATTATAGTGTGCTACTACAGAGCATACATATGGGTGATTCATGGTGTGCTAATATGTAACATACATATGAATGATTCATAGTGTGCTACTATAGAACATACATGTGGTGATTCATAATGTGCTAATATAGAACATAGGTATGGATGATTCATATTGTGCCAATATAGAACATATATATGGGTGATTCATAGTCTAATATACAACATAAATATGGTGATTCATAGTGTGCTAATATAGAACATACATACAGGTGATTTATAGTGTGCTAATGTAGAACATACATATGGGTGATTCATTGTGTGCTAATATATAACATACATATGGGTGGATTCATAGTGTGCTAATATAGAACATACATATGGGTGGATTCATAGTGTGCTAATATAGAACATACATATGGGTGATTCATAGTGTGCTAATACAGAGCATACATATGGATGATTCAGAGTGTGGTACTATAGAACATGCATATGAATGATTATAGTGTGCAACTATAGAGCATACATATGGGTGATTCATAGTGTGCTAATATGTAACATACATATGGTGATTCATAGTGTGCTAATATAGAGCATACATATGGATGATTCATAGAGTGCTAATATGTATAACATACATATGATGATTTATAGTGTGCTAATATAGAACATACATCTGGATGATTCATAGTGTACCAATATAGAACATACATATGGATGATTCATAGTGTGCTAATATATAGCATACATATGGATGATTCACAGTGTGCTGCTATAGAACATACATATGGGTGATTCATAGTGTGCTACTATAGAACATACATATGGGTGATTCATTGTGTGCTAATATACAGCATACATATAGATGATTCATAGTGTGCTACTATAGAACATACATATGGGTGATTCATAGTGTACTAATATAGAACATACATATGGATGATTCATAGAGTGCTAATATAGAACGTACATATGGGTGATTCATAGTGTGCTAATAAAGAACATGATTCACGGTGTGCTAATGCAGAACGCACATATGGATGATTCATAGTGTGCTAATATAGAACATACATATGGATGATTCATAGTGTGCTGCTATAGATCATACATATGGATGATTCATAGTGTGCTAATATAGAGCATACATACGGGTGATTCATTGTGTGCTAATATACAACACACATATGGGTGATTCATAGTGTACTAATATAGAACATACATATGGATGATTCATAGTGTGCTAATATAGAACGTACATAGGGGTGATTCATAGTGTGCTAATAAAGAACATGATTCATGGTGTGCTAATGCAGAACGCACATATGGATGATTCATAGTATGCTAATATAGAACATACATATGGATGATTCATAGTGTACTAATATATAACATACATATGGTGATTCATAGTGTGCTAATATAGAACATGCATGTGGGTGATTCATAGTGTGCTAATATATAACATACACATGGGTGGATTCATACTGTGCTAATACAGAACATACATATGGGTGATTCATAGTGTGCTAATACAGAGCATACATACGGATGATTCAGAGTGTGCTACTACAGAACATACATATGAATGATTATAGTGTGCTACTATACAGGATACATGTGGATGATTCATAGTGTGCTACTACAGAGCATACATATGGATGATTCGTAGTATGCTAATATATAACATACATATGGTGATTCATAGTGTCCTACTATAGAGGATACATATGGATGATTCATAGTGTGTTAATATAGTGCATACATATGGGTGATATGTTCTCACTTAAACCTGTCTGCACCTATACTATAAAAAGACTACTGCAAAAGCTAAAACCATGCCGCAATGCCCATGACAACCTTCCAGCAAATTTTCTTCAAATATCAGCCGAATCTATAGCCTATCCCATATCCATCCTCATTAATAGATCCATTCAGGAATCCTATGTACCAACCATCTGGCGTTATGCATACATAATTCCTCTCCACAAAGGTGGTAAGAACACAGACACTACCAACTTCAGACCCGTAGCTATACTCTCTCCTCTCTCTAAAATTCTAGAGAAAGCCATCCACTCCCAGCTCATGCCCTACCTAATCCAGCACAAACTCCTCTCTCCCACCCAACACGGCTTCCGCCCAGGCCACAGCACCATGACAGCCCTCATTTCCTTCCTTGAAACAGTCAACCTAGCACGTGAGAGCAGCACATACGTATCTTCTCTTTTTCTTGACCTCTCAAAGGCATTCGACACTATTTTCCATTCCCTCCTCCTGTCGCAGCTCTCACACTTGCATCTATCTCCCTCAACCCTAGACTGGTTCTCCAGCTACCTTTCCACACGCCAGCAGGCTGTACAATGGAAAGAGTCAACCTCCCCTTTCTTACCTACACCCACAGGAGTTCCCCAAGGATGAGTACTTGGCCCTCTGCTCTTCAACTTATTCATTAACAACGTTCACCTCTCCATCCCTGAAGCCTCAGACATCCAATACACAGATGACTCCACTATGAGCAGATGCTCAGCCTCCTGCCCCTCCAAACTTCTACTTAATACCCAAACAGCTTTCTCCAAAATTGAATCATGGATGCAATCGCATCACTTGGCCCTAAATGCCAACAAAACAAAGCTAATGATATTTACTCCCACTAAAACTTCCCAGTTCCACAAAGTCCAATTTTCCATCAAAAGCCACAATAACACCCCTCTTGAAATCATTCCTAGTACCAAACTACTTGGCATTACCATCGATGAAAACCTAAAATTCGACTCCCACATCCTCTCAGCAATCAAAAAACCCACCAGAAAATCGGCCTCTACAGACACAACTACTACCTTACTCCATCTTCCCATCATACTTGCATCTACCTTCCTTCTCCCTCTCTTGTATGGTGCTCCCCTATTCTCCAACCTACAACTCGGACTCCATGCTAAACTTGAGGCCTGTTACAACAAAATCTGCAAATTTGCAACCAATTCTAAGAACTCTTCCCATCACTGTCACTCCCTACACACCCTAAACTGGCTAGAACTCCACAACCACCTAAAGTACCTACAACTTACAACAGCCCACAAACTCATCTTTAAACCAGCAGAATGCCCCTCTCTTGCTAAATCTCTAACACCCTACACACCTACCCATACCCTGAGATCCACAGGCCAAAACCTCCAGCATGCACACAAACCCATCCACCCAACTGGTAAACTACTACTATGCCACACTATAGCCAAACTATGGAACAATCTCACCACACCACTACGTAATATACCTAACCACAACAATTTAAAATCCATGCTTCTCTCCCATCTCTCCCCCAAATGAGAATGTCCTTCACATGCTCCCACCTAAAACTCCCACACTACTAACTCCACACCTAAATCATCATTTCTTTGCCTACTTTAACTTAATTCAGAGATCTTACTCAGAACACCTTTTCATAAATCTTTTGCATGCATGCCTCTGGCCTACCTTACTCATATTCTCAAACTTTCATTGTTTGTTTTTGTTATCCATTGTATCCATAATATTGTTTTCCTCTGTAATATTGTTACTTTGTCTCTATTTGTATGTATTTGTATGTCTGTTTGGGGCTTTCCCCCTCGGGTCTCCACTGAAAAAGGGTAATTCTTACCCAGCTGGACCAACCCGGTTAACAAATGCAAATAAATGCAAATAAATAAATAAATAAATAAAATATAGATGGATATATACATATATATATATATATATATATATATATATATATATATGGATAGATATGATATATCATAGAACATATAGATGGATGATTCAGAGTGTGCTGCTATACACATACATATGGGTGATTCATAGTATGCTACTATAGAGCAAACATATGGGTGATTCACAGTGTGCTAATATAGAACATACAGATGGATGATTCAGAGTGTGCTACTATAGACATACATATGGGTGATTCATAGTGTGATAATATAGAGCATACGTATGGCTGATTCAAAGTATGCTAATATAGAGCATACATGTGAGTGATTCATAGTGTGCTAATATAGAACATACCTATTTATTTATTTATTTATTTATTTATTTATTTATTTATTTATTTTATATTCATTAACCGGGATGGTCCGACTGGACGAGGTTCATTTACAGTGGAGGCCCGGGGAGAAAAGCTCCACTTAATTAATACAACAAACAATGATAATAATACATAATGTAAAGTAAAGACTTTGTTATTGAGCAGTATTTTGTGCATACTAGAACAGTACCAAAGAAAGATCATATCAGCAATATATATAAGTGAATTAGAAGTTATGTACTCACCATAACGTTCCATCTGAGTAGGTGTATTCATTTGTCTGCAACCTGTGGGTTATGGATCCGATATCGGATCCGAACCGGCATGGTTTTCCAGCTATGGATCCAAGCTCTCAGCTCCTCCCCTCACCCATAATGCCCTGCTCTACCCTCATGACCTCAGATCGAGTTTGCCAAAGCAACAACACCCTGAAAAGGGTAACATAGAATATGCAGGAAACTGAAAGGCCAGGGGCAGACAATGAATACACCTACTCAGATGGAACGTTATGGTGAGTACATAACTTCTAAATCTGAAGTAGGATATTCATTTGTCTGCAACCTGTGGGACAGAGTCCCCAGCTACCTGAATCTTGGCCATCATGGAAGGATATTCGAGAAAGGATGCTCTACCCTAGATGCAAGATCCAACTTATAGTGGGAAATAAAAGTATGAGATGAAGCCCACGTGGCTGCTGCACAAATATCATCTAGAGGAATCCTAGCCTTGAAGGCTGCCGAGGTAGATACTGACCGGGTTGAATGGGCATGAACACCTCCGTGCAGGCCTTCCTGACGCTTGATAAGCCAATAAGATGCACTGTGAAATCCAGCGGGACAGAGAAACTTTAGAAATTGGCTTGCCCAAATTGAATTTTGCAAAGGAAATAAACAACTGGTCGGATTGCCTATGACCAGCGTCCTGTTCAGATAAAATCTAAGTTGCCTGTGAACATCTAATGAATGGAGCTTATATTCACCTTTGTTTTCATATTTAGGGAAGAAAACAGGGAGGTTAATGGACTGATTGATGTTTGCTTCAGAAGCGACTTTAGGAAGAAAGGACGGGTTGGTCCTGAGGTAGACACGGTCGGATGAAATACCAAGTAAGGAGGTTTAGCTGATAATGCTTGAAGCTCAGAAACTCTCTTGGCCGATGTAATGGCTACCAAAAGGCTGTCTTGTAGGACAAGAATTTGAGATCCACCTCAAGGCCTGTAGAACTAGAGAGGTCCCAAGGAGGAACTGCTTGTTTTATAGGGGCCTGAGAAGAAAAGTACCTTTAAGAAAAATTGTACACAATTTGGCTGACATAAGAGGATTAGAGTCATGGCCAATGTGATAATGAGAAATTGCCGCCAGTTGTACTTTGACTGTGGAACTGCTGGCACCATCGTTAAAGAGAGTGGTTAGAAAGTCAAGCACTAATGGAAGAGGAACCGTGAAGGGATTCAGGCCTTGCCGCCCACAAAGAAAAGCGTTTCCACTTGCTGCGGTAAACCTTTCTAGTGGATGGTTTATGAGCTGCCACCAAAATGAGTCCTGATCAAGAGTGGAACTGGAGCAGCCAAGCGGTCAGCTTCAGGTTGTCCAGATTCGGAGGAGGAATGCAGGATGGATGGGATATCAGATCCGGGATGGGATCTAGAATCCAAGGAGGATTCACCGAGTGAGACCTTAGGAAGGGGAACCAGATCTGTCGAGGCCAAAACAGAGCAATGAGAATCATTCTGCAACCCACCCGAGAGGCTTTCTGAAGAACTTGGAGCATCAGAGGCAAGGGTGGATAGGCATACAGAAGACCGGGTGGCCAAGCATGCACCAGAGCGTCTCTTGGGGTACCTCCGGGAGGAGGTATCAGAGCGAAAAAACTGTCGCACTTGGTGTTTGAGGGAGAGGCAAAAGATCGCATGAAGGGTTCCCCACGACAATTGAGAGACCACGGGGTCAGAATGGTGCGACTGAGCTTGTCCGCTAGGATGTTGGACAACCGGAATGTGCTTGCTATTAGAAAGCGTTGGTGGAGATTGCCCATTCCCAAACTCTCATGGCTTCGACAAAGAGGGTAAGACCTTGTTCCCCTTGCTTGTTGATGTACCAGACAACAGACATGTTGTCCGATTGAATCGCAATTGTTCCCAAGGGAAGAAAGTCCTGAAGTGCTAGCAACGCTAAGAGCACTGCTCTCATCTCTAGAACATTGATATGCAGTAAGGCCTCTGAATGCGCCACGCCCTTGGACGGTCCGGCCGCAAAGTGCCCCCACCCGAGGCGGAGGCGTCCGTGGTCACCGTGGCGAGAGGGAAGCACAAAATGGGCCCCTGTGGAGATCCGGGGAGTGAAGCCACCACAAGAGGGACGCTTGCAAGCCTTGCTGATCGCTATGGGATGATGCATGGGAGAGCAAGGTATGACCACTGTACTAAGAGCGTCCACTGTAGAATGCATGTTGAGCCTGGCAAGAGGAAGAAGTGCTATAGCAGATGCCATGGACCCTAGAGCCCTCAGGACCAACTCCGCTGGAACAGAACTTGAGTGGAGAATGGCCGCACCTGGAGCTGCAGATTTTGAACTCTGTCCGCAGTGAGGAAGGCTCGTAAACTCCTTGTATCTAGCCTGGCCCCTATAAAATCTAAGAGCTGTGTGGGCCAGGTTGGATTTCTTTGTATTTATTGTGATGCCCAGAAAGGAGCAAGATGGAGAAAGGAGTCTCAATAAAAGTAGATGCCTTGTTGGGGGTAAGAAGCCAGTCGTCCAGGTAGGGAAAGACCTGCACCCCTGAAGCCTCAGGTGGGCCGCTACCACTGCTAATACTTTGGTGAACACCCTGGGGGCTGTGGTGAGACCAAAGGGAAGGACCCGGAACTGGTACTGACTGGCTCCCAGCGGAAGCGGAGAAACCTCCTGAGCGCCTGTCCATCAGGATGTGGTAGTACGCATCCTTGAGGTCTATCGAGCACATCCAGTGATTTTCTCCCAGAAGGGAGAATAGATTGCAGAGTGACCATTGAATTTTTCTTTGGGGACTGCCAGATTCAAGAGAGAGGTCTAGGATTGGTCTTAGTTCCCCATCTTCTTTGGCACTAAAAGAATCTGGAGTAGAACCCTGATCCGATCTGGTCTGGGGACGGGCTGGATGGCTCTTTTCTTTAGCAGATGGCCAATTTCTGCCCTCCCATTGACGGTGGGACGTCTGGGAGGGACTTCAACTTTGGAAGGTGAAGGAAGGGGATGCGATATCCTCTGGATATGATTTGGAGAACCCAGCGGTCGATGTTATGGACTCCCATGCCGCTAGGTGCGACTGCCTCCAGAGTGGAGCAGTCGGGCAACCCCTCAGGGTTGCTGGCGGGCCCGTTCAGAGAAAGGTTCCCTGGACCAAGTTTCTGGGAGCCCCTCTGCCTCTAGGGCGGCGTCCTCCCTGACCTCCTCTGCCACGGAAGGACTGGTTGTCCGGAGCAGGCTGGGACTGCGAACCACATCTTCTTCTGACCCTTTTGGTTCCTAGAGTAGGGCCTCTGGGGTGCAGAGAAGATTCCGATGGCAGACAGCGTCTTCGTCCCCTTCGCTCGGTTTTGCCAAAAGAGCAGAACCATCAAAAATGACGCTTTGAAGGGCTCAGAAAAAGTGACTAGTCCTGTCCCCGCAGCTCTAGTGGCCCTCCGTTTGCGTGGGAGAGTAGCCGCACAGAGGTATTAGTAACTGACCTAAGAGTGGCCATACGGGTGGAGTGCAGAACCCTGTCCTCCTCCGAAATGGACTCTGGGGAGATGCAGCGTATTCTTTAATAAGATCTCGCTGCATCGCTGAACTAAACATCCGCTTCCCAAGCGGTCCATCATCGAGACTCCTTGCTCGGGGTGGACTGAGGACTCTCCTGAGCCAGTTCCCTCTTGGTACTCCAATGGGCATGGTCGGCTAAGGATCCTATCTGGCCTCTTAGAATTACGGCGGTGTCCGTTCCTTCCACGCCCTGGTGGTAATAAGGTCCACCAGGGGTCGGCAGGAGGGGACACCCAAGAGGCATTTCCATGATGTCTCCAAATGAGACATCCAGCCTTCCCTTCCTCCAAGTCCGTGTCTTCTGTGAGACGGGCTGGGAGTCAATGTGCCTCGGACATCCTCTGGGGCTGTCAGAGGAGTCCTCACAAGCAGCAATTTGTTCCATAGGAGCAACTTGGGGCACAGAAGCGGGCTGTCCCAGGGGCCGGATGGTGGAAGCCTGGCCCAGTGCAGGAACAAGTGGGAGACCCTCAACAGGGCCCTCTCCACTACATCAAACGCTGAAGGGCCTTGACCAAAGGATCTGACAATCGGCTCCCTCTCAGATCGAAGAGTGGATCGGCCCGGCGCCCAAGCGCCGAATCCGACGACAGTGGCTCCGACACAGGCGGGCGCCGAAGGAGCACTGATCCCCGGATCCGAGGCTCGGATCCAGGCTCTGAGAGGTCGGATCCGGGATCCAGTACCAAGTACTATCGGCGCTGCTCGGCTCCAGCTGCTCTGAACCCGGATAGCGGGTCGGAGAAGGAGCAATAGGTTTAAAAAGGGTGTTGAGCTCCCCAGAGACTCCCATCTGCATCTGGGCCTGGATGAATCTTCTCATCATCCGGTCCAGATCAGCACTATATGTGGATCTCGATGAGGCTACCGAGGTAGGCCTGGAGTGCCTCCTCGATAGCCTCGGGGACGGAGGTCTCCTCCTCCTCAGGACCCGGTGAAAAGCACACTGGGGACGGGCCGAAGGAGGAGACTGAGCCGAGCCCGCTTGGCTGGCGGGGCGAAACAGAGGTCTCGGCGCGCCGGTGGTGCTTCCCCTCAGGTCCTTTTCCTAGCATCCCTCTCCTCTCCAGAAACGGGAGGTTGAGTCCCAGGAGCAGGAGGGGGCTGGAGGGAAGAACGAAACCACGGTTACTCCGAAGGAGGCGAGGGTCGAGCCGAGTCCGGCAGTAAAAGGCCCGCCAAGACAAGCTTGGACCTCCGCTCCTTCAGTGCCCTGGGGTTGAACCCTGCACAAATGGAGCATCCAGATGTGAGGTGTTCAACCCCAGGCGTGTGGCCATCAGCGGGAGAGCTTATGGCCACACTTTCATTAGAAAATATAGATTTGGGCTGTTCAGCCATCCCAATCTATAAAGCTACTAATTAAGTAACTAAAACAAATACACACACAGGCCCAACACACACACACTACGCCAACAGCGAGGGGAGGGAAAAAAATACTAAATTTAACTCTAAAGTAAACTATCAAAGAGGAATACCTAAACTTTCACACAAATATACACAAAAAACTTCAAAAACTCTGAATTAACAGTTATAAAACTAGCACTTAGCTGAGAGCTATAGATACCAATCCAGTCACCATAGATCTGGGGTCATGAGGGTAGAGCAGGGCATTATGGGTGAGGGAGGAGCTGAGAGCTTGGATCCATAGCTGGAAAACCATGTGTTCGGATCGGATCCATAACCCACAGGTTGCAGACAAATGAATATCCTACTTCAGATCATTAAGTTAATCAAAATATACAGACAGAGATCACAACAACATTTCCAAATGTCAAGGGATACCATTTGTTACTTCCATTCTTACCAAGGGTCTGATAAGTGGAGAGGAAAGAAAGATGGTGGTATATGGATGATTCATAGTGTGCTACTATAGAGCATACATATGGATGATTCATAGTGTGCTAATATAGAGCATACATATGGGTGATTCATAGTGTGCTAATATAGAACATACATATGGATGATTCATAGTGTGCTAATATAGAACATAAATATGGGTGATTCATAGTGTGCTAATACAGAGCATACATATGGGTGATTCATAGTGTGCTAATATAGAACACACATATGAGTGATTCATAGTGTGCTAATACAGAGCATACACATGGATGATTCAGAGTGTGCTACTATAGAACATACATATGAATGATTATAGTGTGCTACTATAGAGCATACATATGGGTGATTCATAGTGTGCTAATATATAACATACATATGAATGATTCATAGTGTGCTACTATAGAACATACATGTGGTGATTCATAGTGTGCTAATATAGAACATATATATGGGTGATTCATAATGTGCTAAGACAGAACATACGTATGGATGATTCATATTGTGCCAATATAGAACATATATATGGGTGATTCATAGTCTAATATACAACATACATATGGTGATTCATAGTGTGCTAATATAGAACATGCATACAGGTGATTTATAGTGTGCTAATGTAGAACATACATATGGGTGAATTAATTGTGTGCTAATATAGAGCATACATATGGGTGGATTCATAGTGTGCTAATATAGAACATAGATATGGGTGATTCATAGTATGCTAATACAGAACATACATATGGATGATTCAGAGTGTGGTACTATAGAACATGCATATAAATGATTATAGTGTGCAACTATAGAGCATACATATGGGTGATTCATAGTGTGCTAATATGTTAGATACATATGGTGATTCATAGTGTGCTAATATAGAGCATACATATGGATGATTCATAGTGTGCTAATATGTATAACATACATATGATGATTCATAGTGTGCTAATATAGAACATACATATGGATGATACATAGTGTGCTAATATAGAACATACATATGGATGACTCATAGTGTGGCAATACAGAACATACAGATGGGTGATTCATAGTGTGCTAATATAGAACATACATACATATGGATGATTCATAGTGTGCTAATACAGAACATACATATGGGTGATTCATAGTGTGCTAAGATAGAACATACATCTGAATGATTCATAGTGTACCAATACAGAACATACATATGGATGATTCATAGTGTGCTAATATAGAACATACATATGGATGATTCATAGTGTGCTGCTATAGAACATACATATGGGTGATTCATAGTGTGCTACTATAGAACATACATATGGGTGATTCATTGTGTGCTAATATACAGCATACATATAGATGATTCATAGTGTGCTACTATAGAACATACATATGGGTGATTCATAGTGTACTAATATAGAACATACATATGGATGATTCATAGTGTGCTAATATAGAATGTACATATGGGTGATTCTTAGTGTGCTAATAAAGAACATGATTCATGGTGTGCTAATGCAGAGCGCACATATGGATGATTCATAGTGTGCTAATATAGAGCATACATACGGGTGATTCATTGTGTGCTAATATACAGCATACATTTGAATGATTCATAGTGTGCTAATATTGAACATACATATTAATGATTCATATTGTGCTGCTATAGAAAATACATATGGGTGATTCATAGTGTGCTAATATTGAACATGATTCATAGTGTGCTAATGCAGAATGCACATATGGATGAATTATAGTGTACTAATATAGAACATACATATGGGTGATTCATAGTGTGCTTCTATAGAGCATACATCATAGTGTGCTAATACAAAACATACATATGGGTGATTCACAGTATGCTACTATAGAGCATACATATGGATGATTCATAGCGTCCTAATATAGAACATACATATGAGTGATTCATAGTGTGATAATATAGAACATACATATGGTGATTCATAGTGTGCTATTATAGAACATACATATGGGTGATTCATAATGTGATGATATAGAACATACATATGGATGATTCAGAGTGTGTTACTATAGACCATACATATGGGTGATTCATAGTATGCTAATATAGAACATACATATGGGCGATTCACAGTGTGCTAATATAGAACGTACATATGGGTGATTCATAGTGTGCTAATATAGAACATACATATTGATGATTCAGTTTGTGAAACTGTTTCCAAAAGCAAAGTAATAACTGCTTATAGATACATAGATGGGCAGTTATTTAGCATGTTACTGGAGAAAGTGTTTTTCACTTCCTTTCAATTAAGTACTCGATTATTCCAGTCATGTTTGGTATCCCAAAGTTACATAGGTACTGCCTGGATTCCCTGCAAGACACATTCAGGTGTAATACATCAGGCCTGATCTGCATAGACTAGTGTGTCTCATGTGGAAAACCTTTTACACGTGTAAAGTTGAGTCATGTCTGAAACAATGTATAATATACAATCAGTTATACAGTATTAAGAACTGTGATGAACAAATGCAGTTAGTAGACACTTGCTGATTTGGAAGAAAGTTAAAAAAGATTACTTTTTTTCATATTAGAAAATCTACAAAAGGATTTTAAAGAGTGCCACTTGGAGGAAGCACTACAACACCATGAATTAGCATGTCATATGAGACGTAATCATACTTAATTTCTTGGCTTAAATGATCACATCTTAGTCAATACTGTTCTGAAATTATGAGCTGCAAAATTATGATTAAAGTCTATGAACTGTTTTTAATTTACACATGTATGTTTTATATACCATATTTTATATGCTAAATGACTGGTGATTAAATGTAACATTGGTTTTTGGAATGATTTGTTAATACATGGTTTAACAGACAAATTATTGTATCGGTAAATATTTTGTGCATCATCAGCTGGATTATAAGTTTATATACAAGAAGTGCTTTGCATTTCATGATTTTATTCTGATGAAGTTCTAGCACTTGAAGAACAAAACCACTAGCTAATGCTCTTAGGATGGAGAATTTCTCATAATTCAAAAAAAGTTTCCTTACTTTGTTATTGTTATAGTTTGCAAGTGATTGGCATCATTCTGTCATATGTTTATTTGGCATTATAACCACCTGGTTGGCTTGAAAACCAATCTACCTCAGTTAAATTGTAAATCAAAATTAATAAAAGTTATTTATGTGACGAGAGCTTTGTCTGTCATGTCTTCTGTTTGCAATGCTAGAAAAAGTATAATAGTAAAATGAGTAGAGATAATAGTTTCATAGCTTCACAGAATTTTTATTACTGTGTTTCGGCACAAAGGGCAATTTAAAATATATATTCCATATTGATCAAATACACTACAGATCTCATCCAAGTATTTAATGAATCTTTGAATTGATCTAAAGAATTAATATGTCTGATTTCTAATGGTAATTTATTCTATACTCTAGCTACTAACTGACAAATAAATCTCATTCTGGCAGTGGTTCTGCATTTGTTTAGTTCATATGTGACTTGCCAACTTTTAGAAACTGTCTTCTTAAGCTGAATACGTTTTATATTAAGTAATCCTCCTAGCTTCATAGCTCTTGATTGTGGAGGGCATTATAAGCTAAACAGAAGTATCTTTCAACAGCCTAGACCTAACTGAGAATATTCATGCTGGCATGTATAGGATAAATTTTTACAATCAATGATATTTTTGGTAATTTTCTTTGAATATTTCCCAAAGCTATTATGACAGTTTTACTGAATGAACAAAATATACATTTTTACTCTTGTAAAAATAGGACACAAAATGTTAGTAATATGACAAGAGTAGAAAATGATGGCTTCCTATAAGGTAGATCTCTGAAAAAACGCAGATCTGCCAGACTTGGTGCAGCTAAAAGAAAAAAATATGATTACCACAAATAGCACCAGGAGATAAAAAAAATTTGTGGGACCAAAAAAAAGTACTGAATATTAGCAAAAGTAAAAAGAAAGAAACATCCAAGGAAGAGGAAAATAGTAAGTGAAACCTCAATGGGAAGTGCTGAGGGTGACTCAAAAGTGCTGGTCACATTGGCAATGATACAACTTGAAATGCTGCTGGATACTTAAGTTAGATGCCAGCAGTCCTCCAGGATAAAATGACAAACAGAATTTTAAAATATTTAAAAAGAAAGACGTTAAAACATTAGCGTAGGCAATTATTAAGTTAATTGTATTATTTATTGAAACAGTATATAATACTGTGCTTTGTTTTTATTCATTCAGTCTAAAGAAGTTTTACCATAGACGAAAGCACTTACTGGATGATGCTCTACAGTTTTTTTGTTTTATTAAAGTTTTCGGAGTTTATTGCGGTGGTTGTTTCTTGGAAATAAAGATTTTAAGCTAACCTCGAAGGACAATCTCTTGATGCAAGACAAGAAAATTGAAGAGTGCAACAAGAGTTTAGTGAGTACTCTAATATGATACAGCCAGTGGTGAAGGCGAGTGAGGAATTGAAAGCAAGGGCAGATGCAGCTGAGGTAAGAATAAGCTGTGTAAAAATGAAGCTGACTGATTTACAAGAGACAGCCAAGAGAAAAAACATTAACGTCACCAGGATACCAGAGTAATGTGAGAGTTAAAATTATCATAGAGCAGTGAAGAAGCTTCTGGCACAATGGGCTGAAATCCTGTAGGGAGTGATCAAAACAGAATGTGTGCACAGAATGAGATATAACCCAGGGTTGGAAAAGTCTAAGAAGGCAAGGCTGATTATTGCCAGATTCCCGATATACAGACAGAAAGAAAAGCTTTTGAAATGAGTGCAGGTACTTGGAAAAAAAGTTAATAGCAGGAGGAGAAAGGGTCTTTATCAACCATGACTTCTCATATAAGACAAGTAGCAAGAGAAGTGCCTTTGCCCCAGCAATAAAAAGAATGAGACAGTAAGAGAATGTTATAGCCTACAACATTTTTTTTTGCAAAGAGCTAAAATATCTTTGACAAAACCAAAGGATGTTATAGCCATTCTGCAGAAGTCAGTGAACCACAAGAATGGAGTGGTGGAAGAGGACGGTAGCCAAGAACAAGATCATCGAGAGAATGGACTGGCCAAAAGCAGTGGTAATGGAGAAGACAGAGGTCATTTTATGATATTCAGAAGGTAGCAGGGACTGTCAGAAAGATGGATATAAAAGAAGCCATTCTAAGAAATGAGAGAAAGGCAAATAAGTGATGGATGTTCTTCAAAGGAGCAGTGTAAACTGAGTTTGATGATGGATAGAGGTGGACTGGAGTGATAAATTATGTTTATGATATTTTTCCCTTCTAATTCATATCACTTACATGTGTTATTAACATGTATTAAATGTTTTAACAAGTTTAAAGTGAATGACTTGGCAAGGAACAGCCTCTATGACAAGCATTTGATTTTAAAGGGGAGGAAGCTAAATGAGAGTAACAGAGGGCTAAAGTGAAGAGAGTTTTTATTTAAAGAAGGGGACAAAGAGTCACATAAGAGAGCAGAAGCCATTTTGAAGGTTGTAGAGATGATAACGGAAGGAAAATTGATATTCAAGTACATGAACAATTAAAATAGTGTAGTAAAGCAGTAGCTCTCTTGGGCATGAACAAGTAAGAGGATGGATAAAGCATTAATTGGCAGACAAGGAGAAGACAGTGAATAGGAAATATGAATAAAGGGAACTTGAAGGTGGATCCAATGCGAAAAGATGGGGATCTGAGGCCAATAGCATGAAGCAGGTAGTATGGCAGGAAAAAAATCAACACAAAAGTAGAGGAAAATATGCAGAAAAGGAGCAAAGATAAAATATTACAGGGAAGAAGTTAGAGAGTTAAAGAGCGATAGCTCATATGGTATGAATGACAGTTATCAGTTCAGGATAAGACAATGATAAAAACAAAATGTAGGTTTTAAACATAATGTGCAGGCTCTGAAGAATAGAGAAAAGGGGAGAGGAAGCGAGAAGTAATACACAAAGTGTAGGAAGAAAGTAACTAAAGGTTGCATAAAAAAGACTTAAATATGGAGAGAGAAAATATAGAGAGGCAGTTGCTCCACCTCTTCACTGTAAAGACTTGAATAAGCATAGAATGGTAAAGGGAGAGAGATGGAATACAAAATAACACAAACAGAAAGAAAAACTGGAGGTGAGATAAGGTTGGGAAATGAAGGAGAGTGCAGGTAGGAAGGCATGAGGATACAAATGAGAAATGGAATACATAATGGAAAAGTAGATCTCAAATTAAACCAAATGGAAAATATTAGGAATAAGTAAAGTGACTGAAGAACTAAGGGGAATGCAGAAGAGTCATGGAAGGAAGAAAAGAGGTCATATAGAAATAATAAGAGAGAAAGAAGATAAGAGAAGAAAAGGAGATGGGAAAGATTAATGATAAAAAGCACTGGAGAGAAGGAAGGGTGTCACAGAGCAGGCAGAAGACTCAATTGTAAAGTGGTGCACTGTCATGGTAATGGCAGAGGAATGGATCACAAGGCTAATCAAAGAAAACAGAGCTTTAATAACTCTGAAGAAGGATGAAAAATGTAAATACACACACACACACACACACACACACACACACACATATATATATATATATATATATATATATATATATATATATATATATATATATATATATATATACTTATATAGGTGGGAGGGAGAAGGCTCCTGGTGAGGCAAGGTTGGAACAGGGAAATATAAAGAGGAAAAGAAGAAAAACATGTAAAGATGAAGAAAGCAAGCTACTTAAAAAGGAAAGAAAGTAAAAGGTGCTAGTAAGACAAAAAAGCAAAGTGATGGGTGATATTTTAATAAAAATAAGATTGTGGAATTTAAAATGGAAAAGAGAGGACACATAGAGATGAGTTGAGGTATATAAGAAGGACTAAAGCATAGATACTAAACTTACCAGAAACACACCTAACACAAGAAGATCATAAAAATTAAGTGAAATGATATAATTTGGTGCCCAGTGCAGAATGCTGAAGAAGGAAACAAAGAGATGCAGCATTGCTAATGAAAAAAGACACTACCATTTGAAATCAAAGAAAGGTTGGAATATAGGAAAAGAAGATATGCAGACTTTAAGTGAACAATGAAAGGAATTACATTCACAATCATAGCAGTTTATGTACCAGTAAAAATCACACTGATGACATTATGGGAATTGTTATCAGATATGGTAAAAGTAGGTATTAGAGATGAGAATATAACAACTAGCAAAGAGGATGTAGATAGAGGGACAAGGATTAAGAAACTAACCTAGGAGGGAGGAAGGCATAATTTCTTAAAAACTACATGATGCTGTTTGGATGGGTGGACACATAGAATATAGAAAGAGAAAAATCCACTGGTAAGAGAAAAACATAAAAATAAAAAAATAAAACAAGAGAGAAATATCCAATAGAGAAGGATTTATGTACCATTCACATAGACATAACAGTTAGTTGAGGTCAGACAGGGGCTATATAACCTTGGAACACAAGCAACTAGCATGGGAAATGAACATTTAATTTTGGTGACTGTGGAAGTAACCAATCTTTTTTTGGTTATACCTCATGAAATAGGATTATCATGGGTTGAACAGCAATTGAATAAGACACACATTTTTGATCAAGATCAGATTAATAAGTTCATCACATTGATGGAGGTAATTTTAAAGACTAGTTATATTTTTTTCGAGGGCCAGTATTATAAACAGATGAAGTGTTTAGCAATGGGGGCTTCATGTGCCCCCATTTTTGCGAATCTAGTCATGTCATTTTGGGAACAGGAATTCCTAATGACAAGTTCTTATGAAAGTGACATAGTGCATTATACTAGATTCCTGGATGACCTGTTCCTTATTTGGAGAGGAATTGAGCAAAGATTAATAGAACTTTTAGAATACATAAATAAGTCAGTTGAATTTTTAAAATTTACTTACGAGTACAATAAGGTAAAAATCACCTATCTGGACATTGAACAATGCATTGACACAAGCAACAAAAAGTTTATCACTAATATCTACAGAAAATCTACCTTTTCCAATTCATATTTGGATTATACCAGCTGGCACCCACACCATCAAAAGAAATCTGTAGTCAAGGGTCAAGTGGTGTGGGCAGCCAGAATGGTCAACCAATATGAAGATCTTCTATGTGAGGTGGATTTCATTTTGCAAATGTTTAGGCAGAGGGGTTACCTGAATAACATGTTGTCAGCTATATCCAAAGAGGTTATAAATAAGCGGGATATGGGAATGTATAAGCCCATTTTGGATTATGCAAACAATGTTTATTCACGGGGAGCAGTTTCAATGGTGGGCCACACAGACAATACCAATATATATATATCTATATATATATATATATATATATATATGAGTTTAATAATAACATACAACAATGAAGCCAATATTATAACTGATATTATTCAAAGAAATTGGGAGATATTACAATCTGATGGGAATATTGCACAGAAGGTGGTCAGAACTCTCAAAATAGTATATAGGAAAGACAGATCTTTCAAGAACATTTTAGAAAGGATGGTTGAGAAGGTAACAGTCAACAGAGCCATGGGTAATTTCAAGTGCAATAGCTGTATGTACTGTTCATTCATTTTGGAAACAGGGAAAGATTTTAAGTTAAATGGAAGAACAATATGCATAAATGGGCATTTTAACTGTAATTCCACCAATGTGACATATATGGCTAAATGTCAGGACTGCCCCGTATTTTATACTGGGAAAACTTGTAGGAAATTTAAAGTGAGGATAGGTGAACATCTAGGTGACATAAGGAATAATAGAATCACAAGTCCATTGTACAGACATATACATACAGGACATAAGTTTAAATTTATGGTGGTGCAAAAGCTGCAAAAAGATGTGCAGGGAAGAATATTAGATGTGCAACTAGATATTATGGAATTAAAAAGGCAACTGTTTTTAAATGCTTCCCATTACCCTGGAATAAATGAAATGATCACTATTTCGAGTATTTTAAAGTTGAGTAATATTTGGGGTAAATGAATATCATATAAATTATGTTGGTAACCCAACATTATATATTTTTTATATATTAGTTATATATAAAAACAGTGAAGTTTCCATGTTTAAGTTTTTAATTACAATTTGTGAATGTGTTTTGTCTGTTTTAAATGTATTACTTGATGTATTATTTTGATGGTTTTAATAATTACTGACTTAATTGTTTAATTAGGGTGGAGTACAAAAAGAGCTGGGTGTTTGTTTACATTGTTCTGAGGAAGTCCCTTTAGTGGGGAAGAAAGCACTCAACATATTGGAATAAATTGTGGTTCTCGAGGTGGTTGGTCTATTCTTTTTGGCTTCTGATTATTTGGTATTTTTTTCTTTTCTTGTGCGTTATATGTTAATGCAGACCCAAAAGCAACTAAGGCCCTGGCAATAAGGTTAATGCAGCAAGAGATAGAGAGAAGCCTTCTTACATTAATTTGTCACTGGTCACACTGATGCTATCCATCCTGTCCACCCACGTATCCACCACTCCTTCTACTAGCATAGACTTACTCTCTGATGCATCCTTTTCTTTCCATAAATATGTCACACTCACATTTTATTTTTTCTTGTTCTGCTCTGGAAGTTATACCTCTATCAGAAATTCTGCCTTATCTTCAATAGCATATGGTTGACTACAACAGAATTAAAGGCTTTCAAAAGAGTATTATATATCACCACACAATATTTCCTATTCATATAAGAACATAATACAGCTTAGGTAAAGACACTGCCACATCCCTCAGATAATCTTCTTAATATATGCTTAGGCTTGTTTTGTAACTGTTGGACTTTCTTCTATGAATAAGGCTTTTCAGTTCTCAGATGTATCCTATGTAATCTGATAGATTATCACTGTGTTTATTTTTACTGTAGATTGTTTTCTTCTTCGCAGTAATTTATTATGTATTGATAAATTATTTGTGTTCTTTTTTGTAAATTTTCCTGGGCCTCCACTGAAAGGGGGTTACTCTTCATATACCCAGATGGATCACCCCAGTAAAAATGGCTAATACATAGATAAATAACTTTTGAATTTTCACATAGGTATAGTTCATCACTGATGGAGCAAATTAGTTTACAGTTCAAATCCAAAGAAGCATTTCAGTGAATATGAACAGAATGAATAAATAGTAAATCAGTAGATGGAATACATTGTTGTTCCTTGTCTTACAGATGGAATACATTGTTGCTGCTTGTCTTATAGGTGCTTTCTAGCCCACATCTCCGAAACACTCACAGGCATGCTGTTTCATAAGATATTTTTAGTTGTAGTTTGAAACTAGTTGCTTTTTTGACTCATCTCATTTCTTCTGGGAGTTGTTCTGACAAAAAGATGCATTTTTATAGAAGTTTTTTTTTTCAGCAGTGGCAACTTTGTAAGCAGGTTTAGATAACTGGGTGTTTATATTTCAAGAGTACAATTATAACCCCTACTAAATAGTCTGGTCTTGAATGACAGACAGTATCCAATATTAAGGATTCTTTCCTGGAGGAAGAGGTCCAAAGAAGTTTACTGAGGTTTATAGACAGACAGGAAGTACAAAAAGGGGCAGAGAATGACTAAGGAAAAACCACCATGTAGTGATGGTTTATTATACTGAAGTGTGGGAGATGATGAAAGAGGATATAGTAAAGAGGTGGGCCTACATGTTTAATAACTTATTTAATAAAGGGAGACCCATCTTAGAATAATGGAGGGAGCTGGTGATATCAGTAATACATAAAAAAGGGAGGGATCCTCTGTCTTCATCCTCTTATAAACCAATATCCATATTAAATTGTGACCATAAGTGTTTTATGCAAATACTATCAGATATGCTGAGGAGGATATTACCTTAAGTGATACACAGAGATCAGATGGGGTTTGTAGGAGACAGAGAACAGAGAACAACCTCATAAGTACATTACTGTTACTTCAGGATGTTCAAGAAACAGGAAAAGAGCTGGCCCTAATTTCAGTAGACACTAAAAAGTTATCTAATAGAGTAGGATGGAAATATGTTTGAATTAAAAAAATAGGGTTACCATAAGAAAGGACAGAATTGTTTTAGGCAATGTACAGAATGCTGGGAAAGGTTGAACAGATATAGAGGGATTTTGTCTGCAAAGCAAGTAAGAATGTCATAGCAAGTAGTAACTGGGACAGTAGGGGGGTGGTTAAGGAGCCCCAGATCTTAGGACTAAGCTTTAGGCAGGTATGGTTGCAAATATACTAAAATTATTTGATGTGAAATATAACTCAGACTGGAAGGTAATAATAAAGGAAACTGAAGAAGGAAAGGGAATAAGGAAGGACATAGTTGACACATTATTGGAAGTTCCTAGTAAGAAATTACAACTACCCTGAATAAAGAAGGTTCAAAGATTATGTAATGAGCAGTGTCAAAAACCTGAGCAGAGAAAATGGAGGGGAAGGGTTGACACCTGTAGGGGAACTAGGCAATGGGAGGTGAAAAAAAATGCAATTACTTAGAGATGGAAGAAAAAGCAGAATAAGGTAAAGTTTTGGCATCAAATACCAATCGGGGAGGAGAGAAAATATGGACAGACTTAAAGAAAGAATTTCAGCTTGAGGATAGATTGGAATGTGATTATCAGTGGGTAAAGTTAAGCTGGAGGAGATTTGATTGGGAGAGAGGAGAAGGAAAAAAAGAACCAGAGAGATAATAAAATAGATAAGTGAAGACTGGAGGGAAGGCAACCAGAAGACTGTTAAAATAGGGAAAATATAGCTGAAAAAGAGGTGAAGGGGAAAGAGGAGAAGATACACATTTTATTTATTTATTTTATTTGTCCTTTGGTAAACAGGAAAGTCTGATTGAGCCAATGGTTTTAGGCTAAGTAGTGATGGGTTTTGTTTGAGGAGTTATTGGCAAATTTTGCTATTTTATTGTAGTACTCATTTAGTTTATTTTAGACAGATGCTTGAAGGTTAAGCAGTACTTGGGATCCCTACAGTGAAATAGGGAGTAGGAGTATAGAGAGCATGAGTTTCCTAGATGAACCTCTTAAGTAGCTTTTTGTTGGTTTCATTTCTCCAAGTCTTTTGGGTTTCTAATACCACAGTGGGATTAAAGTTCATGAAATTAGTGTTGTTTCGATCTTTGATGTTAGCCAAAAGTGCTCTTCGCAGCACCCAAAATGTGCCCAAACTGACTTCTTCTACAGTTCATATGGAGTTTCATGTATCAGTAGCATATCTAAATAAAACTGTAAATTCTTTTTTATGAGACCTTTTGCTCCTACTACTGTTGGAACTGTATGGGTATCCTTCTTTCAAATTTCCCTCATTTCTGCCTGCAAACCCTAGTATTTTATGTCTTTATGTATCAGTTTCAGTGATCAATGCTACTTTTGTTTTCTTTTCTTTTCATAAGCTGCTACATCTGGTTTTCTCCCATCTATTTTTTGAACTGTTGGTAATGGATGGTCCCGTGTCATATAAACATCATAATTCTCTACAATGCTTTGTGGCTCTCATGTTTCTAATGCTTCTCAGCTATTTGAATATTATAATGTTTGCAAAATCCCTAGTGCAACAATCTTCCCACATTATTATGCTATTCAACATACAGATCCTCTTCCATTAGTGTATCATACCTAGAAATAAGATTTGCAATTATTTCCAGTTCTGTTTTACAGAACCTGCATTGTCTGTTTCTCACACATGTTCAGTGGACTTTGTAAACCCACATGTACATATTCCACTACCCTGGGCTACTAATATTAACTTTCATCTTTTGGATTAAATGCACATCATCTTAACCATCCCTGTGTCAGAACCAAATCAACATGAGGTTGTTCAAGGGGTTTTCTTAACTTGCAACTATTTTTATGCCTTTTCCACATTTCTTTCTCATCTGATCCTTCTTATATTCATTTTTTGGCACATTTAGATGCTGCTTGATTTTTGTCTACTTTTGGTTTGGTTTGGTTTCCATTCCTCCTTGACACCAAAGTGCTTCTGTTAAACTAAGCAGGAGCTTCATCTTAGATTTGCTCTCTTCATGTTTCAAAACTTTCACTATGTTTGGATATGATGAGGTCAGCATATATGTATGAAGTCCCACTACTGCAGAACTATACATGTAATCAATTTTGAGGAGGCCCATACCTCCTTCAGAACAAGGAATAATCTTGAGATACACTGATTTGTATATATTATTTAATAAGCGTGAAGCATTTTTCTTGCTTTCCTATTCAACTGATCCAATAATTTTCGAGGGCCAGTAAACCACCCCAAAACTGTAAGTTAGAACAGGAAGAACAAATTGGTTTATATTTTGGACTTTGTTCTTAGATGTCAGATCTGTTTTCCGTATCAGTTTTAATCTTTTAAAATATTCTTTACTGAGCTTTGTTCACATTTGTTCATGTTTTATCATCACTCCTTCATCAGTTCCCAAATATTTAGCCACTCCCCCCTGCTTAAGTTCCTTTATATCACATTCCTGTCACAGACTGTTATTTTCTTGGTCCTGCAGCTTTCCTGCTTTAAATGTTGCTTTTGCACATTTATCAAGACCCAATGAAATTCTTATAGCATCTGAGAAAGTTTCTTTAAATGTTGCTTTTGCACATGTATCAAGACCAAATAAAATTCTTATAGTATCTGAGAAAGATTTCACCGCTTGCAGCTCTGCTTTCAGTTCCTCATCTGATGAACTATACAGTTTTAAACTGTCCACAAAAAGAAGATGTGAGGTGTTGCCATCTATGCCAGGGAGAGAAGGGCAGTGCATGTGTGATGTGCCAGTGTGATTGGCTGGAGTTTTGTTCATAGTTTTGTATTTTCTGGCTATCATACTGATTTGTACAGATGCTTGTGTTAAAAATGTATCAACAGTGTTATTATAACTGATTAAATGTTTATGTTTAAACAAAGAATTCTGGAAGGGAAGACTAGAGTTTTTGAAACTGTTCTATAGCTTTCAGATACTGTAACAGATCTTAGCTTTCAGATACTGCAACAGATATTATCATTGTATTGTACCAGACTCAGGTGATCAAATGTAATGTCATTCCATAACCAGCACTGAGAGAATGGAACTCACACATCAGCTTGTTTTGTTTTCTTTGGAACTTGATATAAAGATCTATGACAGTTACTACAGTTGAGTTCAGTTGTAGTCCAAAGCTCATCACCTTGTCTTGTGGAAGTAAGCATCTCAGCATCCAATATTGCCTTGCTGTATTAATTAAGTTAGGTAGGGAACAGTTATTCTTTAGACAGTCAGAAAATACAGTGAGATTAGTTAAGTATTGTTTTTCTGTATCTATTTGAATCTGTCCAACTGTGTTGTTTTTATTTCTCCAGTGACTGAAACTCTGGTGTTTATTGTACTTAAATATTTAGTATTCTCATGTCTTCTACTATATTATTTATTATTAAATATTTTATACCTTTCATTGTGGCTAGTCTTTCAGGGAACACTTTTAACATCTTGAGAGGCTGCACTTATTTTAGTGACACCTTGGCCACTCTGAAAAGGCTGGCTGCTTTGGTTACACTCTACCATTTATATTAGTATTGACTTTACTCAGTATAATTGGATACCCTTGTATGAGCCTTAGAATGGTTGACTGGTGGCAGCATAGTTACCTTACAGTCTGGGCAGAATAGGTACAGCTGGTAAATCTATGCCAGCCTTTCCCAGGAGTGTGCATGAGTGAAAATCCAATACCCAGATTTGGGTGTGTCAGCTACTTGGAATTGAGAAACAGTGCTCAAAAGTAAGTCTTGTTTGGGATCTGGAGAGACAGAGAGTCCAGTCCCAAGTCTGGAGTGGGTTCGCTGTGTGCTCTTGGAGGAAATTGTGCTTGATGCAGAGAGCTGCATCTTAAAATACTCTGTATATCCATTCCTGTGTTTAGTGACCATCTCTCACCGGTGTTAGTGGTGATGATTGGCCTGGGGTAAAGGCAGGCTGTCACAGTAACCATGTCTTAATCTGTTAAGTAGACAGCTTAATGGTTTAAGGACAAGACAAAAGAGTAGTAGTGACAAAGAGTCACCCTGGAATATCCCCCTTTGACTTTTTATTGTTGGGATAATAATTTTCCTTTATTGTGATTTAACTGCAAAGTAGTTTGCCACTGTTTCATGTTCACTGTAGTGTAAATGTAGGGTTTATTTTATACATTTGTAAACACTCCTTTATCTATTAATGTGGGATGCTGTCAAATGTTTTTTGTAATCTAGCCATGCCAAACTTAGATTCTTCCCCTTTTTGCAATTCTTCATTATGACTTCATTTTACAACAAATGATCCTTTGTTAGATATGTCTTTCTTTTGCTACCCTTTTGTTCTATTACCATAATCTCATTTTCTTCTAAATGACTATAAACTCTGTCAGCATCAGTTCCAGTATATAGTTTGTACATCGTCGTAAGGTGATGATGTGGCAGTGCAGGCAGACTCTGAGCTAGAACTTCAGCAAAGGTTAAGAGAATGAAATGTAAATCTGAAGGCACGTGGAATGAAACTAAGCACATAGAAGGGAAGACAGTAGAACAAGTAAACAGCTTCAAGTACATGGGAGGGGTAGTTGAGGAGAAGGGTAGTTTGAATGAAGAGGTCAAAGCTAAAATCAGAGGGGCTGCAGCCAACTGGCATAGAGTATCAGGTGTAGTCTATGACAGAAGAATGCCAGAGAAGCTGAAAAGTAAGGTGTATAAGACAGTGGTGCGACCAGTACTACGGTATGGTACAGAAACCTAGGCAGTAAAGGCAGAACAGTTGAAGACACTAGAGGTGATGGAAATGAAGTGCCTGAGAAAGGTGGTAGGATGCACACGGTGGGACAGGTGAAGAAATGGCAACATAAGAGCAGAAGCCAAAGTAGCTCCAATTGCAGAAAAGATCAAAGAGAACAGATTACGATGGTTTGGGCACATGTGAAGAAAATCAGAAGACACTCTGGTGAGGAAGATTTGGGACTGACAGGAAGAAGTTAAGAGGAAGCGAGGACATCCAGCAAAGAGGTGGATGGATTGTGTGAAAGAAGATCTGAGACAGTGAGGCATGAGTGTTGAAGAAGGCAGGAGTGTGGCACTGAATCGAGAGAGTTGGAGACAGTTTACACAATACCCCGACCCCATGTAGAAAAAAATGGGAAAAAGGGAGGGCTGATGATGATGATGATGATCGTAAGGCAAGTTATTGGTCTATAGTATGTAGGATAGCTTGCAGGTTCATTCTTAAGGGGGAGTATCATTTTCCTTGTTGTTAACCAGGTTAGTATCTATTTGGGATGTGTATAGAAGTAAGTCTAGACTTTCTACACTAAATCCTTTACTTCTCAAGTATTCCATAACTTCACCTTCTAACTGTTTAACTTCTACTTTGCTAATCTTCTGTTCTACATTCCCCCTTTGTGATCTTATTTTTTATATTGCAAAATGTTCAATATCTGGGTGCCTTTGCCTGTATTTCTCTTCAAATATCTTTGGAGCTGCTTTTTTTTATTGAGCAGTTTTGCTTACTCCTTTGCATAAGAATTACTCCACAGCCTATCTCTCTTTCTTTCCCATGTCCAGGTTTCTTTTTAATACCTTTCAAAAATCTCTAGATTTTGATCTTTATATTTTCATACTTCTTTAGTAGCTTCTTTTTCCAAACAGCGCAAGGTTTCTTGGTCTATATAATGTTTTTCAAGAATCTGTTGTAATAATGAACACACATTTGCATTAGAAGCTTTTGACAGTGTTTATTGTGCAAGTATTTTGCTTTCTGTAATTTCTCTCAAACTTTTTGAATATCTTCTATCCAGAAATTCTGGGCTTCTTGCATATTAGTAGCAATACATACATTCTTACTTATCCTCAATAGTCCAGTCTATCATCTTCATGGCTGTTTTTTGGCCTGTCAGTTTTTTGGTTTGTTGTGGACTACTACTTCTTACTATAATGGGGGGGGACATCCTCCCCTGAGCCTGGCCTAACCTCATTGTAGGAATGCTTCCATATCTTGAGTATTCTACACTGTCATTATTTCCAGTCTTGGCACCAGTGTGCATACTAGGATTGGGAACTTTTTTATCCTGAGACTTGTGCACCCAGCTGTTTTTTTTTTTTTTAACCTACTTCTGTACATGATGCATGCTATATAACATACTGTCTACATATCAGTGTCTTCTTGGTGAGATTTTGTAAAAACAGAGTCCACTTCATGAAGATACTCACCAAGACTTGAGGATGAATTCAATTCCAGCAATACTACTCACATTTGCTTACTGATTTTATCATCTCTCCATCCATTTCTGTATAGTTTCCCTAATTTTTGTTAAGTTTTTTTGATAACGTGTTGTACATGGAAGTCAAATTTCAGGTTATCATCAATTGTCATGCCTAGTAGCTTGGTATGGGGGATGACTTCTATAGGGGTGTTATCAGAGGCTGTTAGTGAGAAATTTTGTTTGAGGCGTGTAAGGGCTTTCTGAAGGAATAATAACAGCTTTGTTTTTTTTTTTTTTTTGGATTGAGTAGAAGATGGAAGTTATTGAACCAGCTTTCAAATGATGAAAATGACTCTTTGGTGATGTGTTGTAGAGTAATTGGGCTACTCACAGAACAGATTAATGTGGAGTCATCTGCATATTGTAATACAGATTAATGTGGATTCATCTGCATATTGTAATGAGGGATGTGTGACATTAAAAAAGTGTAGGTTATTGGTAAATATGCTGAAAAAACATGGCTCCAGTATAGAACCTTGGGGATTACCTGTTTTGACAGGTAGGAAGGATCAGTAGGAATTAATCAATTTAACAGACTGGGGACAATTGAAAGGTGACTGGAGAACCAGTTGGTGGAGGTGATTAATAGGCCAAGTGAAGACAGTTGTTTGAGGAGTAAGTTTTTGGAACTGTATCCAAGGTCTTGGATGAGTCCAGAAGTATGTCAGAAACCAGCTGGCATTTTCTCTGGCTAGGTTAATAGTGTTGATAAAGTTTAAAAGTGCTGTGATAGTGCTATGCCCTAGTCTGATACCATGTTGTGTGGAGATAAGGAAGTTTTAAGTTGGAGTTACCTCGCTTGAGAAGTGGCACGATACAATATTACAATATTTTTTCCATAAGGCTGGGATATGTGCTTCCTTAATAAACCGATTCATGAGAATTGATACTGGAAAGGAAATTTAGCTGGTGCTATTTTTAGAAAATCACACAGAATTCCATCTGGAGCTGGTGTACTCAGTTTAATTTGTTTGTGATATTTCTTAATTGTTGTGGTGGAAACTGATTGAAAGGAGAACAAGTGAGTATTAATGGAATTAGGAGGCTAACCTCTCAGTGGGATCCAGTCAGATTATCAGAGGAGGGCAGTTTGTTTTGAGTTTGGTTTTGAAACAATTTAGCGGTGAGATAAAGTGATCATTGAAAGAGTTAGTTGTTTCTTCCAGTGAGAAGTGGAGTTTAGGGTTTGAATTTCCATTTGAGAAAAAGTGTTGTATTTTAGATACAGCGGCCCAGAATTGTCTAGAACTTTCTAGCATCTATTCTGCAAACTGGAGTAATAAAGTTTCTTTTCAAGTTTGACTTGCCATTTGGCTTTATTTCAAATATATTTATATTGTTGAAAATTGTTTTCTATTTTATTATTGAGACGTCTTTCAGGCTTTATCTCTATTCCTCATTAATTTCCTGGTGGTAGCAGTAAGCTAGGAAGCAGGGTTGTTTTGCACTCTGTTAAGGCTAAGGGGTCCTTCTGTTTAGTAGCTCCATAAATGGAAAACAGCAACATTTTTAGGATGTTCCAGTTGTGAAATTGTACTGAGGTGATAAACAGCTCTGGGTCAAAGCTGTTCATGTTGCAAAGAGATTTATATGTGGATCCCCTGAGAGATATATAGCATTCTCTTGTGGCATATGTGGGCAGGTGGTCACTAAGTGTGCTTGCTAAGGTGTCATGGGAGCTTATATTGTTAGGATGACTTGCTAATAACCATTCCAGGGTGATAGCTTTACCATTTTCAGGTTGATTCTGATAGGATCAGTGATAAGTTAGGAAAAATTATATAGGTTTATGCTAGAAGTCATTATCTCAGTGGTGACACTTGACCAGTTAATATTAGCATCACTTAGTATAGTTGTTTGCATGTTAAAATTGTGGGATGGTCATAGGATGTCCCCTAATGTGCTGCTATTGTCTCCAGGTAGGATATAAAGATCTGCCATACATATTGCTTTATGTGTGTTTAGTTTTAGGTTACTTAGAAGTAGTTCAGCATTACTTAGGTCCTCCACTCACACCCATGGGAAACCCACAGTTAATAGCTGAACTCAATGAGGACAGCTGTTTAATCTTAGTACAGACAGTAGGATAAATCCCTCCCTCAGTGGAGGACAAGGCATGTGGTCACCGGTGACTGGAGGGGCGGGCCCCACCTTTCGGTGTGGACCCCCCCCCCACCAAAGAGTGCATCCCCGACCCTGAAATTACCATTTATCCAAAGACTGGAAGAGGGATCATATGGAACTCCATAAAATAGACTTAGGGAACTGCAGTTTGGCTTTCCAACCCATTTTGCTTTGACTTAAACTTGGCACTCTTTTTAAGGCAACAAGGTTGTTTTTTTATCCATAGCAGTCCAGCCATTGATAGGTAACAGTCTCACAGGCTACCCACAACGACACAAATACAGGAAAAATATTGAAAACCTACTCAGATACAAACCAACACATCACAAGACATGTTGCAAACCATCTAACACAAGATGGTTACCTACTGGCTCAAGTGCTGCCGGTCAGGGGTAAGGATGCCGGTTCAGGGTCAGAGTTGCTGGTGCCATCACAAGTCCACAGTCTTCTCTGTTCAGCATCTACTTTTCAGAAGCACAACTGGGAAGTACAAGCAAACACACAGAGGAGATGAGCTGACAAACCACAGCGCGATTATAAAACAAACACATCAATAATGACCAGACATTCTACACAGATATCCTTCAGAAGGGCCTCACAGAAATGGATAACTGGTGCCAAGTTAAATAAACAGAAATAAGAGCCAAAAATTCATTAAAACAAATGCATAGTCAAACTACTAGCCCCTGAACAAGCCTTTGAGCACAGACCAAGTTAGTGGGGTTATTGGGGACCAGAGTACACAGGTTGACAGTACACGATGCTGACCTTTAGTTAGGGAAGACCTTCACATTGAAGACCTTTGATCATGAAGACATTGCATGAAGGAGATGGAGGTCATTCACCCTGAGGTCATTGTCCCCTGTACTCACCACTCATTGAGTACATGCCCCAATCGAATGTGTACAATGCCCTGACACTGGCAGCTGACACCTGCAGCAGCGGAAAAAGCCAAAAAAAAAAGTTCAAAAAAAAATAATAAATTCATGCCCGACTGTGAAAAGAACTCGAAGCCTGAAAGAACTCCAGCTCTATGCTCAGAGGTGACCTGTGCCTGACATACAAGGCCAACACAAACCCAGATTTAACCAGATTTGATGAATTTCAAAAACAGATCCCTCAAAAATCCTCAGAACCAGAACCAGACCTTGACCCTGACTGGGTGGGTTATTACTAGAAACGTTGGAGACAGATTCATCACCCAGAGAGACTCCCTACATGAAACAAAATGTGAGGCCCGCGCAGGGCCTGGCTGGCCTTGTTCAAGAGGAATCTTGACCAATTTGACCAATGATGCAGAGATACCCAGGGACCCAGGGATTGTCACTGTTCACTGTTTGACAGAGAGGCACAGCAAAATAATAGGCATTTTTTCTAAAAAAAAGGGGTGGCGAAAGCCACATAACTATGGGCTAGGCTTATAAATGCCCTTGAGCAGATAGCCTAGTATGAACCTATGAACCTATGGAAGGAAGGGATGGGAGATGTGAAAGATGACAGGTTTATACTGTTGTAGTACATTATTGCTGCCCCCCCCCCTTTTTGTTTAATGTTGTTAAAGCTGGGGGGGTATTTCTGTGTTACTGATACTATGTTTTAACCAAGATTCTGCTATTGTTAATATGTCAGTGGAGTGATATTTTATCCATGTTTGTAGTTCTGGAAATTTGTTTGCAATGCTTCTGAGGTTCATAACAGATTGCTACTATTCCTTATTTTGTTGGTGGAGGAGTTTAGGTTTTCAGGCAGGGTTGATTTATTATTTGTGGAGTAATTTGGTGCCTGAGATGGTCGAGAGTTGGGGCAAAAGTCACCTGCTAGCAGTAATTCAGTAGTACAGTTATATGTATGTGTTGTTTTAGTTTTTGTGAAACAGCTGGTGATAATATCTGTGAATCTTTTTTGGAGGTACTGAGTATTTTCCATTTAATAAAGTTTGTGTTGTGATTTTTTTTAAGTGGGGACATATATTAAACAGGCTGGATGAATGGGTTACATTGTAATCATGTGTCTTTTGGTAAAGGGGAGTTGTGTTTGGTAATATGCAGAGCAGGCTAATAATATGTGTATGATGAACGGTAGAGTGAGACATAGTATTATGGTGGGGAGTGGCGAGTTTAGGGTATGGGGTGTTTTATATGAGAGCATATTTAGATGGTGAACAGTACAGTACTGCTACTGCCAGTTACAGTAATAAGGAGATGAAAGAAGTTGTTGGGTGGTTAGGTGTTGGTAGAAAAAAAATGTTGTGGGTTGGTAGTATTGTTTTGTGGGTAGATCAAAGTATTTGCCAGTTCTAGTAATTTGGTGAAAGTACAAGGACCATTAGAGAAGAAAGAGTGGGAACACATACTGCAATCACCTAGATATGAACATTTTAAATATTTGTGTGGAAATGCCCCTATAAACATTTTCTATCCTGGCAAAACTGACAAGGTTGTTTCTAGGGGCAAATGGAGTCTGTTGGAGGTGTCAGGAGGAAGGAGAAAGGCATCACTGGGTCACATGTCTTTTGGTGTTGTAAAAAACTGAAGGGGTATAAGAATAAAATACAGGAACTGGTACAGGAAATGTTCCCAGAGGCTGGAACAATATCAGTGAAACTCTTCTTCTTAGGGTGTGAGAATAGGGTGAGAGAAGAAAGTAGAGTTTGCAGGATTAATAATGACAACAGGAAAGAAAGCAATTACAAAAAAATGGAAAAAAGCAGGAGCCACCAATGGGGAGAAAGCAAGACATATGATACAACAAATAACAAGAGAGAAGAACAGGGATGGTACAGGAAGATATGGGAGCAAATATCTAACCCCCAGATAGGGGAAGATAAAGGTGAAAGGTAAAAGAAAGTGAGATAAAAGTAAAATGAAGTGATAATACAGGAAAGAAACAGAGAATAAAAGAAGAATAAGGTTGAAGGTGCATGAAGAAGGGGATTCCAGGAGCATATGAGTCAGTAGACATGAAGGAACTGAGTGGGAAATCACAAAAAAAGAAGGGGGGAGCAAGTTTACTCTGTTGTTTATTGTTATTTCAAACATGTTATAAGGCATCATAGAAATGTAAAGACAATGGTTAGAAATGAAACTATTACTTAGAGATAATAATAAGGCAGTTAGATTAAAAATTGCAACTGCTAATACTGGACTGTGATGATATGGATAAAGAGAGAAATAACAGAACACGATACTGAGGAAATCACCAGCCATCAGCATAGTTTAATAAAAATGTACCATGCACTAGGATTAAGTAGTTTGTAAGTGATATGTGCAATAAATGTAGTACTTTTATAAAAAAAAAAAAAGTAATGGATGAACATTATGGATTTTTTAATCGGCCCAACACACAAAGTCTTTTTTTTACCTCTATGAGCATTTACAGTGAACCTGAAATTATTTTTTATCCTAAGTCCTAGAACTTTATAGTCAAGGACCTTCTTCAAGATGGAATTGTCCATGGAATTAAAAACTTCAGATTTAGATGAACAAAAGAACATTGCACTACTCTTATAATAATTAATACTTAATTTTCTGTCACTGACCCATTTTGGCAAGTTAGTTAAATATCTGGTGAAAAATATGCTATCATTTCTACTTGACAAAAATGCCCTAATCTTAATATCATCAGCATATTTAATCAACCAATAATCTTTACACAATGGGATTAGTAAAAACACAAAACTAAACAATATTAAGCCCAGGATCAATCCTTGTGGGATACACGTTTCAACCTCTTAGCACAAGAAATCTGGACAAAACCAAAATTAATGGGGGGGGGGGACAAAGGCCCAAAAACAGAGACAGTTTTTGAACATTTCACTTATAACCAGTGGGCATCCTTCCATCCCAAAAGGATCATGGGTTTGCATACTTATTGAACTGACTTGAGCAGAGTTGCCTGTGGCTGTACAGTCCAGTCTGGGAGCAGCAGTCCTTTCCACACTCTGGGCAGCAGTAGGCAGATGTCAGTCTGGTATCATGGGCATGGATCTTCCTGAGGGCTCTTTTATCCTCTGTTCTTCTTGCCAAGATGGTTTCATACATAGCAAGTGCTTCCTTCACTTCCTGTTTTCAGGCAATCTTGTCTGAGGTGAGAGAATACCAGCTGTTTACACTGATTGAGAGAGCACTGCTGTCATGCTTGCATGTGTCCTTGTAGCACAATTTAGGTCACCCCTTTGGCCTCTTTATAGACTCCAAATCTCCAAAAAGGAGGTCTTTTGGTATTCAGCCATCCATCATGTGTGAGACATGACCCAACTAGTGCATATGTCTCTGTTTCAGGAAGATGAACATGGAGGTGGTGCTCGTCCTTTCAAACACTGTGCTGTTGGGGATCTTGTCTTGCCATGAGATACCAAGTATATGCCAAAGGCAGTGTATATGGAATACATTGAGTCACTGCTCCTGTTTTAAGTGGAGAGTCCATGTTTCACTGGAAAACAGTAATGTCCCCAAAACACAGGCTGCATAAACCTGCACCTTGGTGTGTACAGTGAGCTTATCATTAGGCCATATTCTCTTCTTCAGCTTGGAAAACATTTTGGTGGCCTTTCCAATGTGCTTGTTGATCTTACTTTCAAGAAACAAATTGTCAGAGATTGTAGAACCTAGGTACATGAACTCATGGACAACATCCAGCATGAGCTGGAGTCACGCACCATGGCTGATGGCTCACTGTCCACATTTTGGCCCATCACCTGGGTCTTCTTTGAACTGATCATGAGACCAAATTCCATACATGCATCTGCAAACTGAGTCATTAGTGATTGAAGTTCTTGCTGAGTATGAGCCACAGTATCTGCATCATCAGAAAACATGATCTCCTTTAGACGCTTCCTAAGCACCCTGGTCTTCGATCTGAGTCTCAACAGTTTGAAGAGGTTGCCCTCCATTCTAGTTCAGATTAATATACCCTCTGTAGCAGTTTCAAAAGCAAATTTGAAAAGAACTGAAAAGAAGATACCAAACAATGTTGGAGCCAGTACACACCCATGCTTTACTCCACTGAGAATCTCGAAAGGTTCACATGTGGATTCATTGTACATAACGGTCCCCTACATGCCTTTATGGAAGGTCCTGATAATGCTAAGCAGTATTGGAGGAGAGTCGATCTTTCCCAGAATTACAAACAGACCATTCCTAGACAAAGTTAAATGCCTTGGTCAGATCAATGAAAGCAATATACAGAGATTTGTTCTGCTCCCTGCACTTTTCTTGTAGATAAAACCATGCCTACAGTAGACTGTCCAGCTCTGAACCCACACTGAGACTCAGGGTAAACTCCCTCTGCAAGAACATGAAGCATCTTCAGGACAACACATGCAAACAGCTTCCCTGTGGTACAGAGAAGGGAGATGCCATGACAGTTGTTACAATCACTTTTGTCACCCTTATTCTTACGGATAGTAACTATGTTAGCATCCCTCATATCTTATTTATACTACCTTCTCTCCAGCACTGGCAAATTATTGCATGCAGCTCTGAGATTAGGCTATCACTAGCACATTTAAGGATTTCTGAGGGAAGACCCTCTTTCCTGAGGGCTTTTCCTGAACAGAGTACTTTTAGTGCATCATTGAATTCCTCCAAGGTGGGCTTAGCATTGAGTTCAGTTATAGCTGGCAGAGGCAATGACATTCAGGGCTCAGTCTCTCTAGCATACAACTGTGAGTAGTGTTCCACCCAGCATTCCATCTGCTTGGTTCTGTCCTTCAAGACATTACCTGTGGCTGACTTAAGTGGGGCAATCTTCCTTAGTGATGGGCCAGTGGCTTGCTTAATCCCATCATACACTCCTCACATGTTACCAATGTCCACAGCCTGCTGAATCCTGAAGCAAAGTTGGAGCCAATAATCATTTGCACCAATGAGCTACCTGCTGCACTTGACTCTGAGCACAGCAAGTTCTCCTCACTGGGCGAGGACAAGTATGCAGTCAGTGCCTGCCTCTTCTTCTCAATCAGGGGTGTCAGCACTTCAGTGTAGACTTCAAACCAATCAGTACACTTGATTGTCTTCTTCCCAAAGATAGATATTGCAGTGTTATAGACAGCATCCTGTACTTTTTCCCATCTCTTGTTGGTGTCAGTGCCATCCAGGCTGGGCCCTTGAGCAAACTTGAGTATTTTTAAAGGGTATTGACTCTTGCCTATGTCAATGCATGGCCTCCCTTCCTTCTCCCTTTTCAGAGCAAAAGACACTTCACATCTGGATGTTCACCTTACTACAAATGAGTGGTCTTTATCACAGTCTGCACTGTGGCAACTGTGTGTTACCCTGACACTACCTAAACTGCTACATTTAGTGAGGACAAGGTCAAGTTGGTGCCAATGTTTCATTCCTGGCTGCCGCCATGAAACTTTATCCTGGGGCTTGTCTTATAAACTTAGAAAATTACTATAATAAAGGGTGTTGAACTGTCATATATTTTCTGAGGGATATGACGTCTGGAACTCAAATGCCTGTTATCATTTAGTGACTTCAAATCTCAATTATTTGCCAGAAAACTATAAATTTTATGAGGAACAGACCAAAAACGTGTGGCAAAAATCTGGACTCTGAAAATTTGGACAGTTGACAAGTATGGTGGGATTCCAGCTGGCACACTAGACTAGTTAGAATGGTAACTCAGGACCTTAAAACGCTAATATCTGTTTTCCAGCCAAAATGTTTTCAATACCTTTATTAAAATGATCACTTATGACACAGGCACACATACATTAATAGAAAAGAAAACATTTTTAAATTTACATGCATTACATATTATATACATTGTATTTGTTTATAACAGCTATCATTCAGTCCAGCATTATATAAATTATTCAGTTACTGCCTTCCCTTAAACTATACTCCTTCTCCTGAACATTATTCTGTGTGCATTGTTCTCATAAATTCCACTTATTTTGTGTAATTTGCTCCTTCTATTTTCTAAATATCCATTTTCCAATTATTTTGTATCTTTTACAATACTGAATACTTCAAAAGAAGTTGGTTTAAATTTTGATTTCTATTTTCTAGTACTTTGTGGCAGCCAAAAGATTTAAAATTAATAAGGCCTTACCATGTCTAGGCAATTCAGATACTGTGTCCCAGCTCAAAAGAATAGTTTCCTTAGTTACAGATACGTTCCCCCCAATATTTCTGACAGAATACTCTGTAGGGAATTTTTAAAATCTACCAACTCATTACACTCCAGTTTTGCCAGTTACCTCTTTCTTCCCCATCACACCCACAACATTAGCTGTCTACTTGAGGAAACAAACTTTAAAGTCTGCCTGGGGTATAAAAATACCTATGCAAACACTTCCAAGCAAAGATTCTATAACTTCTGGGCTTTGTTGCACACTTGGGAGCTATACGTATGGCCTCCCCATTTTTCCTATGTCAATTGATTTTCCAGGCCCTTTTCCCAATCTTTTCTAACCTCCTCTAATAATTATAGTTATGATGTAATATTTCACATGCCCTACTAATTATCCCTTTTACTAACATTTAAACCATTCATTAAATAAATGGTTTATATGTGACTTAATCACAGATTCAATGACTACATAATGAATGCTGTCAGATGCCATTTATAAATTCAGATATACAACACCAACACCAATTCCCAAATCTATGGCTTGATTCACTCACTTCTAAAAATCTACTTAATTAATGTCAGGCTGTTCTTAATGAAGCTATGCTAAGTAAGATCACTACACATGCCAATGTTCCAAACTTTCTCTAGGACAGTCAAAAGACAGCCTTTGAAACATTTATCTAACAGCGATGTCAGACTGAGTGGTCTGTAGTTCATAAGTGCAGCAAATTCCCCCAGGAATAGATGTCACACTGACTAACTTCCAGGAATTTGATATAAAATAAATAGTCAATAGAATATTAAATAAAGATGTAAATGATGGTATTAAAATAGTTGGCAAAGTTAACAAGGAAAATCCTGGTATGTAATCTGGACATGTGCTGCTATCCTTCTTAGCTTTTCTCACTGATATGGCAACTATGTATTCAGTGATATATGGACTACTGCAATTATGTTTATTAAATTTCTGATATACCTCCTGATAACTATTAAGATGAAATGAATCTGAGAAGTGTCTATTAAATGCATTGGCCAACTCCATACCCTCATAAATACACTTGTCGCCATCTAAGATTAGCTTAGTTATCAGGGGTGAATATCTGTGCACTTCCAGGAGAAGATAGTTAAACTGGTATCTCATAAAACATAACAATATTCAGCCAGATTCAATAAAGCCTATATGGTCTGTTTACACTGTATGTTCATCCCACTAAAGCACACACACAGTATTGCACTGTTTTAGGCTCAGTGAGCAGCTCTACACTGTGTGTTGAGCTGCACAAACAAGGTAAACACTGTGGCATGCTAATTACAGCATAAGCAGCTAAATTGTATGCTAATCAACCAATCCAAGATGGAGGTGGTCCGAATGAAGAGATAAGTCAGCAAGCAGAGAAGAGTACTATTGCTGAAACTGAATTCATGCTCATATCCTAGTAAACACCTTCACAAGGTGGACCCTGTTTTTCACAAAATCTCCCCAAGACAAAACTGATATGTAGACTGTATTTTATATAGCATATGTCATGAACATCCATCTGTCCATCTTCAACATCATTTCCCATTTTGCACATGAGGTTGGGGTGTCACTCCAGTAGTGACAATCATCTAGAGTTAAGGTTTACACTGCCGGGTGACTAGCCCTTCATCATGGACAGAAGTAGGTCAAAAATAAAAAAGATAGCTAGGTGCACAAGACCCAGTATAAAAAAAAAAAAGAGCCCAATCCTGGTAGGCACACTGGTGCCAGGACTGGAAAAAATGACTGTGTACAATCCTCAAAATATGGAAACATTCCTACAATGGGGGTAGGCCAGGTCCAGGGGGAGGATGGCCCCCTTGTTGTAGAAGGAAGTAGCAGTCCACAAAAAAATCACAAAAACTGATAGGCCAAAGAAGAGCCATAAAAATGATAGAGTGGACTATTGAAGATAATAAAGAAATTATGTACTATTACTATTATGCAAAAAGCCCAGGATTTCCAGACAAAAGATATACAAAAACAGAGAAATTAAAGGAAAGAAAAATACTTCCACAAGAAAAACTGTCAGAAACCTCAAATAAAAATTTGTGTTTGTTAATGCAACAGATTTTAGAAAAATATTATATAAACCAAGAAACTTTGGTCTGTTTGGAAAACAAACCATCTGAGGAAGTGTGAAAATATAAACAACAAAACCTAGAGATATTTGAAAAGTATAAAAAAGAAATATGGACATGGTAAAGAAAGGGAGATTTGATATGGTGCAATATTCATGCAAAGTCAAAAGCCAAATTAAGCAATACAAAAAAGTCAGTCCCAAATATATTCAAAGAGAAATATGGGCAAAGGCATCCAGATATGAAAATTTCACAATAAAAAAAAATAGCACCACAAAGAGGACATGTAGAAAAGAAGATTAGTAAAGTAGAAGTTAAAAAAAATAGAAGCTGAAGTTATGAAATGCCTGCGAAGTGAAGGATTTAATGTAGAAGGTCTAACAGAGGTTACATCACAGCATGATGGAATGAGTCCCCAAAGTAAGAAAAAACAAGAATATCAGGAGACATCTGAAGAAGACATATGGACATGGGAAAGAAAAAGAGCTTAAATATGGTGTAATATTTATGTAAAGGAGAAAGCAAAATTAATCAATACAAAAAGAGCAGCACCAAGGAAATGTGAAGAGAAATACGGGCAAAGGAATCAAGACATGGAAAACTTTACAATACAAAAAAATAAGAAGACAAAAAGAAAAAGCAGAAAAGATTAGTAATGGAGAAGTTAAAGAAATAGAAACTAAGGTTATGGAGTACCTGCGAAGTGAAGGATTCAGTGTAGAAAATCTAACTCAGAAAGCACCACAGCAGTATAGAGCAACAGACATCCAAATTAAAGGGAAACAAATAGAATGGGAGGCAACTGGGCACTTGCCATATGAAGATATTTTGGAGCCTTCCACAGGAAACCAGTATAAACATTCATTTGAAGCTGGACAGCAAGGGAAGGAACAGGAAACTGGCAACTCTGACACAGTTAATGTTGAGGAGTGCTAGACCAGTGAGTTCCCATATGGCAGAGCAACGGATGACACAGGATGAAATTGAAGAGAATGTGCCACAGGAAGATGCCATAGAACTCCCTACAGAATGCCCGCAAGAAATGGAGAAAAAAGTATGTGCCCTTAGTTTAGAAGAAAATGAGCTAAGAGAAGAGTTGCTTGATTTAATAAAGATAGACAGACATATTAAGATCAATGAAAGAAATAGACTGCAAAAGGTCAATAAAACCCAAAAAGCCAGAAGATTTATAAAACAAATCAACACAGTAATTATGACTGTTCATAGAGATCCATGTGATATAACAGAAGTAAATAGGATATCTTACTGTGCAGATAAATTAATAACAGATAAAATTCTACCACAACAACACAGAGCAGTAAGGGAAAGAAAGGGGAGAAATCAAATACCATCATGGAAGTATCAAATAGAGAAAACTATAAAGCAATTAAGACAAGAAGTGTCACTGTTAGAAGACTATAGAAGAGGGAACAGATCAACAAAAATACTTAGAAAGATAGACGTGATAAAAGCAATGCACAGTATTATAACAGATCAGGATCTATCTTGCACTATTGCAAATAATAAACTAAAAATCTCAGGATGGTTAGAAAAACTTGGAAGACACGCAGATAAATATAAAGGAAAAGTACAAAATAAGCAATTTGCTTGATGAACCAAAATGTCCTATAGAGAATTAGGAAACAAGGAAAAAGGAATTGAAAGACCAAACAAAAAAGAAGAAATAGATACACTTTGGAGAAATATCTATGGAGATCCTGTTGAACATAACAAATATACTAAATGGATAGAAGAAGTAAAAGAAAGAATAAGAAGTTCAAAGGTACAGGATATGAAATGGGACGAGGTAACAGCCAGAGAGATTGAGATAAAGTAAAGAAATACCTCCAAATGGAAAACCCCAGGCCCAGATGCAGTACCTAACTTCTGCCTAAAAGCATTAACATCTTTGCAAGAAGATTTAGCCATGAGTGAGAACTATTCATATGCACACCCTGAACAGACACCAACTTGGTTAACAAATGGAAAAACAATGCTCCTACTTAAGAGGGAACCTGCAAGTTATCCTAAAAATTATAGACCAATAACTTGCCTTCCAATGATGTACAAACTATATACCGGAACTGATGCCAAACTGCAAAAAGCTGAAGAATTTAAGTATGGCTTAGACTGACTACAAAAAAGCATTTGATAGTATCCCATATTCATAAATAAAAGAGTGTTTAAAATGTATAAGATGCATCATACACTGATCAACTACATTACAGAGACCATGAAACAGTGGAAAACCACTTTGCAATTAAACCATGATTAAGGACAAATTATTATTCCAGGGATAAAAATTCAAAGGTGGATTTTTCCAGGGTGACTCCCTGTCACCACCATTATTCTGTCTTACCCTTAACCCTTTAAGCTGTCTACTTAACAGATTAGTTCTTGGTTATAATTTGGCTCCTAGAAAACAACAAAGTATAAAGACCTCACATCTTCTCTTTGTCTATACTTTAAAGTTGTATAGCTCATCAGATGAGGAACTGAAAGCACAAGTGCAAGTAGTCAAAACTTTTTCAGATGATATAAGAATGTCATCTGATCTTGATAAATGTGCAAAAGCAACCTTTAATGCAAGAAACCTGCAGCACCAAGAAAACATCAGTTTGGGACAAGAATATGATATAAAAGAACTTGAACAAGAGGGAGTGTATAAATATTTGGGAACTGATGAAGGATCAACAATAAAACATAAACAAATGCAAATAAAACTTAGTAAAGAATATTTTAGAAGACTTAAATTAATCCTGAAAGCAGCGTTGACATCTAGGAATAAAATTCAAGCTAACTTATAGTTTTGGAGTGTTTGACTGGCACCAAAAGTGTTGGATCAATTAGACAGGAAAACAAGAAGGATGCTTAATGCTCACCAAATGATTTATAAAAATCAGTGGATACCAAGATTATATATTCCCCATTCTGAAGGAGGTATGGGCCTCCTTGAAACTGGCTACATGTATAGATTTGCAATCGTGGGACTGCACGCATATCTGCTGACCTCACAAGAACCAAATGTAGTGAAAGTTTTGAAACATGAGGAGAATAAATCTAAGATGACTTCCCTGCTTAGTCTAGCAGAAGCATATCGATGTCGAGCAGGAATGGAAATCAAACCAGAAGTAGATAAAAATCAGGCAGCAACTGAATGTGCCAAAAAACAAAAGAAAGAATGTAAGGTGAAGGATCAAATGAGAAGGCAAGAAATGTGGAAAATGCATAAATATAGCTGCAAGTATAGAAAACTTCTGGAAGAACCTCATCTTGATCAGGATCAAACTCAGGAATGGTTAAGGAGAGGGGAATTCAAACCAAAAGATGAATGGTTAATATTGACGACTAAATATCGTGGGCTATGTACACGTTGGTTTAGAAAGTCCATTGAACAAGTGGGAGAAACAGACAAATGTAGGTTTTGTAAACAACATTTAAAACAGTCGCACACCTTCTTGCTGGCTGTGACATATTAATGGCAGAAGGATTGCATACTGAAAAGCATAATAATGTGGCAAGACTGTTGCACTGGGGATTGTGCAAACATTATGGTATGGAAGTGGCTGAAAAACACTGGAAACATGAGCCACAAAGCATCACAGAAAATGATGAAATATACATCACATGGGATCGCCAATTACCAACAGTTCAAAAGATAGATGCGGGAAAACCAGATATAGTGGTCCATGAAAAGAAGACAAAAGTAACATTGATCATTCAATTCGCTACATCCAGTGACTACAATGTCTTGCATACGAGACACAAAGTCATAAAATATCAAGATTTACAGGAAGAAATGAGAGCAATGTGGAAGAAAGATACCCAGACAGTTCCAATAATAGTAGGAGCAACGAGTCTTATAAAAAAGAATCTATAATCATATTTAGAAATGTTACCAACATATGTAACCATGTACGAACTGCAGAAGGAGGCATTACTGGGCACATTGTGGGTGCTGCAAAGAGCACTTTTGGCTGACATCAAAGATTGAAACAGTACTAATTTCATGAACTTTAACTGTACTTTGACTTAGGAATGGAGTCCATTCCCATCATGGTATTAGAAACCCAAAATCTTGAGAGAAATTAAAAAAGAGGAGCTATTCAACAAATAATAAAGCAACTGTGTAGACTCAGTGCTGCATTTCCCTCTGAATTTCAAAACCTATTGGAATACAGCCACAGAAAGGAGTCTACACAGACATAATCTTAGGGGCTGCTGTTGCTTTTATTCATATGTATTTGCAACAGGCTGAAGTCAATACTGCTGCTCCTGCTAAAAGACCAAGGCCAAGAAGGAAAAGAGTTTTCAGACCCCATTTAACTTATCACAATCTACATGACATGGAAATTGTAAAGCACTACAGGGTGTATAGAGACACTACAGGAACCTCATCCTCCACTCAGAGCCAGGGCAAACTGAGTGGAACCCATACCAGTGGAGACAAAGGTATGCGTAGCACTTAGAATTTTACCTCCAGGAACCTTTCAGAGACCAACAGGGGACATGCTGGGGTTGTCACAGGCATCAGCATACAGGATCCTCCATCAATTCCTAAATGCTATGCTCTGACGTGACAGTGACGTCATATATTTTCCTGTACTCCTAAGGACAGGGCCACGAATATGCAAGAATTTTACCCTGTAAAAGCACTGGGTCCCACAGATTGCACACATATAGAAATTAAGACACCATCTGGGAGACAGGGAAGGCTCTACATAAATAGAAAGGGGTTCCACTCTATTAACTGCCAAGTTGTGTGTAATGCCAAGGGAATCATCTTGAACAGGTGTGCTGGCAACTCAGGCAGTTACCAATGCTCACATATCTGCCACACTTCCCGTATGTATCAGGTTTTCACTAGGGGGGGATATCCCACAGGGTAATTTAAAGGGGGATGCAGGTTATGCACTGGAACCATGGCTAATGTCACCCATCAGAAATGCACACACACACCTGCTGAAGAAAGCCATAATGGGGCACACACTCAAATCAGAAAATGAGATAGTGTGTGTTTGGGCTGCTGAAGTCTCGGTTCTGATGCCTAGATACATCTGGGGGAGCCCCGCAGTACAATCCACATACATGTATTAAAATATCCCACCACCAATGGCAAGGTCACCATAGCCACACATAAGTGAGGGTTCAGAGGGGGTAACCAGCAGCTGCTGTGGGTGTAGGCAGATGTAGGCATGCTCAATATGCCCTTCCATTGGCCAAAAGGAAATGCACAGCACACTCTCTCACCACCTAAGGGGATAAAACCTTCCTCCTATGTACATACACATAGTAACACTGATGCTAGGCAATGCTCACAACTTTTACCTACCCATGTAATGGCTGTGTACTGCTAGCATCAGACAAAGTCAGCCCTGAACTAAAACTTCTGCAAATGCTGGATTTACAATGTAAGTGTTGAACCTGGAGTGCATTATGTAATAATAAGAATGAATGGCGTATCCTTGCATGTTGTTACTTGGTAATGTAAGCAAGTAAAAGGTGGGTAATTTGTACAGAAATTACTTTATCATGTGACAGCAGAGACTTATGTGACTTATATGTGTCCATTATCAAGTAATAGGTCTCAGGCCTCAAAGATTCACACAGTCATACCTCTCAAAAGTACTGATGGCCACCATATGTTCTCAGTTTAGCACCATACTTTTGTACTGCATAATCATTAAAGAGAGAAGTTAGAAAGTAATGAGAAACGTTTCAGTTTCAGACTTCACAACCCTCATAAGATCATTAACAATACTGATGCAAAAAATGTTTGATTCTATCAACACTCTAACTTTCTAAGACCGATACAACTCAAAGGTAAAACTACCAAATCACCATCACAAATGCAGATAAACTAAGCACTAAGTCAGCTATGCACCCTGAGCATTCAAACACAAATGTTATGTATCCCTAAATTTAAAAGGCAGAAAACAGGGATATGGCACAGTTATCATCATTTGCACAGCATGTCGTGTGGGGGGAGGGGGCAAGAAGCCTAGGGTGAGATACCTTAAAACTCCTGAATCACAGGCAACATGGGATATATGTAAATTACCCTTTAAGGATATCAGGTGTTTCAGCTAAATGGCAATTCTGAATGTCTATGGATTTTTTCTTTTATTTTTAAGTCTTTTTATGGACAGTTTCAGGCCAATAAAGCCAAACCTCTCTAGCTGTGGACATGCATGTTTGTGCCTTCTTATGACATCATCAGCACAGCATAAGAGAAATGTTTGACTTTTGGAAACACAGGGTACTCATACCCAACTGATATCCATAACCAAATGGTTTTCTTGTGTGACCTTTTTAAACATTGTTTTAGTTTGTTAGTTGGGATATTTTGTAGACACCCTTAGGTTTATGGATATCAGTTGGGTATGACTACCCTGTGTTTCCAAAAGTCAAACATTTCTCTTATGCTGTGCTGATGATGTCATAAGAAGGCAGAAACATGCATGTCCACAGCTCGAGAGGTTTGGTTTTATTGGCCTGAAATTGTCCAAAAAAAGACTTAAAAGTTAAAGAAAAAAGTCATGGACATTCAGAATTGCCATTTAGCTGAAACACCTGATATCCTTAAAGGGTAATTTACATATATCCCATGTTGCCTCTGATTCAAGAGGTTTACGCTATCACGCAGTGGAAATTCTAGCTTTGCTAGATTTTTCTTTTTGTGTTTTTAACCAACTGGTTTTCCTTTGTGACCTTTTTAAACACTGTTTTAGTTTATGAGTAAGAAAGAGAAGCAGGCAGACATTTGGATAAAGCATTACATGGCAAGTGAGAGAAAATGAGCTTTAAGCTTCACATCAGAACCATGTAACTGCTGTGTCTGCATTGGTCCTCCAGGTGAAACTGGTGTGTGAGTGTCTGCATGAACACAGCAAGCTCTCTATGCTAGCACTACGTCTTGGTATGTCAGACAGGTGTCAGCCGTGCATGGTAGAGGTGGCAGTTCATCACTGTCACCACCAACCACAAGAACTGACTCTACCAGGAGTTGCACTGGCACGTCCACAGTCAGATGCACTGCTGCTACCTGAACATGACTGATGTCTGCTGGACAAGCTCCCCTCACGAGGACACCAAGGACTACAACTCCATGACCTGCCACATCTGAATGTAGACACCTTAACTCTTGATGGAGCAGTGGAAGTAGTGCCACTAGGGGAGTGTGATCAGGCATGGCCACTTTGGCTAACAGCAGATGATGTGGCTGACCTATGCCCACGAAGATGCCATCCCCCTCCCAGCAGATGTTCCATCGCAGACACCATATGTTGCAATGTGTCTTTCATCTGATCCACTGAATTGGCAACATGGTGGAGGCAGTTATGAATGTCAGCCTGTGCCACATCTACAAACCTAAGCATTTCTCTGGAGGACCTATGGGAATATGCTTTTGCCTCCATGACAGCCCTGAATACATTGAGTGACATGGGAAGACACACCTGGATCAGGTGGAGGATGGACAGCAGGCCTTGTCTGAGCACCTCTAGCAACCCTCCTGCATGGCACCTCACCCAAACTTTGGCTATGGCCACAGTCAACAGGCATTGAAGCCGCAGTAACCACACTTCCTCTGTGTCTCACCCTCCACCTATCCAATATCTAAAGGCTAACTGGAATGGGTTGGCGTAGGCATACTTGCTGTGTACAGTGGAATTACTGGGGATGGCTGAATGTCAACCTGAATGTCAACCTCAGTGTCAAATTCAACCTCTGCTCCCCCCGACTGTGCCTCTGTTTGGCCACTATCATCAGAGTCTGCCAATACTCTGACATCAGGTGGTAAGAGTCCTACACTTCCACTGTCAGGATCACCTATGATAATAAGCAACAAACATAGGAAAAAAATTTAATAGCTACACTACTAATAGCTACACTACTTTAGTCAAATGTATGCTAAAAAACTAACAGTGGTGCCACCACTACAGACAGTACAGCAATACACACAACAGTCCTGACACCCACATCCCACATATGGATAAAAAAGTTATATATTGCTTTCAACTGCTCATCAACACTGACAAAGAAGCTATTTGGATTACCATGTGCAGTTGATGCTATGCTTCCCATGGACAATGGTACTGGAAGACGTTAAGCAAAAGCTAAGGACAACATGATCACAATTAACAGTAACACAGGGGGTTAATTTTTTTCCCTTTATATGTCCATTAACTATCATTTCAACAAGAACTTAGATGACAAGTCCAACCTAAGCCCATGTGTAATCAATCAGAATGTATTAATGTAGTAATCTACAGTTCTCCCCCTCCCCACAAATCAACTTATTGTTAAACAGAACTAATGTATTGTAAATATTTTACTATACAAGAGTATTTAAATATTGAGATACATAAGCCTACCTGGAAGCTCCTCCTGGAAAGTACTTGCTGACCCTGAAACAGTAGCACCAATGTCAAGGACATGCTGGTCTGCAATTTTCCTGGGAGCTGTCTGGATCCCTGACAGTGGACAGGAACTCTTCATTTGCTGTTAGTGGTGACTCTGTAGCAGGTCCCTTGGTACCCACCCAATCATGGGCCACTGCAGCTCCTCTCCACCATGCAGATGAGGTCAAGTCAGTGGCCCTATGGTGCACCTGATCATATGTCCTGCTGTGGCCCCCTACTGCATTCACATCAGCAACTATCTGTTGCCAAATTTGCATTCCACCTGACATATCTCCACATCCTCTCTCAAGCAACAAGGCATGTTGCCTAAAAGCTTCCACAAAGACCTGATTCACAGGGTCAATGAGGTCACCCACATCATCTGCTCTTAGCCAAATAATTGATAATACACATAAGTATCACATAACTAAAACAGTCCTGTTTCCAGATAAAACACAAAAGGTAGCATTTCATGATTACCCACTGGAGAAACATAAAACAGTGAAGATATTTGAAATATGAACTACAGCAATTGTGTGGTTGTAACATATTACAGTCATACACAAAGCAAGGCTGAATACAAAACAAGGAGAGTAACAATAGCAACATATCTTTGTTTGTGCTAAAACAGAAATGCAACTTTGCTCCCCACCCCCCCAAAAAAATGACACATTTTGCTAACAAATCATCAGTGACATGATAAAAGTGCTATCAAATGAACTGTCCCTGAAAAATGTCTACAGATTTAACACAAAACATTCCATTTTAAGCTACCGCCAGTCATGTTTACCTGTGAAATGCCCTGACAAACATGCCTATGCCATCAGTACGCTTCTAAGCAATGCTAATTTATATATATATATATATATATATATATATATATATATATATATATATACATATACATATACATACAGTATATAACTGAAAAATCCAAGTGTACCTTCTCAAGGTTCTTCTATAGAGATATATCCCAAAGTAATAGCCTCTTCTATGTTCTCCACATCAACAAGTCTCCTCACCTTTAGGTTCCCTAGGTACAGAGTTGTCTTTTTATGGTATAGATTCAGGACAGTGAGTACGGTAAAGATGCAAATGAGGTGTGAACACATTAGAATTGCTGAATCACAAATACGTGACTTTGTGTAGCACATGTAAACATGGTGCAGGCACTCTCCCAGTGTTTGTTGCTTTTGGATTGCAATTGTGAATGATTACTGGTATGGAGAAGGAATACACAACAGCAATGCAGACTGCCCTACCTCCAGTGGGTGTGTCAGGTTAGACTTACAAAATGTAGAAGTAATTCTATCAAGGTTGGAAATGTAAGTAAGTAGCACACAGTTCACAGGTTCTGTTCATTAACATTTAACCTCCACTTCATTTGTTGATAACTGTATATTATTGCCATTTAATATCCTCAAACATTTTAATGACAATGACAGAGAATTCCTTACAAACTGCATTTTCTCAGATTATTGGTTAGGTAAAACAAGAATGAGCAACAAACACAGAGAGGTAAGACAGAGCTGCATTTTTGCAAGCAATAGTAATAAATGGTTGTGTGATCCCTCAGTGCACTACATTCAAAATTAATAAATGTACAAATAACTGTTATATAGTTTCATATTACTGTAGATGATGGTGTAGTTTGGTTGTAAACAGAATGATTTCAGTTCTTTGATGAAAAGGTGTTTGTGTGGCAAAGAGGGATAAGGCACCCTTATTGTGTTCTGAAAGTTCATTGCAGTGAGAGTTCAGATCCAGACCCATGTAAAAATATTTCATGTACCAAAACAAACATTTTAAAGTGTTTATATCATAGATTGCTTTTCTTCATTTAAACTACTTTTTCCTTTTATTTTTTTTCCAGTGTTTGCACGTGTGCTGATTAGTGCAAACAAGAGAAACGGAGAAAATAAATGCCAGGTTTGGCTGCACTTATCTCTTTTGCGAAATGTTTAGTAGTGTGCAAACTAGGACTAGTGTCTCACACAGGAAGCAAACAGAATACCTGCAGAGAGTGTCTGTAAAAGTGTAAAGGTCAAAAAGGATACATTGTTGCAATTTTTTGGTTTCCAGCATGTCATGCCGTTAACTGACATTGCGTGGCAGTTAGTGAGGCTTGCCAACACCTGGAGCCATTGAACACCTGCAGACAGGACGCAGACAGTCAATTATTGAAAATGGATGCATTCAATTAATTCTGTTGGCCACCACGCAAACGTGTTAACTGGCTGTGTGCACTGGTTAACACAGAGAACTTAAGAATGAGTAGGAAAGAATGGAACTGTTATGTAACTTGTCCTTTGGCAGCAGGTGTAAGCGTAAGGCTGGAATACAGATGGTCCTGGGTTCTAGTACATGGTGTGCAACCTATTTTTACTGTTGTGACAGTGCAGTTTATAGCAATGAATTGAAAAATATACAAGTGTTATTTCAACATTCTTATGGCAACAGGTGTAAGTGTAGAGTTGCCATACACATGGTTCTGGGTTCTAATACAGGACATTCCAGACATATTTTGCTGTTGATCCATTTCTCGTTATATTCAGTTTCACTAAAAACACTTTACATAGTGGAGTTTATATGAATTATAAGTATGAGGGATAAGATACCCTTACTGTGTTTTCAGATGTATGATTGAGGGTATAATGTTTACTATATTTCTGTATTTATAGTTCTGCTATCTGGACTTGGATAAATAAAACACATACACAACAGGATCTATATACAAGTACCTTGTCAGGACACACACATACACGTTTAACACCTTAAACTGTCAGCTGTGTTTTTGAATGATTCCTGACTATGTCTGATCAGCACTTCTTCGGTGGCAAAAATGGAAAATCATTGCTGTGGAAGAAAATGTTTTGCCCCTTATGCCTAGGTTTAAATCCTACAATTAAAAAAAAAATTTACCAGTGTATAAAGCCAAAAAAATGCGTTAGGTCATAACATATGGCCCAGTGCATGTCTGCAAACTTAACTTCCAATTTTCAATATATATTTCCAAGCTACAACAGCAAACACCCCTCAAGCTAAGGTCAATTGTCAGATTAACCTTCCAGTTTCAAAAATTGCCTTCCTCCCTGCTTGGCATTGCAGCTCTCCACTTACCAGCACACAAACATGGTTGCCATCATTGCTCAAGTTTGCACACTACCAGTGAATGCAGTAACAGGAATTGGCAGGAAATCATTAGCTGTCATTGCTCTAGTTCAGGTGTTATACATGTCTGGAGTTAGAGGTAAAAGTGCCCAGTGGTTGTCTTAATTTAAAACTACTGACATTCCACATCTGTGTAAATTCATCCCAGGGATCACTCCAGTGGCTCTACTCGACAGAGGCACTAGAAACTAAGGTCAGGTGGCACGATGCCAGGGTAATCCTATGGGCTAGGCTTGTAAAGGCTCCAGGGTCATTAGCCTAGTACGCACACCTATAATAAGAGTATTTGTAATACTTAGAAAGCTAACTATAGGCAAGACAGGTATGCATAATGCTCATTTCTTTTCTATTCTTCCCCAGCTAATGTCAAAATAAAGTTTACTCACCGGGCTCATGCTGATCGAATGGAGACAGGGAAGCAAGTGGTATGTATGCAGCACAAGAGAAGTATTATTGTAGCTTTAAAAGTTAAAGATAGATTTGGGGTTTTCTATACAGTTGTAGCAAATTGAGCATGCATATCCTAATTGTAAAAGCAAGTATGCATGCATTAGTATGTAGCACAAACTAACTTCAGGAGTCAAGTGTAAGACTGTACTCAGAGGTTGTGGGTTCAAATACCATGAGCAATAACTATACAATACTGCACTTCTTTAATAATATTACATAAATTAAACTCTATACAAGTGGCATAAATGCCTTGCTGTTAACTGCACTCTCTATAATTGGACCAATCATATGCACATTGCAAGGATTACATTCAGCAATCTGTAGTTATAGTGTGTAGTTGCTGGGATGCATACTTAAATGTAATTATTTAGATAAAATAGTTGTATAATTGTGTTAATGCATTGTATGTCACATATGATGGTACTAATTATATATATTTTTTTCTCACCCCAACCTTTATCTCTTTTTATTATTTTCTATTATGTGTCATCAAAATGTCTTCATGAAATCCACCTGTAACAAATACCTAAATGCTTCACAGCACAGTGAGGTAGGCCAGTGGGTCAGCCTGCCCCCACTCCATCGGCTTCAGCACCGATGCCCAGCACAACTAGGACCCAACCTGGCAGTACTGTCTCTGCTGCCTCTGCACTATCTGTGCCCTCAGGTAGTACTGCACTGGCAGCTGGTGCTGTAGTACCCTCCTGGAGTAGTGGCTGAGGTGAGGATTTTATCACCTACCAAGAGATGTCACGTTTGGTGCATAGTGTTGTGCACCGCACCACTGGTGTACACCAATGCCAGATGGACAGACTGCTCTCCCTCATGTGATGTAGGAGGAGAAGACATCAAGCAATCCAGCCCCAGAGGAGTAAGGGGACAGTGATAACAGTCCAGTGGGTAAGGACTAGATTCTCACTGTCTCTATGTTTGACAGGCATGAGCCTGGGTTGCCCCCCTCCCTCACCCCAATCATAGTATCCCACTATTTTCTATGTCCCTCATCATCACTGTGTCTTGTCTTGTTTGCATTTGCTTCCTCACCTACCCAACTTACCTGACTCAGAAATACTAATCTCCTTTACCCAGCATTCCTCTCTTACTGAATTAAAAATATATAGGCATCTGTCCCACAAAAAATATTGTCCAATACATAGCTCTTCATTTTGCACATGTCTTCTTGACACAGTTGATTCAGTCCATTTGGCTGATTACATTGTTGTCACCCCTCTTTCTGGAGGTGACAGTCAAAATTCAGCTAACATTCTGCATATATTTTCAGTTTACACAGATGAAATGGATAGCTATGTTTCTTTCCTACCTCCCTCCTGGATATTCCTATGTTGCCTTCCCTTTTTACTTCCCTATGCTTGCTTCCTATTTCAGCACTTTCCTATCTATCTCATTTTAGCACCTAGAATCTGGTCAAAACAGAATCACACACAGCATTAAGTACCAGAAAAAACAATGGATCCCTTCACTTTTTGGCCTCTATGGTTGCAAAGAGTTTGTCATCATGCACCAATGCCACGCAATGGTGAGCAGTGCTACAGTGCTGAAGTTACATTCATGTAACACCGCTTAACAATGCCGCACTAGGTCAACACACAGTAACACATGCTGAATGTATAAAGAATAATGTCATTATTATCACTGTTTATTTCAAAGTATTAGATACGCCTGGATTAAAGCCCAGTATCATCTGGGCTGTAAAGGAAATGCGCCAATGCATTTACACCTGCTGCCACAGAGTCAGCTAAGCAGCAGGTGTGTTTCATACACTCAGTACTAATTCTTGAGCTCTGTTTGCACACTGCTTAACTATGTGCTTAACTATGTGCAAACAGGGAAAGTAATGGATATGTGTATCTTTATGCACAAACATTTTGCCAACCATCACGCAAACCTGCTGCTCATCGTTGCTTTATGCAAAGTCAGTATTGGCATACATTAGTGCTGTGTACTGTCCATTTACTCTTCATGTCTTGAAACTACATGTGGAAACATAACAGACTGAAGGCCCTATCTAACAATATGTCACATAATTCCAATGCAGCCATGTTTTACCTCCTTCCTTGCACTGTAACCATGATCTCTCAGTAGCTGTTCACAAATATATCAACTACACTACATAAATTAGTAATAAAGGTTGTGTGATATACCATGCACATCAATCTGGTAACATGCAGAACTAGAACTATCTTTACAATTGAACATGCCTACACATCCATTTCATGCAGGCTTCCCATCGTCTTCTCTCCAAAATCCACTTCTGATGTCATCCACTATAAGTTGTCCTGCAGCCTTGTAAAACTCAGACTTGTGTTGTGCCACTTGCGTAAAGTACTGAGCTCTGTAGTCTGTGTACTTAGATAGGCAATGGGTTCTGCTATCACTGCAATCAGCTGTGTGTGTGTGTGTGTGTGTGTGTGTGTGTGTGTGTGTGTGTGTGTGTGTGTGTGTGTGTGTGTGTGTGTGTGTGTGTGTGTGTGTGTGTGTCTGTCTGTGTGTGTCTATCTAGCCAGAAGAGCATAAGTGTGTATCCTGCAGTTAAAACTCCAATCCCATGAATTGACAGTACTTTTGACACTTGCACATGCCTACACATCCATTTCATGCATACCTCCCAACATATTCTCTCCAACATTCACTGCTGATGTCATCCATTATCAGTTATCCTGCACCCTTGTAAACTTGTGCTGTGGAGCTTGCATAAAGTACTGAGCTCTGTAGTCTGTTTACTTAAGAAGGGGAGCTTGTTCTCACTGCAGTCAGTGTGTGTGTGTGTGTGTGTGTGTGTGTGTGTGTGTGTGTGTGTGTGTGTGTGTGTGTGTGTGTGTGTGTGTGTGTGTGTGTGTGTGTGTGTGTGTGTGTGTGTGTGTGTGTGTGTGTGTATGTGTATGTGTGTGTGTGCATGTGTGTGTGATTATGCACTTGCTTGATACCATAGAGAGCCTTTTATACCATATTTGAACTGTGGTGCTTACATTAAATACAGAATTCTGTAGTCAGTGTACTTAGACAGGTAGGTGTTCTTTTCTCACTGCAGTCCGCCCTGGTGTGTGTGTGTGCATGTTTGTGCACTTGCATGAGATTAGAGACAGGCTTTTACACCAGCATATTGGACACTGCTATTACTATATTCTCCTCAGCAGACACTGCTGATGTAATTTGCCTATAAAATGTTGTCTGAGACTCTCCAAGTCAGACTTGAGCTGTGGCGCTTGCCTTAAATATGGAATTCTGTAGTCAGTGCAGGTAGGGGTTATACTCTCACTGCAGTCAGTCAGGGGGTGTGCATGTGTTTGTGCACCTGCTTGATGTTAGAGAGAGCCTTTTACACCAGCATGTGGGATACTGCTATTAAAATATTTTTCTCAGCAGACACTGCTGATGTCATCAGCTATATCTGACTTGTGGATGTGTACTATTCCCATCAGGGCAGGGTCAAAGACTGGCCTGGGGGCCAGGCAGAAATCATCTCATCCTATACATTACAGATTACAGTGACGTGGCTTTCAGTCTATCCACATAAGTCATGGCATAGTTTGTAGGCCAGCAAATGGCAGAAATCCCCACAGCACAAGTTTAATAAAACCAAGTAAAATAAGCGTTTTCATTTGATACACATGCTAACAAGGAACCACACCTCCCAAGAAAATTATTAATTAATCGAACAAATTAAACAGACATTTCCTCATGAACTAGCCATTAATCAAAATATCAAAAATACAATAAACCATTATTAAAAATTATTAAAAAAATATACCAAATATATTTGGTGTTAGCATGTGACCTAAAATGAGGCTATTTATTGTAATAACACGTTGTCATGTTTGCCTAAGAAGTTTGGTTATTGTTTACTAAAAACGTCCAAAAACTAATAGGCACAAGACAAGATGAGCATACACTGCAAAGTCCAACAAGGTTTAATAGCTGAATAAAACAAGCTTACAGCAATCAGTAGTCCGGTGCACTCTGGTAACTGCCAAGTAACAAAAAGTTAAAAATGATCTGGCTGCACAAAATCCAAGTCACAAAGTGTAAAGCGCTTTTTGTTAGGAAACACTTCTCCTAACTTCTTCAGACAATAGTGCTCAGAAAGAAAAAACAAGTTTAAGTACTATCCTAGTGACTCATACTTGTTAATACAATTAAGCCAATTAAGCACAGTCACATAATTTAAAGGTGTAATCCTAAAATACTGAAGTCAAACAATTTGTTTTTTGTAAAGTCATTAGGTAAAATGAGTGCCTTAGTTTTATAAAAAAAAAAGTTCTGTTGTCTTAGAACATATAATAAATTAAATAGTATTAATTAAAATTGTAGTTAGTTCACTTTACATATAACTAATGTTCAGGGACCCATGGAAGTAGTAATCTTTTCATAAAAAACAGTGTTGTGTAATGTTTCTTTTAACTTATAAAAGGTGGGTGTAACTTAGCAATTGTAACCTCCCTAGGGCTAATGAGCATCTATTATTTAACCCTCCAACAAAAATAATGTGTATGCAGCTACTATCTCTTAAGGCTCTTTAGTTTTAGCACACATAGAATAGAAGTCATTTCATGCAAGCCCGGTGGACAGCATGCATTGAGTCTAAGCTGCCATAAAAATTCCAATTTCTCCAACATAAGTGTAGACACCTCTCCTCTACTATTCATCTCAAATGAGTCGATGGCCTTAAATTTGAAAGTGTGGTTAGGGTTTTCAATGCAGTATCTAGCTAGTGGGCTCTCCATTTTCCTTTTGTTAATGTAATAAACATGTTTGTAAATCCTCGCCTTAAACTTACGATCAGTCTTGCCTACGTAAAAACTAGGGCAGCACTGACATAATGCTACACAGACTAAGGCTTGGAGTTACATTTAAACTTGTTCTTCAGGAAATAGTCTTGCCCCTAATAATGAATTTTGACCCTGTAACAATGTGTCGACACTGGTTACATGCCTCACATTTAAATGTCCCTGGGATGCCTCTAAAAGTGCTGTTACTACTTTCAGTAAGTTTTTTTAGGTTCCTTCCTTTTTTCCAGGTGACCAGTGGTTTGTCTCCCAACTTTCCTTGTATGTCCCTATCAGACAATAACAACTGCCAGTTTTTGCCCAGTATTGTGATCAGGGCTTCATAATCTAAAGAGAATGTAGTCACGAATCTCAAACAATTTTGCTTGCTTTGTGGTCCAATACTATTCCTAACTATGGGGTTACTCAGTTCTATCTCTTCTGAGACGTTGGTTTCAAAAGTGTGAGCTGCTGTCCATTCTTGGGAGAGGATGAGTCTGAAGTGGCCAGAGGCCCTTTTACTACTCTCCTCCCTTATAAGGTCAGCAATCAAATCAGTGGGGTACCCCCTCTTGAGGAACATGGACTTCAAGAGTTCACATTCCTCAAAGAAGTGGTCATCCTCCGTAGTCATCCTGGCCGCTCATACCAGTTGGCCCTTCACTACACTCCCCTTCTGGTGCAGCGGGTGAAAACTAGTGTAATGTAAGAATGAGTTAGAGTAAGTACTCTTTCGGAAAATTCTTGCTAGATATTTTTTCTGGGCTCTATCTTTAGATAGTTCAACATCCAAGAAGCTCATAGAATCTATGTGGAAGTTACTAGTAAACCTGAGAAAGGTGGTGGACCTATTAAACTGCTCCAGAATTTCAGCAGCTAGCTCAACACCCCTTTAATAATCATAAAAATGTCGTCTAAAAAGCGGGTGTAATAATAAATACACTCAATCAGTCTAGGGTTATCAAAAATGGTGTCTTTTTCCCATTTGGCCATGACTAAATTGGCGAAACTAGCTCCACAAGGGGAGCCCATAGCTACACCAATCTTCTGTCTGAAAAATACTTTTTCAAAGGTAATATAGTTATTGGACAGTGTTATACCTAGCAATTCCTCCACCAGTCTCAGTTCTGAATGTTTTGCCCCTTTAAATCTCATATGGTCAATAACCCATTCTGTTCCCAAGGTTTGTGGGATCACCGTGTATAGATTGCAAACATCCACTGTTAAAAACCAAAAGTGCTCATTATAAGCTAAAGAGTTAATACTCATCAAAAATGTCCAAGAGTTTTTGCAAATCTGAGGTTCCAGGGCCACAAATCTCTTCAGAATGTCATCTATCACCTTAGCACAAGAATAGGTGATTGATTGTCGAGCGTCCACTAAGGAGCGCATAGGTGGATCTCCTTGATTCTTGTGGATTTTAGGTATTCCAAAAAGTACAGGTAGTGTAGGTGATAGTACTAACAAGTAGTTAAACATGTCAAGATCGATGAGTGAGTCAATGAACATATCATTCAGGAACATTCTGATACAGTTATATGCTATGTTCAATTCGTTCAGGCTCACTTTAATATATGTGTTACTTTCAAGTATCTTCCCCATTCTTTCCTTGTAGTCCATTTTGTGCATAATGACCAGTCCACCCCCTTTGTCAGGTTTCATTAGGCAGATTGGTAAAAGTCTAAAGTTGCTTAGAGCTTCTCTTTCGCTCTTGTTCAAGTTAGTCCTTAATTCAGACTTGTGTTGACGGTTAATAAAAGCCCTAAAGTCCATTTCTCACATTCTTTCAAATAGTAAAATGGATGGGTATAAAGGGGGATTAAATGTACTAGAAATACGCAAGTTTGGGTTCCCATTATAGTTCCCATTACCCAACATTAATTGTAAATTGAGTTTTCTAGTGTAAAGTTTAAAGTCCAGTAATAAGGACCCTAAATCAGTAGCATGAGTTGGAATGAATGTTAAGTCCTTTTGCAAAAATTTCAACTAATAGAGGATCGATAGTGTATTCGGTAAAGTTGTAAATTTTGAAATCTCTGCTTTTATTCATTACAGCTTTACAAGAGGGGTTGTTTGAACTGAACCTTTGGTGAAAAGTTACCTCTTTGTTGAGGTATTGAGTTACCTATTGTTGTTGTTCCTCCTTGTGTTGTATTTCCTCTGTTGCTTGGGGGTAGATTTGTTCACCCCCTGCCCCCGATTGTTCATGGAGTTTTTTGGAACATTATTTGAACTCATGCCCGCCATCTGAGAATTGTTGTCCTCACCATCCTGGTCTGTGAAGTTGTTGTTTTGGTGGTCTTCGTTCTCATTTAGTGCCCCTCAGGTTCTAGACCCTGGTAAACCCTCATTTTGATTGCCGTTACTATTATCAGATGTACCCCTTGTGGTATTAAAACCTCTAAGGGCATTCCATGTTTGTGATGGGGGCAGGTCTGGGTAAGCTGTTCCGTTTGCATAGTCCCTCCAGTCTCTGTTAATTTTCCTGATTTTAGTTTTTAATTTAGTTTAAATTGTTAGACTTCAGTATTTTAGGATTACACCTTTAAATTATGTGACTGTGCTTAATTGTATTAACAAGTATGAGTCACTAGGATAGTACTTAAACTTGTTTTTTCTTTCTGAGCACTATTGTCTGAAGAAGTTAGGAGAAGTGTTTCCTAACGAAAAGCGCTTTACACTTTGTGACTTGGATTCTGTGCAGCCAGATCGTTTTTAACTTTTTATTGCTTGCCAGTTACCGGAGTGTGCACCAGACTACTGATTGCTGTAAGCTTGTTTTACTCAGCTATAAAACCTTGTTGGACTTTGCAGTGTAAGTTTGGTTATTGTATCAAATGAAAGCGCTTACTTTACTTGTTTTTATTAAACTTGTGCTGTGGGGATTTCTGCTGTTTGTCATTTTTATTTTTAAAGAATTGTTTTCAGCTTCTTGGTTGGTTTGTAGTACCCGTGTTTTCTTTGTGAGAAACCCCTGTGGTCTTTTCAGCCTGCGACATGTGTTTGATGAGATACATGCAAAAGAGAGCATTATACACTATTAGAGCACTGATAAGGTTCGAGTACAGTGCTGTTATATAATCCTCAGATCTGAATACAATGGCATGGTTTATGATGTGCACAGCATAAGCTTTCAATTCCACTGCGGATACTTGATGGTCAAAGTTCAGATTGCTATCTAAATATGTTCCCAGCTCTTGTATCACTGGATTTCAGCACAGTGGGAGTATTCTCAATGCTGTAATTAGCAGGGAATTCCACCTTGTAGAAGGACAAAATAAAGACACATTTTTGCATTTATTTTTAGACTATGTGGCTTTGTCACCAATCATATGTTTGTGTTATCCCCTCCTTTAGTATGCTATCGTCACTGGTGAACTGAATGATTGCACCCATATGCAAGAAGCAGTAAATGTGGTAAGCCAATGGCTGTATACTTTAGCCTGAATTGTCAAGAAATAGATTCCAAACAGTAAAAGGCCAAGCACAGATCCCTGGGGTATACCAATGGTGACAGCTCTACTGGTACAGGTTGATTCACCAAATATCACAGTATGTGTTCTGTTGGTGAGCCAACTGGTTACCCATCTAGTAACATAAGGGTTAATCCCCACCTGAGAGAGTTTGTCAAGGACCTCGGCATAGGGGAGTGTGTCCAAACCCTAGGCCAGATCAAGATAGGCAGCATGCATGGTCTTACCTTCATCCAGGCCTATCACACAGAATCAATGGGCAGTGACAACATCACAGATCACCTACAGCGTAACTCAGTGCAAACACCTTCGTGACATGATTGAATACACACTTTAACATACCCTCCACACAGACTACATTCCTGTAGAAGGGTTTACATCAACATGCATCCATCTGAGTTGTGGGGGACACCTCCCAATGCATGCATGTATAAACACATCCTGACTCTCCATCTGTAAAGTAGACCAACATATCCTCATGGACCTTTTCAAAATGGACTCTAGTAATATCCCGGCTGTGTGCAACAGACCTGTGTGAGTTGTTAATGCTACATTATGTCTGTTACACCTCTTAGATGTCCTCAAAAAGGTCATCGAGGGCATGCATGATGACAACACTATTATCTTTTTGAATTAGATAAGCCCAAGGCATCTGACACAAATCCGCACTGAGGTATTCACTCAGCACTGTCAAATGTGGCCATAAACACCTATATCATCAGGTGGGTAGACCATTGGATCATATACGTGGCATCTAATGTGTTGAAATGTGTGAAATAACCTATATCTCAGGCCTAGTGATCAGGTCCATACATCAGGGCTGTCTCCTAGGCCCTTTTCTGTCCGTTATGTAAGTCACAGATATCATGAATTACATACATCCTGTGTCCAAACATCTGTCTGAAGGACTACAGATTGTGGGCAATCACTGACTCCATCTGTGATATTAGTATAATACGATAGTATCAACACACACCAAAGACTGCTGCCACAGCCATAACACCTGCAATGAACAAAAACATGGAGGAATTTGTTACATCATGAAAACAAATTCACAGCCCAAGGATAATGTTGACATCACACCCTATAATCGACCAATATGTATGTGACCTGTGTCCTTGAGTAGATGGTATGTGGAACATCCACCAGCATGTGGTCACAGTGCTGACTACATCCTTGTATGTAACACAACTACTGAATATGTGGACATCCACATCACAGGCCATAATACCTCCATAGTTCACAGCCTTCATCACATCAATAACTGAGTACAATGCACCCTTCTTCATGTACCTCCTTACACATCTTCCAGTGATATGTAACTGAAGTGTACTACCTGAGCTGTCACACAGCTTATTGGCCATACCTAGGTAATCTTTTTGTTGCATAAACATTACTGTCTGATGGTGCAGAACCCCATCAAGGTATTACATCAGTTGCATGTGTGATACCTGTTCCGGTGATGCACGCAGTACATACATAGCTGTTTGAGAACATTGATGGCATGGGTTACATTTTGACAGTGGATTGCTCCAGATTTTATATATATATATATATATATATATATATATATATATATACATATATCATGTGCACCAGTCAACTAGCCTGTATTGATCAAAATATCGCATACAGGTATAGCAGTGTCCCTCCTTAATACCTCCAGCAGTTGTTACAGTGTCAAGATAGTGTGTGTGATTACTCTCATAGAGTCCTGACATGGCATAATAGTTGTACACGTGTGTGTGTGTGTGTGTGTGTGTGTGTGTGTGTGTGTGTGTGTGTGTGTGCAGAACCATCTCTGATCACTCAGAATCACATATGTTATGTCACAGACATGAGATCACTGGTGGTATTATTCTGATATTGTCCATGATTGGGCATGCTTATTTTACTGTTTTCCATGAGCCTTAACCTGTGTCCCACTTGTTGGAGACCTATGCTGAGATTACACTCATATTCAGGCAAATTAGTTTGCACATTTTCACAATATGCACCCTACCCCAATTGTACATAACATCCCTAAAAGATGTCCTCTGCATTGTTCATGTAAGGATCCTTATGTGACAAAGACATCTTCCCTATTATGTCACCTTGTGTGACAGTCACATAATACACATTTTCACTGTGCAGTCTATACTGTACCATATTAATATGTGATTAGTGTTTCTGCTGCATCTTTCACTGACATGCCCTCATCTGCTGTACATTAGGTTGTTTCACCTATCCTCTTTCCCTGTGTTCATTCCTGCAATTCACCTGTGTCCCTATTCAATACACACACTACCCCTTAAAATTTATTTTACATGGCAGTCCATATACCCTTACAGATCACTTACACAACTTCTGTACAGAAAGCCTGGAATGGGATTTTACAATACTCTGCACTGTACACACTGTCCTGTACTGTGTTTGGACCCTATACATAACAATATGTTAAGCCCTGGAAATCATGTGACATTCTATGCAATCCCACTACCTTGCTGTGCTCTGAAGTAAACAGGTTTGCTATCTGTGCTGCTTCACACAGTCCCTTGTCCTGCAACATTGTTGCCAGCCACAAACTGCACTTGTTTATGTTTAAACGTGGTGGCAGCATGAATATGTAATTAGTGCTGCTGCTCAACGTGCATCATCCTGCGCACACACAAATTCTATGTAGGCTTTGTGCAAAGCTTACACGAAGTTTACTGAATCAAAGGGATTGTTATTCTTATGGTCTTATAACATGGCAAGCACTGCTGAGAACAAGGTCAGCTGCATGTTAATGGTTCACTTGTCATGTATGGAAAATGAATATGCTGGTGCTTGATGTCTTGGTAATTTAGGATTTGAATTAATAATACATTTTTTGAATTACCAAAAAATAAAGCATCAAAGTGAAGTAAGTGCCTTAAGCCTCAGGTCCAAAACACAGCTGCAAATAAGCTTACATTTGTAAATGTTGACACAAAATGTGCCCACTAAAATGTGACAATAATAGGAGTGTTACTAGTATATTTATATTGCTTCACTAATACTTATAATGCTTAATCAGGAGTATCTCATTGTATCCTCTGCTTTCCTTTCATATTAAAAGACATAGTGACATCATAGAAGACTTTCCAAATGGACTGTACTTTCCAAACAGACTGAAACCTATAAACACATTAAGTTCTACAAAACACCTACCTGTCATACCCATAAAGACACGCACACAACATGCATACATACATTATTATTTTTTTTTAAGTTCGGCCATATATATATTTTACTGGAGTTCAACCTTGTATAAAATAAAGTGTTTAATAAACTGCATGACCAAAGTTTACCACAAGGTGGCAACATTACACAGTATTTAATTTAGTTATGGTTTCATTAGAAATGTGTCATTTGATTCTGGGCTCACCAACTTTTCAATTGAAAAATGGTGGTTTGTTTTCATATTTATTTAGAACATTTCTATGACACTGTCTCTGGAAATATATCCCTTCAGTCCCAAAAATACAAAACTTACATCCAGGTTTCTTTAGTCACAAATGACCACAAGTAGACATTCTAAAATGGCATCAACACTAAGCCAGGTTAATTTCACCCCTAATAGTGTGAAATAGAAGATACCTTTGCCTTCTGATATCAGTTAAATGTTTAGTAATCCAGAACTTAAAAGTTAGTTTTAATGACATAAAATTTACACATGCAGAAACTGCCATACATAAGATAATTATACTGACAATAAAGTGCAGAATTTAAAATTCCTTCTGTCAGTTCAGCTTTAAGTGTTTTAATTTGATTAATGAATTTATAAATGGTTCATGGAATACACATTCTCAATATAGTCATACTGGTGGAGCATGTGTGCTCTAACCACCAGGTGAACTACCATTTTGTTCCGTTTGTAAATGCCATTCTGATTTCATTACCCACCATTTTCTTAAATTTGGGATTCCCATGTAAATTATTTAAAATGTTAATGACACTATCTAATTATGTTAATTTTAGGGGTGATTGTTATTATAAACTTAACTCCTTCAAAGGCTTTCCTGTAATCCTTACTTTTTTTGTTATCTAGCTGCTTCTGTGTTACTCATCCTTAAAACCACCTGTTCATGGCTATGATGACAGTAGGTTTATATGCATCTATCCACCTACTGTTAGAAAAATATGTATTTTGAACATATATAAAGTGCTAGTTTAAAAGCAAATAGTATGTAATGCATTTTATTCTATTTACAATATGGCAGTAAGAATGATCTTACATGTAATTGCTTGAAGCTTTGGAGCTGCAGTGTGTTTGAACTCTGACCCTGGCAGTAGCCAGCTCAGCAAGCTTATGTTTTTCACTAATGATTATCTGCTGGGTCAGGAAAATTAATGTATAAAGCATTGAAAATCTTTCTTCCTTCCTCTGAGATGGTTGGCCTTGCGAATATTATCAGAGATAAAGCACAGCTGCTAAAAGTAATGTTGCGAGAAGAACAAAGAAGTGTATTACAAGACTGAACTGACTATTGTATTCGAGCAGGACTGAAACCTTGAAAGAATAACATTTACAGAAAGGCATTATAACTGACCAGGTGCTTTGCAAGGCTGTATTATTCTCATGGGAAAACTTTTAAAAAGTATAGCATCAGCTTTTTCTTATGAATAGAATATTGTAGACTGTAGTGATGTAGGTGCCCTGTGACTGACCACATCAGTGAGGTGGGCACAGCTTGAATGTATGGTGTATAAAATGTAGAACATTTCCTGTATCATGCCAGACAGAATTCTATACTTGTATTGTATGGTCTTTTGCCTCCTGGTGTACACTAGTAAAGTTTTTGCATCTGAGCCTTTTGTGTTGTCCTAATTTGTTTTTATTTAACAGTTTGGTCCTACGTTTGAACGGAAGCCCTCGACAGCTACAGATCAGAAGTGTACCGGTGGTCGAATACTGCGCAGGAGAAGCTACCGAAACAGTTCTTCTTGAAGCACAAAGTCCTCCGACTGAATTGTCGTCTTGAGAGGCTGGCCACTTTTCTGATCTGTGGCCGAAGAGCGGTCTCGAACTAGTGGACCCAAGAGGCTCAGGTAGGAAGATTTTGCCTTTTTTCTGTTTTAGATCAGGGACTAGGTTACAGTAAATGTTATTGTCATAGATTTGTTGTACAGATCAGGGACATAAGAAATTACTGTGTATTTTGTCATAGATCAGGGAAACAGAATAAGGTAGGCAGTTATTTTAGATAAACTGTGTAAGAAACTAAGATACCACGTGGTAAGAAAAAGGGTTACGTAACAGTTTTCTTTTGATATGGGAAATCAGTGCACTAAAAAATCACGAGATCCGCCCCTAACTGATGACGCAAAATATATGCAGTTATAACGAGCAGATAATATAAGGTATTATACAAAATGGGTTAATAAATACGAATTTGACGGTAAATTAAATAAAATTTCGTTAGTTAAACTTTTAAAACAGCTTAAATCTGACGCAGAAGGTCAGGCAAAGAAACAATGACAATTAGGCATTCCTCAGGCACACAGGTGGATTGAGGAAGTGAACCGAAGGGAACAGAAACTTAAGAATGCAAAAGCATTATTTTTAGACAAAGAGGATAATAATACAGTAATAGCGACGGCCCCTCCCCCTCCGCCCCCTCCAATACCCTTTTTAGGATATGAAGCAGGAGGACAGACTAGTCCACCTCCACGTTATCCTGAAGTTGCAGGGGCATTAAAACCGTTTATTAGAGACCCTATTGAAACTAAGTCCCGGACACGTAAGACACTTAGGGACACAGATTTATATCAAATAGGGAGAGACTCACTAGAAGAGAGTGAAGAAATCTGTCCATTAATCGAGGTACCAAACCCTCAGGCAGGACAGGAAGGGCAGGACCCAACTCTCCTGGTGTATAGACCATGGACACCAGAAGACATTCGGAAAGCTACAGAGGGAATCCCTCACCCGAAAATCAATCATAAAAAGTTTATACAAGATTTGCAAGGTATGAGACTAAGTTACCATTTAAATGGGGAAGAAGTAGAAAAGGTAGTTAGACAAATTATAGGTCCAGACTGGCACATGATTTCTGGCACCTGGAACGCTCGTGACGCACAACTTAAGCCACTCCTACATAGTGACGCAGAATTAGACACCAGAGTGAAAGGTCTTACAGACCGAATCTCTGAGAAATGGAAACCTAGAGCAGATTGGACTTGCATTAATCAATGCATACAACAAGACAATGAAACTGTAGATGGGTACTATGGCAGATTATTGGAATGTTTCAATAACCATAGTGGTATGACTATTCCTGAAAGTCAGACGAATGATAGCGCATATGAACAGCAACTGAAAAATGCATTTTTGAAAGGTTGCATTGCACCTATTAGTAGCTTCATTGTGAAGCATATGATAGATCATCGAACAGGGAGGCTACAAGCCTTACTCGAATACGCTAGACATGCTGAAAGACATTTTAATAGTAAAAAGAAAAAGAAGGCGCAAGTCTTCACTGCTGAAGACGGAGCTGAAGTATTTGTATTACAGTCAGGTAAAAAGGGCATCTAGCTAGGGACTGTAAACAAAATAAGAAAGCAATGACAGAAGATAAAGGAGATGAGGACTGACTATATGATAGTGAGGATACATCATATGAAAGTCAGGCATCACCAGTAACAGCTAGAATAGAAAAGACAAATACCAATGTAGTAGAAGGAGTAGAGGAAGTACAAATTGACTTAGATAAAAATGGAAATGAAATTTTAGATTTAGCATTGTTGAGCCTGGAGCTCTACCTAGCAGATACAAAACCAGAAGTGACACTTCTGGTGGAGGGAAGGGAAGTCAAATTCCTGTGTGACTCAGGAGCGTCACGGACTTTGATACACCCCTCCAAGTTACCAGAATATTCTGAATCACCTGATTATATATTAGTAAAAGCAGCAAATGGACAGCTATACAGGGAACCACTCTCCCATGATATAGTAATAACTGACCCTGTTTCAGGTATGACCCAGATAAGTAAAATAGTGGTTTCTGCAAAGTGTCCAGTAAACCTATGGGGCAGTGACCTTATGCAGATATTTGGCATCGCAGTAGTTCCAACTGTACAAGGTATGGAGGCACAGAGACAAATGGATACTTTTGTAGTGTGATCAGAGGGTGAAACCTTTTATTGGTACAGCCAGGACCTAGTCACGACTGGTCCAGGGGCAGTGACCAAGGAGCTGATGAATGTAGCCATCAGTAAAACCCCCTCCCTTGACACTGATCAACAGCATGTGTTACACTGTACTCTATATTACTGTACCACACCAGGACCTGATAGAGAGTATGAGCAAAAACCGTTTAGAAATCGTGCAACTAGATTGGTTTTACGTACTTTGTACTGGGATACTGAGGGGAACAGTGTAGTTAGCTGTTCATAACCTCAAGAATTTCTTGCATTGTATAGATCAAATCGGTTGCCACATGTTAGCTTTACAAAGAATAAAAGTGTTAAATGGGCAGACTTAGGAGAAAAAGTAACAAGATGGGGAGAAACAGACTGATTTAGAGCTGTCAGAACAAGGGATACAAAAACAAAAACTGAATTGGTTGACACAGACACATACAGCTGTACACTTGCAATCTAGCGAGGACAGCTGATTAGCATTTTTATTAGAAGAAGAAGAAAAGGCCTTGTGTGAAATTCCAACAACTCTGTGGTCAACAGGCAAGTCAGATGCAGGGCTTATTCGAACAGCAGAACCAGTTACAATTACCCCAAAGTCAGCTTTTAGACCACAGAAAAGACAATACCCTTTGAGAAAGGATGCAGAAATAGGAATTAAGCCTATAATAGCAGCATTACTCAAAGAAGGAGTACTGGTAGAATCTCCTGATTCACCATGTGATACACCCCTATTTCCTGTTAAAAAAGCAAATGGGGAATGGCGGATGGTACAAGATTTACAAGCTGTAAATAATGCAGTAATACCTAGAGCACCTACGGTGCCAGACCCACATACTTTGTTGAATGATTTGGAACCGCAACAGAAGTATTTCTCTGTGGTAGATATTAGCAATGCTTTCTTTTCAATACCTATACATCCTGATAGTCAATATTGGTTTGCATTTACATTTCAGGGTAAAAGGTATACATATACTCGACTACCACAGGGATATTGTGAGAGCCCAACAATATTTGCACAAGAAATGGCTAGCAACCTGGCAGGATTTACCCCACCGGGAGGTAGTCAAATTCTACTTTATGTAGATGACATCTTGCTAGCAGCCCCCACCCAGCAGCAGTGCAGGGCAGATACTGTAGCATTATTAAATTTTTTAGCAATACAAGGACACAAAGTAAACAAAAGTAAGTTACAACTTTGGAGAAAACAAGTTAGATACTTGGGATATGTGATATCCAATGAAGGTAGAATATTAGACGAGGAAAGAAAAACAGCAATTTTGCAAGCACCCAAACCAACAACTAAGAAAGAAATGATGTCTTTCTTAGGTACAACTAATTTTTGTCGGAGCTGGATACCAAATTATGCTTTGGAATCTGCTCCACTGACTGATTTGATATATAAGATACCAATGGCAGTACAAGATATTTTACAATGGACAACAGAAGCAGAAATGGCTTTCTGCAGGTTGAAGCAGTTGATAGCTTCTTCATTAGTTTTAGGATAAGATTTCAAAAGGCAATGCACGGGCTGATGCAGCTGCAAAGCAAGCAGCCTCAGACTCAGAAACTTTACTTTTAAATGAGGAATTACAACCCTCTGAGATTTTAGATTTAGACATGTTAAAAACAATGCAGATGCTTACTACAAAAGCAGAAAAACAAAAATGGGTAAAACGAGGTGCAATTTTTGAAAATGGACTGTACATTTCCAAAGAGAAAAAAACAATATTGCCGTCTAATTTATTTAGATATGCAGCTTTGTTGAGCCATGGGCAGAGCCATGTCTCAACAGGGGGGATGGTACAGTTAGTAAATCGAATATTCCAAACATATGGATACATAAATTATACAAAAAAATTTTGTGCAGCTTGTCATACTTGTAACAAGCACCATGCACAAGGAGCATTTAAAACCAAGCAAGGAAGTTTTCCTATACCACCATACCCATTCCACACTATTTGTATGGATTTCATAGAATTAAATAAATGTAAAGGGTTTGACTCCCTCTAAAATGTTTTTTGGGAGAGCATATTATGTGCCTCAGTGGAAAGCTCTCATGCCTGCAGAGCAGGAGGCTGACAGTTCATTAGCTAATTATATAAAGAAACTGTTAAGGAATAAATCTGTTTAGCAGTTTAACTATTTTTCAGATAAAAGACAGACCAAACCGGTAGAAGTAGTTTTGGAACCATGTACCTGGATCTGGTTGAAGGTGACGAAAAGGGTGAGTCCAAAGTGGGAAGGTCCGTACCAGGTCCTGTTGGCAACGCCTACTGCAGTCAGAGTAGCTGAGAGGACGTCCTGGGTTCATTTGACGCATTGTAACCCGGTAAAGAACTTTCAACTTGATAAGAACTTTGTGACTGATACACAAGGGTAAAATGGCCAAGAGTAAAGCAAACAGAAAAGCAGAGCAACCCCAGAACTATTGCATAATTATTTTGTTAGCTGTGCATTTGTTGACTATAAGTGTGACAATTTTTCTCTTATTGTGTTTTTTTCCTGCACTCAACCACACGAGTGAAAGTGAGAAGACGTGATGAACTGTCTATAGACTGGCATCCAAATTTTAACACATACCTGGCCATGAAACGTGTGTATGCAGAGACTATGAACATTTCAAATTGCTGGGTTTGTACAGCTATACCAACAGCATATGGAGGACTGTTAATGTCCGCTGTCCCTCTGAGGATAAATGAGACTTGGGAAAATTTGCTTTTGATACAGGAACTGTGAGATCACAGGACAAAATAGCTTTATTTTTACCTGTCACACAAAAAGGAGTTGTATGTTTCTACAAAAACAATACCCTCCAGGTGGGCTGGAGTAATTGTAATATAACAATGTCTTATAAATGTTACATTAAAGTCAGAAGTGGGGGTACTGTTTGTAATACTAACTATGATTCATATCTGAGTTCAATGAAAACTACATTAAATGCAGTACGTGACAATCCAGTCTTAACTAAACAATAGTCTATTAAAGATAGGAAAATGTTTCATGCAGGGATAACACGTATTAGTACCAAAGTAAAAAACTGTTATTTTACTTGTGGGAAAAAGGCATATAAATGGTTACCTGAGAATTGGTCCGGCAGTTGTTTTTTGGGTTATCTGGTTCCAGCAATAAGACATACTGCAGAATTACCTTTGGGTAAGATACGAAATGTAAGGGAAACAGCTCGAAAATCTGAAGGTCCAGTTAAGAAACCTGTGAATCCAGTTGGGAAGATCGAAGCTGGTTGGAAAGACCATAATTCAGTAAAAGACAAAAGTGAATTGACTCATATGGACTTGGGTAACAGTGTTATATCCTGGGCAGGAATACTACCAGCCTATGGAGCAGTCAAATCGATCTGGGAGCTGAGGAAGCTGTCGAGACTTCTCGAAGTAATGAGTAATGTAACTTTTTCCGCCCTAGAATTGGTGACTGATGAACTGAATGCAATGAGAACTGTTGTGCTACAAAATCGAAAGACTCTTTACTTCACCCTAGCGGCAAGAGGTGGTACACGAAGAAGAATGCTGTGCTTTTATCCCTGACAATCATCACGAGATAAATAATCACCTAGAGGTAATTCAGCAAGTATCACTAAACCAGGCCCAAACCCACTGACGGACTTTTTCCAGAATCTGTTTGGGGGGTGGGGTTCCATCCTAATGAACATTCTAATTGCTATTTGTGTTGTTCTGCTCTTATTAGGAGCATGTGTCTGTTGTGGGATTCCCTGTATGAAAAGATTAGTCAGAGAATTTGTTGATATATCTGTAACTGAAACTTTGTACCAAGACATTGAACTGGATCTATTGGTTCCAAATGAAATTCTTTCTGAAATATAAACCAAATGACTTGCCTAGTTGAAAGTCCTTAAAGGAGAAGGCTAGGGAACGATATGATATTGTTTATGCTTCTGAATAGAATAAAAAGTATTAAAAGGGAGGGAAATGTTAGAAAAAGATGTATTTTGAACATATATAAAGTGCTAGTTTAAAAGCAAATAGTATTTAATGCATTTTATTCTATTTACAATATGGCAGTAAGAATGATCTTACATGTAATTGCTTGAAGCTTTGGAGCTGCAGTGTGTTTGAACTCTGACCCTGGCAGTAGCCAGCTCAGCAAGCTTATGTTTTTCACTAATGATTATCTGCTGGGTCAGGAAAATGAATGTATAAAGCATTGAAAATCTTTCTTCCTTCCTCTGAGATGGTTGGCCTTGCGAATATTATCAGAGATAAAGCACAGCTGCTAAAAGTAATGTTGCGAGAAGAACAAAGTGTATTACAAGACTGAACTAACTATTGTATTCGAGCAGGACTGAAACCTTGAAAGAATAACATTTACAGAAAGACATTATAACTGACCAGGTGCTTTGCAAGGCTGTATTATTCTCATGGGAAAACTTTTAAAAAGTATAACATCAGCTTTTTCTTATGAATAGAATATTGTAGACTATAGTGATGTAGGTGCCCTGTGACTGACCACGTCAGTGAGGTGGGCACAGCTTGAATGTATGGTGTATAAAATGTAGAACATTTCCTGTATCATGCCAGACAGAATTCTATACTTGTATTGTATGGTCTTTTGCCTCCTGGTGTACACTAGTAAAGTTTTTGCATCTGAGCCTTTTGTGTTGTCCTAATTTGTTTTTATTTAACACCTACCTACCTATCTATTGACTGTATATGTGCAAATATGCTTGCACCTGCAAGACTGTTGAGTACTCATGTCCACTTGTAGTCAGTTAAGAAGAAAAAAACTGTAAAAGTAACTGTTTTCTGAGTATGCTACCGTTCTGTGTAGCATTAAGCCTGCATCATAATTTTGTAACCTGAAGTCCTGTGCCAGTAATGAGCTCCTCATTCTAAGTCTTCTAAGAAACTCTTGACCAGTATAACTAAGTCAAACAACTCAGCTGGTGATTCTCTTTTCTCTAACACAGTAGGAAGGAGCTGGAATCTGCTACCCAGTGAAATAACCCTAATCACATCTTCACCTCTTTTCAAACAAGAAATCAAAAATTACTTCCAAAGTCATTAGCTCTGTTCATGTACTGAACCTGACTAATCTTCTCCCAGTAACTTGTCTTCCCCTCTTCTACTATCTTGTAAACTCTTATTTTAGCCAGCATTGCACCTACTCTAACTTTTACCCTTACATTCTTGCTTAACATCATTTAGTCTTTACTTTCTTTTCTTTGTACCCTTTCCTCTCTTAACTGCCTTCCTTTTCTTCTCTCTTATATTCTTGATGCTCTCTTACTCCTATATTACTTATTACTACTGTCTTTACTAACATCGAAGTCTCTTACCTCAGTTTTTGTCTCCTTCTTCTATATGCTACTATCTAATCTTACATCCAGGAATTTTTGTTACCTAAAATTATTATAATTTTACTTAGGTACTTTTATAAGCATTTCTGCTTTTGCTTCTACGATATCCTTACAGTTTATTATATTTTTTATTTGTAGGTCTTGTTGTATTTTCTATTTGCATTTTTCTGTATTTTGTATTTTTTTGTATGTTATTATGTGGAGCTTTTCTCCCCGGGCCTCTACTGAAAATGGAAATATATCCAGCTAGACTAACCCGGTCAACAAATGTAAAATAAAATAAATAAATAAATAAATGGAATATCAGATTTTTTTTTCACTTAAAACAACTGAATTTAATGGCAAAGACATAATTCAAAGTCCAGACAGCTCAGAGCAAGATGTTTTTACCAAAATACTGCTGTTTTGCCTCAGGGTTAAACTGATAATATTGATTGCAAACTGTAGCCCTTCACAACATTTTAACTTTGTAAATGCCATTTGCTTGGCCATCCTGGAGACAAAGGTTTGCACACTTTCACATAGCATCAAACTTTAATAAAGTGAAGAAATACAGGAAAACACATTATTTTATGTTTAGGCAAAGAAATTGAAGACATTAACAGTTCATTTTCATTTTCTGAGGTCCAAAGTGTTACATGAGTCAGTAATAAGTAACCTCAGTAAACATTTTTTGTCAAAAAAAAAATCTGTTCATGAAATGACATGCTTTTACAGATGTGGTCAGGCTAAGGGAGAGTCAGTGAAAGCACTTGTCACTTTTGTATATGAATTGTTTAAATACTCTAGGATTAACCAGACAAAAAAAAATAAATTAGAGACAAAATAGTAACTGGTTGATAGTGAAGTATTTCAAAAGTTGTAGCTTAAAGTGAATTTAGCTATGGAAAAGGCAGTTCCAGCAGATATCAACAATATTTCATCTTATCTATAATTTAAAATCACTTTGAAGAAGTATCTCTCAAGCAAATGGTTCTGCACTGGTAACAATCCCTATTACAAAGACCCTCTTCCTATTCTAAATCTTAAGTCTATCTATAATTTATAATCCAATGAAATCATACCTATCAGTGTCACAGTGCTGCCCTTGTACCAACCCCTTTACTAACTCACAATTTCATATAGTCAAATAAAACAAATATTATTACAGTTTCACACTTTTACTATAATAGTAATCTCCTGGTTAGGGGTCTCTAGTGGATTTAATTGATTGGGTAAAATATGCATATGCCTTATTTGCAAATATTACAATGGGAGTACGGGCAGATACTGTAAAATAATGCTGAGCATTCTGTTGATGTGTATGAGTTTTACATGTTCTATATACTAAGCTCTATAGATGTAGCCAAGCTTAATACAGTGGATATAAAAAGTGTATTTGGATTAAGCAGCATTTTATTATTTTAATTCGTTCATTGAAACTCTTTTTTCCACCGCTGTGTTTCTCTTCTGGTGGTTGTTTTGCCATATTTTATTTTCTATAACCTGAAAGCCATAAGGTTTTTGCTTTGTGAAAAGTATTAGTTTAAGGGTGTGCACACTTATGCAACCAACTTATTGCACATTTTTTTTATTTTTTATATTTTTTTCCCCTAATAGATTTGTTTTTCAATTGAATTGTACAGGTTATAGGTCACAGTAAAGGTGGGAAAAGTTTTGAAATGATTTATTGTGGTCTCATTTTTTATACCATAAAAGCCTGGCATTTTAACAGGGGTATGTACACTTTTCATATCCACTGTATGGTCTAAATACTATACAGTCTATGTAACTATGTAATCACCTCTTAAATTGTATAGTAATCCAGAGTGTCACAGTATATTTCGACTGTTATCTCATTCAAATGCATGTAATGTGAAGCTTTCCTCACTGGTCACCTACTGAAAAGGGGCTTTGCCCAATTATACTGCCCCATTAAGCAAAGTCCAATAAATATTGCTAGAGATATTAAGCTAGAAAGGAGACAAGTAAAGAGACTGAACTAATAAATATAGCACAGTGGGCCACAGACATTTTCTCTTTTTCTGTATTACTAATGACATCTATTCCAGTATACAGAAAGGTAAACTGGCAGGGGCAATGTTCCTACACCTGAAAAGAACTTTTGAATGTGTTAATCATAGCATCGCATCCTACTAACTAAACTAAGAAAATTCAGGTTTTCTGACTATGCTTGCTCCTTATTAAAAACTACCCCCATAAAAGAACATGCACTTTTGGATATAACAATTCAAAATGACACTTACTGCCCTCTAACACTCTTGGCTCCCCTCTTAGCATCTGTATTTGTTAAAAATCTGCTAGAACACTGAACTTCCTAACTTGTACATTATACTCCATCCTGATGAAATAGTTATCAGCAGAGCATCGCCATCATCAAAAACTACTCAATCCCTACATAATGACTTCAGACTTTTCAGTAATTATCTTCAAGCTAACACGCTAATAGTAAGCACTAAAAAATCTGCAATAATAATTTTTGGCACCAGTAAACATGTAGCCTCACTACCATCTACTACATCCTCCAAGAGGGTCTCACCCAAACAAATGACTGGTGCCAGAAACATGGCCTCAAGTTGAATGCCAAAAAATGCATCATCATCCCCTTTGGGGAGAGTGACATCCCCACATATTATCACATTAATAACAATGTCCTAAGTACACAATCAGTAGTGAGGGATTTGGGCACCCAGGTTGATAGCAACCTGACTTTTGACCACCATGTTACTTCCATTATACGGAAAGCTTTCTACATGGCCCTCCTCATAAGTAAGGGTATCTCATCCAGGGACAAAGAGGTCATAACATCCCTGTATTCATCACTTATAAGGCCATTTATTGAGTACAATGCTCCCTTCAGCATGTACCTCGCAAAGGACACACAGCAGCTGGAAAGACCACAGAGGTTCCTCACCAGGAGAATCCAGGGCCTCAAACACCTACCCTACACAGATAGACTAAAAGCCCGATCCCTCTACTCAGTTTCATACAGACTCCTCAGGGGTGACCTCTGTTTGGCATATAAAGCAATCTCAGACCCCGCCTTTATTGGACTGCTGCATATCCGCAAGTCAAGCTCCACTTGAGCAACCCGTACACATAACCTCAACCTGGTATGTGATATCGATAGGACTTGTTGGGGGGACAGATTTGAGTCCCCCACCTGTGGAATAGACTTCATCTCCACATCAAGCAGAGTACCTCATTACCCCTTTTTAAGTGCAACCTGAATAACTGGATGGGAAACAGAAAATACATCCCTGGGATTCCACCTGCATCCCTGCTGGACAGGGGCTTTGGGTGCTGACTTGTCTAAACGTGGGCTAAACTCTTGGCTAGGTTTATAAGGGCCTCAGGGCCAATCGCCTAGTAACCTCCTATGATTCTATGATCTATACACATCCAAGATCCTTAACAACAGTTGTTGTATCTTAACAAAGATACCTTGTCTTGTTTCTTGACCAAACTCATTATTCCCTACCATACATAAAAACCTACACTCCAATGGTGCTGTCCAAACTTAGAGAAGTCTGCAGAATATGAATATCCTACATTTTAACAAAAGAGGTCAGGTATATATTCCCTCCAACTGTCTGAAAATAAAATACAACTTACAGAATACTAAAATAAAAGGAAAAATGCAACTCTTAGTAAAATAATTTGTGTTCCTAACAGTATTTGATATCAATTGCATATTACATAGTAAAACATTTTCAGTTATTGTTGTATGTGATAAACATACTAAAGTAAACAACCGCCTTTTTTCTTCTTTTTTAATTTCAAGAAATGTAGGCATTATGATGTAAAAAGAGAAGAAAGGCTTGACAAAATATGTTTAAATTAATATGCTGTAAACTTGAGTTGTTGCAGTGGGAGAAGGGGTGTAAAAGTGGAGAGATTATAATATAAGTAGAACTGATATACTTTCTCTTACTTTTGCATAGGTAAATGTCTGGATTAAGCCCCTTGGCTTGTAAGCAAGTAAATAAAAGAACACTGAATGGAATGAAAAGTTTTACTTTAGCAAATAAATGCTCAGTGTGAGCTGAGAAGTCTTCAGCTAAGGGTATCTGCACATTTTGCTCCTATGGCTCCATGAAGTCAAGCTGCAAAAAAAGCCTGAGCACTTTTTTAAGGCTAAAAGTTAATGTTTTCTGAAAGCATGCAAGCTGTTGCTCATATCTGGGAAGGGACTAAACACAGGAGAGGAACAGACAGCAATTAGTGTAAGTAGGAGCACAGGATGGAATATGCATCTTAGCATGGATAACCTTAATTTTACATTAGGTAATGCCTGCGTGTGCAGCTGTCAGTTTAGGACAATTATTCCCATCAGGAGGGTTGCACTTCATTATTTGAAGATATAAACAATTTTGTGTGTTTGCTTTAAGTTAATAGGTTATGGCATGTTCTTGGGGTGTGTTTATTTTCTTTTCTTTTTTGAGAGCTTTCATTAAAACAAAAAGAATTGTAAAATATAACATAGGTTCAAATGAAGTTGACAAGAAACAACTGTATAAAAGATCAACTTGTCTAACATTAGTGTGTGAATGTAATATAAAAGCTTGAAATAGACAGTTAAAAAGCAGTCATATATAACTGGTGGGAATAACTTCTTATCATAATGGCTACACTATCTTATTATTTTTGAAATGTTAATGGTCTCACACCTATAGACAAAAAGGAAAGAGTATTGAATTATATTAAGAAATCCAGAGTGAAAATATCAATGCTACAGGATACACATTTGGAAAGAAGTGAGCATGTTAGTTTGATACAAAAATTATTTTAGGAGGGATATTCAGCAAAGTATCAGGGACAAAGCAAAAGGGAAGTACTTATACCATTTGCTAGAGGAGCTCCAATAGTGATAGAAGAGGGGAAAAACAAGATAATAATGTTAGATTTGTGGTAGTAAGGGCTACTGGCAAGAGATGAGGACTACACTGGCACATATTTATATTCTATCTAAAAGTGCTATTATGGGGCTTAAAAATTTTTGAGAGAAATAATCAGCTTTCAGCATGGAATATTACTTACAGATGGGGAGTGGAATTTTATTTGCAACAGTGATGATTTACATGGGGGACCTAGAAGGAAAAATATAACAAAAGGGGGTAGAATTCTGAAGAAATGTATGGAAATATTTGGTATGGATTATGTGAATTTAGTAACAGAAACTCAGAAAGAATGTACATATTATTTCCCAAGGAACAATAACTGGACTAGAGTATAAATAAATTATATTTCACAAGAACATGTGCATTTAATTGAAAGCTTTGACCCACATCCAATAATTATTTCAGATCATGCACCAATGAAAAAAAAAAAGAAAAATGCAGGGTAAAGAAGTAAAAATGAGATATAGGTGCTTTGCTTCCCCATCTACCTGTTAAAAAAACAGGAATGTAAGGAATCGGTAGTGTAAATTATATGAGAGTTACTACGGAAAGTTTTATCTAGTGAATAGGATAAAATGAAAGTGGACTTTAAAAATAGAGTAGAAATAAAATAAATAGAGATATGGCTAAGAAGTAACAGGAATTATTTAGAGCGGCTGACAAAGGTTAAAGTATTGTAGAATAAGGGGAATCTCACAGAATAAGAAGAGGTACAACTGCAGTGTGTGAAATACAAAATAGGAGAACATTTGGATAATATGCACATGCTTCCAGTTTTCTCCTACATTGCAAAGACGTGCATCAGGTTGACTGGACACTCTAAATTGGCCCTAGGTGTGAGTGTGTATGCTAGTATGTAGTGTGGATGAACTACCGTGACAAGGCTAGCCACCTGGTGGTGTAAAGCTTGGCACTAGATGATTGTCACTGTTGAAGTGACACCCCAACCCTATGTGCAAAAATGGGAAAAGGGGTTGAGGATGGATGGATGCAAGAGTTTAAAAGATTGCTGTTAAGCAACTGTCTTTTGATAACAAGTCTAGAGCACAAACACTTTAGACCAAAGACTGAGGCAACAGAAAGTAGCAAGGATGCCAAATTAAGGGAGAATATAACAAGAAAAATAACCAGAAATCTCATAGAGGAATTAGATATTTCAGAAATTCTATGGAAAATTTGTAAAAAAAACAGAGACATGTAGAAATCAAGAAAGAACACAAATGGAAATCTATATAACATTTTAGTAAGCAAAGGCTAGAGGTAGATGAATCTCAACAATTAACAGTTAAGATATGAGGAGATGAGATAAAAACAGGAACATACTTTCAGTCTGCAGGGAAGTCTCCAGGAATAGACTATTCCTGTAGAATTCTGTCAGCAAGGAAGGAAGAAAGTAATGAAGATCTTGAAGGTTTAGCTAAACACTTTTTTAAAAGGAGGGGAACTGCCAACATCCTGGAAGAAATCTGTGGTGGTTGCAATACCTAAAGATGGTTAAAACCCATCAGAACCTGCTTCATAAATGCCTATTTCAATTTTAAACCATGATTATAAAGTGCTTATGCTCGTAATAGTTAAAAGAATGGCAAAGGTGTTGCCAAAATTGGTAGATATGGATCAATATGGTTTTGTGGAGGGGAGGTAAACAGTTAACATTAATACAGCAATAATGATCCAGACAGAAGCAGAATGTGAGAAAATACCACTGTTATCTGTGGATCTTAATGCAGAGAAAGTTGTCAGCAAAGTAAGATGGGATTTTATGAGTTGGGCAATGGAAGGATTTGCATTCCCTGATACAATATGTCTGACAGTCACCTCAGATGATTAAGGATCTTTTAACAAGCTATATCCTGTTGTCCAGTGGTGCAAGTTTTGATTCCCACAGCTGTTATTACCTAACTGTGCGACTCTGAGCTAGTCACTTAACCAGATACCACTCTCAGGCTGAGTCTGAGAAAAGGTCCATGGAGATCAGAGCTCTACCCTGGAAAACAAGAATAAATAAATAAATATAAATAAGGCTAATTAGGAGGATACATGAGGGATCAGAGTCATAAATTAAAGTGGGAGGGTACCTTTCTGACAAGTTGTGTCTGAAGAAAGGAACCAGGCAAGGGTGGCCTCCTTCTCCTTTGTTATTTGATTTGTATTTGAAGCTACTGACAAGGAAAATAAGGGACTCAGACATTTAAGGATATAATTGGTTTGGTAATTAAAAAAAATACTTTTTGCAGATGATATTTTTTTGCATGTGATAAAACCAGAAATGAACATCTCAGTATTGAGGAACATCTTGAGACAAATTCAAGTAGGCTCGGTACATAAAATTAATGAAGATAAAACAAAGGCTATAACTGATAACTATGCAACCACACATGAATTGGTCCATTAATAAAGAGTTGAAGGTATTTATCTGGGAGAGGAGAAGAGGGCAAGGATCATAGGGGATAAGCCGATGTTTCTAACATAACAAGTTGGTTTAGGATTATCTCATTTGAAGGGATATTTTACAGCTGAAGGGATATTTTACAGTTACACAGTTAATGCTCATATACATAATGCAAGCAAAAAGCTATAATTAAAAGTGGAAAGGAATGATGATGAAATAGGGAAATTCAAGAAATAAAAAAGACTGTAATTCTGGATGCAGATCCTTAAGGAAAATAACAAAAGTCATAACAGAAGAAGATTTGGGGTCCGAATGGAGAGATGATAAGTCAGCAACCATAGAAGAGTAGTATTGCTGAAACTGAAATCATCCTCAAGTCTTGGTGGGCACCTTCACAAGGAGGACCCTGTTTTTTACAAAAACTCACCAAGGCAACACTGATATATAGAATGTATTTTATATAACATATATCATGGACAGAAGTAAGTCAAAAATTAAAAAAAGATAGCTGGGTGCACAAGACTCATGATAAAAAAAGTGCCCAATCCTGGTAGGTGCACTGGTACCATGACTGGAAAAAATGACATTATAGAATCCTCAAGATACAGAAACATTCTTACAATGGGGTTAGACCAGGCCCAGGAGGAGGATGGCCCCCCTGTTGTAGAAGGAAGTAGCAGTCCACAAAAATCACAAAAACTGATAGGCAAAATAAAGGCCATAAAGATGATAAAACGGACTACTGAAGATAAGAGAGAAATTATGTATTGTTACTATTATGCAAAAAGCCCAGAATATCCAGAGAAATGATATACAAAAAGATTGAGATAAATTAGAAGAAAGAAAACTACTTCTACAAGAAAAACTATCAGAGGCTTCAAATAAAAATTTGTGTTCTTTAACAACAGATTCGCGAAAAACATTACATACACCAAGAAACTTCAATCTGTTTGGAAAAAGAAGCATCTGAGGAAGTACAAAAATATAAAAAACAAAACCTAGAGATTTTTGAAAAGGGTATAAAAGAAACATGGACATGGGAAAGAAAGAGATTTGATATGGTGCAATATTTATGCAAAGTCAAAAGCCAAATTAATAAATACAAAAAAAGGCAGTCCCAAAGATATTCAAAGAGAAATACAGGCAAAGGCATCCAGATTATGAAAATTTCACAATAAAAAATAATATCACAAAGAGGGAAAGTAGAAAAGATGATTAGTAAAGTAGAAGTAAAACAAAATAGAAGCTGAAGTTATGGAATGCCTGCAAAGTGAAAGATTTGGTGTTGAAGGTCTAACACAGGTTACATCACAGCATGATGGAACAAGTCCCAAAGTAGGGAGAAACTGGAAGATCAGGGGACATCTGAAGAAAAAATATGGACATGGGAAAGAGAAGAAGATGATGCAAAGGAGAAAGCAAAACTAATCAATACAAAAAGAGCAGCACCAAAGATATTTGAAGAGAAATACAAGCAAAGGAATCCAGACATGGAAAACAAAAAAAAAAAAAAAAAAAGAAGAAGAAGACAGAGGAAAAGCAGAAAAGAAGATTAGTAATGGAGAAGTTAAAGAAATAGAAGCTGAGGTGCTGAGGTTCTGGAGTACCTGTGACATGAAGGATTCAGTGTAGAAAATATAACTCAGAAAGCACCAGAGCAGGCTAGAATAATAAACATTCAAATTACGGAGAAATCACTGGAATGGGAAGCAACTGGTCAGTTGCCATATGAAGATACTTTGGAGCCTTCCACAGGAAACCAGTATAAACATTCACTTGAAGCTGGAGAGAAAGGGAAGAAACAGGAAACTGTGGCCACTCTGATGCAGTCAATGTTGAAGAGTGATAAGCCAGTGATTTTCCCATATGGCAGAGCAACGGATGACACAAGATGAAATTGAAGAGAATGTACCACAGGAAGATGCTATAGAACTTTCTATAGAATAAATAATCCACAAGAGACACCGCGGAAGGACAACCACCACTCGACCAAGCTACAATAAATTTTATTCAACACTTGGTCGAGTGGCAGTTGTTCTTCTGAGGTGCATCTTGTGGCTTATTCATTTTGCGGTTATTTTCGGACACTTTTCCTTGTTTCTTTGTTAACTTTCAAAAGAACGTCTGCAAAAAATGGAAAAGAAAAAATGTGCCCTCAGTTTAGAAGAAAATGAGCTGAGAGAAGAGTACCTTGATTTAATAGAGATAGACAGACATATTAAGATCAATGAAAGAAATAGACTGCAAAAGGTCAATAAAACCCAAAACATTATTAGTCTGATAAAACAAATGAACACCGTAATTAGGACTGTCCATAGAGATCCATGCGATATAACAAAAGTAAACAGGATATATTACTTTTAATTAATAACATATAAAATTCTACCACAAAAACACAGGGTTGTAAGGGAAAGGAAGGGGTGAAATCAAACACCATCATGGTACATAAAACTATAAAGCAATTAATTCATTCCCTCCAGTACAGCTCTTTTGAATGTGTGCCTTTAACTCCCAGTGGGCGTGGCTTAAGCCTTTAAAAAATGAAATTATCACCTTACAGTTCTAGAAAATACTCATTGAGAGAGGTCAAATATCAATACAGTTGTGTTTGCCATCACATATGCTTCAAGACAAAATATCCTGGTACCTTGTATGTGACATGGTTTTGGAATTATTAATGCAAATATGAACAATCAATATTTGACGCCTAGAGGAGCAGTAGGAGTTAACTAGGAGCACTCGGCTGTAATGAGTTAAGACAAGACATGTCACTGCTGAACAGTATAAAAGGGGGAAGAGATCAACAAAAATACTCAGAAAGATAGACGTGATAAAAGCAATGCACAGTATTATAACAGATCAGTATTTATCCCGTACTATCGCAAATAATAAACTAAAAACATCATCAAGAGCAGGATTTAGAAGATACACAGATAGGTATAAAGGAAAAGTAGAAAATAAGCAATTTATTGATGACCCAAAAAGTTTTATAGAGAATTGGGAAACAAGGTAAAAGGAATTAAAAGACCAAACAAAAAAGAAGAAATAGATACATTTTGCAGAAAAATCTATGAAGATCTTGTGGAACATAACAAAGATACTAAATGTATAGAAGAAGTAAAAGAAAGAATAAGAAGTTCAAAGGTACAGGATATGAAATGGGATGAGGTAACGGCAGGAGAGATTGAGATAAAGTCAAGAAAAGCCTCCAAATGGAAAACCCCAGGCCCAGATGCAGTACCTAACTTCTGTCTAAAAGTATTAACATCTTTGCAAGCTTTAGCCATGAGTAAGAACTATTTATATGCGCACCCTGCTCAGCAAGCTTTAGCCATGAGTAAGAACTATTTATATGCGCACCCTGCTCAGACACCAACCTGGTTGGCAACAGGAAAAACAACGCTCCTACTTAAGAGGGAACCTGCAAGTTATCCTAAAAATTATAGCCCAACATTTTGCCTTCCGAGGACATATAAACTATATACCGGAATTGATGCCAACAGAGTTTATAGTCATTTAGAAGAAATTTCAATTATGGCAAAAGAACAAAAGGGTAATAAAAGAAAGTCATATGGAATAAAGGATCATTTGTTGCTAAATTAAGTCATAATGGAGAACTGTAAAAAGGGGAAGAATCTAAGTACGGCTTGGACTGACTACAAAAAAGCATTTGATAGTATCCCACTTTCATGAATAAAACAGTGCTTAAAATGTATAAGATATGTCCTACCTTGCAATTAAGTCATGATAAAGGACAAATTACTATTCCAGGCATAAAAATTCAAAGTTGTTTCTTTCCAGGGTAACTCCCTGTCACCGCCACTATTCTGCCTTGCCCTTAACCATTTAAGCTGTCAACTTAACAGATTAGGCCATGGCTATAATTTCACTCATAGAAAATAATGTGTAAAGACCTCACATCTTCTCTTTGTTGATGATTTAAAATTGTATAGCTCATCAGATGATGAGCTGAAGGCACAACTGCAAGCAGTTAAAACTTTTTCAGATGATATAAGAATATCATTTGGTCTTGATAAATGTGCAAAAGCAACCTTTAAAGCAGGAAAACTGCAGCACCAAGAAAACATCAGCTTGGACAAGAATATGATATAAAGGAACTTGAACAAGACGGAGGGTATAAATATTTGGGAAGTGATGAAGGATCAATAATAAAACATAAACAAATGCAAACAAAACTTAGTAAGGAATATTTTAAAAGACTTAATTAATCCTGAAAACAGCATTGACATCTACGAACAAAATTCAAGCTAGAAACCAATTTACTCTTCCTGACCTAACTTACAGTTTTGGAGTGGTTGACTGGCCCCAAAATATTGGATGGATTAAACAGGAAAACAAGAAGGATGCTTCATGCTCACCAAATGATTTATAAAAATCGGTGCATACCAACATTACATATTCCCCATTCCGAAGGAGGTATGGGCCTCCTTGAAACTGACTACATGTATAGATCTGCAATGGGTCTATATTACATGATTAAACAGTAAAATGTTCGAACACATAATAATCAACCCCTAAATGTCGAATTGTCGGAATGTCAAACGGTTCAATGGAGATCTCCGTACAGTGCGAACATGGAAGTTTTCCATTGTCTGCACTGTAGTGTGATCTCGGAGTTGGTATATTTAAGTAGCGGGGGTTGTGGGGGTGCTTAGAGCATATCTATGATTTGTTTGGGTGTTTTTCTGTTTTTTTTAGAGTTCGACATTACAGTGTTTTGACATTTAGGGGTCAATTAGTATGTATTCGAACATTTCACTGTTCGATCACGTAATATAAACTCTCTGCAAGCAGACTGCACACATAAATGCTGATCTGACAAGACCAAAATGTAGTGAAAGTTTTGAAACATGAGAAGAATAAATCTAAGATGACTTCTCTGCTTAGTCTAGCAGAAGTATATCGACATCAAGCAGGAATGGAAATCAAACCAGAAGTAGATAAAAATCAGGCAAAAACTGAATGTGCCAAAAAACAAAAGAAAGACTATAAGGTGAAGGATCAGATGAGAAGGCAAGAAATGTGGAAATTGCATAAATATAGTTGCAAGTATAGAAAACTTCTGGAAGAACCTCATGTTGCTCAGGATCAAACTCAGGAATGGTTAAGGAGAAACAAATTCAAACCAAAGGATGAAAGGTTAATATTGGTGACCCAAGATACTGAGCTATGTACACGTTGGTTTACAAAGTCCATTGAACATGTGAGAGAAACAGACAAATGTAGGTTTTGTAAAACAGAATTGGAAACAGTCGCACATTTTGTTGCTGGTTATGACAGTATACTGAAAGGCTTAATAATGTGGCAAGACTGTTACACTAGGGATTGTGCAAACATTATGGTACTGAATTGGCTGAAAAACACTGGAAACATGAGCCACAAAACATCATAGAAAATGATGAAGTCTACATCACATGAGATCACCCATTATCAATGGTTCAAAAGATAGATGCGAGAAAACCAGATACAGTGGTCCATGAAAAGAAGACAAAAGTAGCATTGATCTTTCAAATTGCTACATCCAGTGACTACAATGTCTTATGTACAGAGAGATGCAAAGTCATAAAATATGAAGATTTGCAGGCAGAAATGAGAGCAATGTGGAAGAAAGATACCCAGACAGTTCCAAGAGTAGTAGGAGCAATGGGCCTTATAAAAAAGAATCTATAATTGTATTTAAATACGTTACCAATCCATGTAACCCCATATGAATTGCAGAAGGAGTCATTATTGGGCACACCTGCACGTGCTGTGAACAGCACTTCTGGCTGATATCAAAGATTGAAACAGTACTAATTTCACAAACTTTAATTGTACTTTGACTTAGGAAAGGGGTCCATTCCCGTCATGGTATTAGAAACCCAAAAGATTTGGAGAAATTAAAAAAAGAGAAGCTATTCAACCAACTATAAAGCAACCATGTAGACTCAGTGCTGGTTTTCCCTGTGAATATCAAAACCTATTGGAATACAGCCACAGAAAGGAGTCTACAGACACAAAGTTAGGGGCTGCTGTTGCTTTAATTCATGTGTATTTGCAACAGGCTGAAGTCTATGCTGCTGCTGCTGCTGCTGCTAAAAAGACGATGGCCAATAAGAAGAGTTTTCAGACCCTGTTTAACTCATCACAATCTGGATGACATGGAAATTGTAAAGTGCAAGTGTATAGAGGCACAGTACAGGAACTCTGCAACCTCTGTCATTCTCCACTGACAGCCAGGACAAACTGAGTGGAACACATACCAGTGGAGACAAAGGTATGTGTAGCAGTTATAATTTTATCTCCAGAAACCTTTCAGAGACCAACAGGGGACATGCTGGGGTTGCCACAGGCATCAGCATCTAGGATCATCCATCAATTCCTAAATGCTATGCCCCAACATGACAGTGATCACATATATTTTTCCTGTACTGCTGAGGACAGGGCCACAAATATGCAGGAATTTTACCCTGTAGCATACCACCATGAAGTACTGGGTGCCACAGATTGTACACATACAGAAATTAAGACACCACCCGGGAAACAGGGAAGGCTCTACATAAATAGAAAGGGCTTCCACTCTATTAACTGTCAAGTTGTGTGTAATGCCAAGGGAATCATCTTGAAAGGGTGTGCTGGCAACTCAGGCAGTTACCATGACACATATCTGGCACACCCCCCAACTGTATCAGATTTTCACTGGGGATATCTCACAGGGTCATTTACTGGGGGAAGCAGATTATGCACTGGAACAGTGGCTAATGTCACCCATCAGAAATGCAGATTGCCATAATGAGGCACACACTCAAACCAGAAAATCAGACAGTGTGTGTTTGGGCTGCTGAAGTCTTGCTTCTGGTGCCTAGATACATCTGGGAAGTCCTGCAGTACAATCCACATACATGTACTAAAATATCCCATCACCAATAGCAAGGTCATCACAGCCACACACAGATGAGGAGTCAGAGGGGGGTAACCAGCAGCTGCTGTGGATGTAGTCAGGTGTAGGCATTCTCAATATGCGCTTCCATTGGCTAAAAGGCAATGCATAGCACACTCACTCACCACCTAAGGGAATAATACCTTCCTCCTACATACATACATATAGTAACACCGCTGCCGGGCAACGCTCACAACCTTTACCTACCCATGTAATGGCTGTGTACTCCTGGCATCAGACAAAATCAGCCCTGAACCAAAACTGCTGCAACTGTTGGATTTACAAGGTAAATGCTGAACCTGGAGTGTATTGTTTAATAAGAATGAATGGCATATCCTTGCATGTTGCTACTTGGTAATGTAAAAGGTAGGTGATTTGTACAGAAATTACTTTAACATTTGACAACAGAGACTTATGTGACTTATATGTATCCATTATCAAGTAGTAGGCCTCAGACCTCAACGATTCACTCAGTCATACTTCTCAAAAGTACTGATGGTCACTGTATGTCCTCAGTTTAGCACCATACTTTTGTACTGCAAAATCATTAAAGAGAGAAGTTAGAAAGTAATGAGACACATTTCATTTTCAGACTTCACAATCCTCACAACATCATTAACAATACTGACGCAAAACATGTTTGATTCTGTCAGCTGTCTAACTTTCTAAGACCAATATGTCAAAGGCACTATTACCAAATCACCATCACAAATGCAGATGAACTAAGCACTAAGTCAGCTATGCACCCTGAGCATCAAACACAAATGTTATGTATCCCTGAATCCAAAAGACAGAAAACAGGGATATGGCACAGTTATCATCATTTGTACAGCATGTCGTGTTGGGGGGCAGGTAGGCTAGGCTGACACAAAAGGTCAGTGAGTGTGTATGAGTAAGGAAGAGAAGCAGGCAGACATTTGGTTAAAGCAATAAATGGCAAGTGAGACAAAATGAGCTTTAAGCTTCACATTGGAACCATGTAACTGTTGTGTGTGTGTCTGTATTGGTCCTCCAGGTGAAAAGTACAGTTTTGTACACTTACCATAAATGTAGATGTTCAAGTGCATTCACTGTTGCAGTCATCATACTTGGGATATCTGTCTGCAGGTAGCACTCAGTCAGCCTGAATACCAGAGACTTATTTCTGCATCGGATGCTGTCGCTCCAGGACTGACATCAAGTCGTCAGGGGTATAAAAACAGGCAGCCGATGCCATTACATCAGTTTTTCTTGCCCCAAATGTCAGGAGCCCCCCAAATACGGGGCTACGTTATGGTGGGGAAAACACCACCAGTAAAAAGTAAATACCAATACCCCTGAAAGGGGTGAGTAATAGCCATAGAGAGAAGAGGAGAGAGAGAGACCAGGGGGCTGGAGGGAGGGAAGCCAGGACTGTAACAGTGAATACACTCGGACATCTACATTTATGTTAAGTGTACACAACTGTACTATGTTCTTCGTGTTTCACTGTTGCAGTCATCAAACTTGGGTGGATTCCCAAAGCTGAAGAAAGGTGGAGGCAGTCAAGAAGAGTTAGGGCTAGCTAGTATGCCTTGCAGGACTGCTGTTGCAAAACCTGCCCTGGATTTGGAAAAGATAGGCAGGTGGTAATGCTTGGTGAAGGTATGTACAGAAATCCAGGTAGCAGCTTCCATGATATCCCTGGTAGGGACTCCCCTGAGAAATGCTGTAGAGGTAGAAGTTGCCCTAGTGGAATGTGTTCTGACCCCCTGAGGGATTGGTTTGCCATGGTGCTTGTAGCAGAAATGGATGCAGTGTGCTACCCATTTGGAAACTGTTTGTTTTGAAATGGCCTTGCCCTCTGCCCCTGTTGCAAAGCTGACTAGTAACTGGTCAGTTTTTCTGAAGGGCTTAGTCCTATCAAGGTAGAATCTGAGCTGTCTGTGCACATCCAAGGAGTGCAGGATCCTTTCCCCTTTATTCTGAGGATTAGGGAAGAAAGTTGGCAAATGGATGGATTGGTTTAGAGCCACGCTGGACACCAGTTTAGGCATAAAGGAAGGGTTAGTCTTGAGGGAAACCCTGTCAGCATGGAAAATAATGAAGAGTTCCACAGCCATAAGTGTTTGTAGCTCAGACACTCTTCTAACTGAAGTGATGGCCAGAAGCAAGGCCATTTTCCATGAGAGGAATTTTAACTCTGCTGATGCTACAGGTTCAAAGGGAGGAAACACAAATTTTCCAGTACAAAGTTAAGGTCCCAAGCAGGGGAAGGTGCTCTCCTAGGCAGCCTTAAGTTGTTTGACCCTCTCAGAAACTGTTTGATAAGAGGGTGCGAGAACAGAGGTGGATCCATGATGAGCCGAAATGGCTGAGGCATGTATCTTAATGGAGAGAAGGACAGGCCTCTGTGGAGTAGATCTGCTAAGTAATCTAGGATTAGAGGCAGGGAGGGCAGAGTTGTGTCCTCTCCTTTAGACTGAATCCAGGAGCAGTACCTTTTCCACTTATCAGCATAGGATTTTCTTGTACTGGGTCATCTGGCTTCAAGAATGATGTCCAGCACCTGTTTGCTTAGGGTTGCTGGGGGAGAATCCAAGGAATAAGTCAGGCTCTAAGATTTAGGGTTTGCAGTTGTGGATGCAAAATCTGTCCCTCCTGCTGAGAGAGCAGGGTTAGGTTCTGTTGTAGGTGCCAGGGTGGCACTGGTGACAGGCTGTGTAGGAGTGGGTACCAGTGCTGGCATGGCCAGTCCAGGGCAATCAGAATTATCCTTGGTCTGCCCTGTCTTATCTTGAGTAATACTCTTGAGAAAAGGGGCAAAGGGAGAAAGGCATAGATTGAGAGATTTACCCACTGAAATGAAATGACATCCACATTCCAGGCCCTGCTGTGAGGGTTCCTGGTGCAGAAGTTGCTGAGCTGGTGGTTGTAGGGGGAGGCAAAGAGATCCACTTCTGGGGTCCCCCATTTCTGAATCAGGAGGTTGAAGGTGCTGGGCTCCAACTGCCACTTGTGCGAGTCTAGGAGATTTCTGCTTAAGTCATCTGCCAGTGAGTTCTGTTTGCCTGACAGGAATTGAGCTTGCAGATGTACTTACATGTCCAAGTCCATGTTCCACAGGGCCATGGCTAACCTGCAGAGTGGGTAAAAGAGGGTTCCTCCCTCCTTGTTGATGTACCACATAACTGCAATGTTGTCTGTTTTTAGTAGAAGTTGTCCTGGAAAGAGTAGGGATCTGAAAGCTGTCGGCATTCTGCACAGCTAGCATCTCTTTTTGGTTAATGTGCAGATGAATTTGACTTGGGCTCCAGTGGCCCTGAATGCATTTGCCATCCATGTCTGCTCCCCAGGCATAGTCTGATGCATCTGTGGTTAGGGTCTGGGCTGTGTGGGGTTGAGTAAAGGGCAGTCCCTTGTTGTGGTCACATGCTTCTGCCCACCAAAGGAACTCTGTCCTTAGGGTATGATAAGAATGACTGTTTCCAGGTCCCGAGAATGTTGGCACCAAAGACTTTTTAAGTACCACTGAAGTTTCCTCATATGCAGACTTGCATATGGAATTAGCAGTACACATGAGGCCATGAACCCTAGGGGCCTGCAGTATTTTTCATGCAGATAGCTGGGTTCTGGTGGCTATTTGTTTGAAGTAGGCTGTCCGATAGACTTGTTTTTCTGAAATGAGGAATGCCATCTGGGATGTTGTGTCCAAGCTTGCTCCCAGGAATACAATCTTTTGACTGGGTACCAGTTTTGATTTATTTTCGTTGATGGTGCACCCCAAGGAAGTAAGAAGATTTTTCACAAATGTCAGGTGCTGCAACAGCAATTCCTGACTGTCTGCCTGAATTAGGCAGTCATCCAAGTACAGGTAAATTTGGATATTTCTCTGCCTGCAGTAAGCAATGGCTGGAGTCAGGCATTTTGTGAATACTCTGGGTGCAGTGGATAAGCCAAAGGGAAGTGCAGAGAACTAATAATGTATAGATCCGGCCCTGAAACGTAGATACTTCCTGCATGACTCCCTTAGGGATGTGTAGATAGTCTTCTTTTATGTCTAGGGTGATTAACCAGGCATCCTTGGCTAGCATAGGTAAAAGTTGTTGCAGGGTAAGCATTCTGAATTTTGGTACCACCAGGAAGGTGTTGAGAATTGAAAGATCCAGGATTGGGCACCAAGAGCCCTCTTTTCTGGGTACCAGGAAGAGTCTGGAATAGAATTCTTGACCTATCTGTTCTACTGGAACCAGCTAAATAGCTCTGATGGAGAGCAGGGAAAAAACTTGGCTTTGAGCCTTTGCCCACTGATTTGGAGGAAGGTCTGGGAGCCCTCTTGGGGTTGGCAGTGAGTGGAAGTAAAATTTGTACCCCTGGGATACAATGATGAGGACCCATTGGTCTTGTGTGATGGACATCCAGTTTTTTTGCATGAAGGGCAAGTTTTCCTCCTAGGGGCACCAGCAACTGGGCAGGGATGGGGAGTGTAGTAGAGAAGTCATTGTGAGTTTTTTTTCCCGTAAGGAGGTGGCTTACCATTCCCAGCTTTGGGGGTGGGGGGGCACTCCATTGCTTAGATCTCTACATACCCTGAGACTGTAGTCTGGGTGGTCTGTTTCCCCTGGGTCTGGCTTGAGATGGCCTAGAGGGGGCTGGAAAGGACCAATGTTTGGAAGGGCAATGCCTACTGAATCTAGGGGTTACGCTTGTAAGAATTTTTTAACAGTCTGCATAGACTTAGCTTTTTCTTCCATCTTTTTAAGAACCTCCTCTGCTTTGGTGCCAAACAAACTGTCCTTGTTCAAAGGAGCGTCTAGTAACTTTGATTTGACATGGTCTGGCAAGGTCTGCTCCTTGAGCCAAGCATGTCTTCTCAGGACAAAACAGTGACTGCTGCCTGGCAAGATACTTCTAGGGCGTCAAAACCACACTGCAAAGTATGCTCTCTGACTTAGCTTGCACAGTGCATAAGTTCCAGCAATTCTTTATTTTCTGCACAGTCTATAAAGGTAGCCACTTTTTGTTTAATACGTTCCATAATATGTTGCTGGTACTTCAGCATGTGAAACTGACAATTCAGTGCCCTAACAGCAAGGGTTAACAGAGGTATATACCTTCTTACCCCATCTGTCCACAGCTCTGGAATCCCTGTCCGAAGGGGTGGGATTCTTGGCTGTAGTCGCCTTGATACCTTTAGGCCCCTGGGAAATGATCTCTGGGTCAGCAGTAGGATTCTTGAAAAGAAATGTGTGAGTGTCAGGTACTCTGTAGTACCCGTCGGGTTTCCTAGGGGCAGGAGGTAAAGTATCAGGAGTAAGACTGGATTCCATAAAAACATCATCAACAACTTCCAGGACAGGGGGTATTGCTAAAGGCCTGTGCTGTGGCAAATCTAGTAATTCTCTGAGTCTCTTTTTGGACTAAGGATAGTCTTGGCATTCCCAGTGGAAATACTCACTTAAAGTATGCAAGGTTTCACCAAAAGGTGCAGTGGTGCAGCGGTAGTGTTGTTGCCTTACAGCGAGAGGTTCTCTGGTTTGATTCTCAGCTGGAGTACCTTCTGTACGAAGTCTGCATGTCCTCCCTGTGTTTATGTGGGTTTCCTCTGGGTGCTCCAGTTTCCTTACACATTGCAAAGACATGCATCTGGAGTGTTTCTCCCTGGGCCTCTGTTGAAAATTGTCAGACTTTCCCAGTTAACAAATGTTAAATAAATAAAATAAATAAATAAATAAATAAAAAAGAAAAATCATCTGGCGGGGAGGCAGAGGGAATGGATTCCTCTGCATCTGAATCCTCATAAGCAGATAGGGGCATGTCTTCATAATTAGATACCTCAGAGTCATCGGAATCCTGGTCTGTTGAAGCTGCAGGGGACTAGTCTCTTTTACTCTTAGCAGGGGAACGCTGGTTTCCCCTAATCAGAGTAATAAGGGCTTCTACCATTCTAAGCATTTGTCGTTGTGACATGGGAGTAGGTGCATGTGCTTTGGTCATCGGTTTTCTATGCGTAGTGCATACTCTAGACCTAAGAAACTCAGTAGTTTTAGATAAAAAAGTTGTCAGTTTGAGTCGAACATCAGTTTGAGCGAAGAACTGCCTCAGAAGCCAGTGCCTGCACAGTGGCTCCAGACCCATCCAAGGTAGAGATATCCGCAGGTTCCACAGTCGAAGAAGAGTTTTGTGGCATACCGGACTCTGAATGGGTCTCGGTAGAGGCCTGCGAATCCACTGAAGCAGGCATCAGGGGCTGCAAAAGTGCCTCACTGAGACCAGCGAACTGGTGACTAGCTTAACAGAAACGCTGGCGGCAGCTTTGGACCTATGTGATCTGTCTCTGTCTTTATCCTTATGTTTTTTCGGAATATCGGTAGTCTGATGGCTTACCAAAGCCATTTCGGAATACAGAGATTGAGAATGAAAGAATTTAGCAACAATGAGAGCCCAACGATGAATGGTTCGGGTGTTGAACAAGGCACAAAACCGACAGCGAGTTACATCGTGGTCTGGGCCTAAACAAGTGACACAGTAAGAATGAAAATCTCTGTGTGGTATTTGCTTTCCACAGGCAAGACAATTGTTAACTTTTTCTGACACTGGTTAGAGCAAGAAAAAAGGATCCCCAATGGGGTACTTAGCTTTAGAAGACTTCAGGATTATTCAATTTGTAAATAAAAATTCAGCACTTGTGAACTGCTTCTGCTTCAGGCTCCTCAGCAAAAAAGACTGATGTAATGGCATTGGGTGCCAGTTTTTATACCCATGATGACCTGACGTCAGTCCTGGAGTGACAGCATCTGACACAGAAATATTAAGTCTCTGGTATTTGGGTCGACTGAGGGCTACCTGCAGGCAGATAACCCAAGTGTGATGACTGCAACAGTGAAACACGAAGACCATCTTGTGTGTGAGTGTGTGCATGAACACAGCCAAGCTCTGTGCTAACACTATATCTTGGTATGTCAGACAGGCATCAGACGTGCACGGTAGAGGTGGCAGTTCATCACAGTCACACCCAACCACGAGAACTGGCTCTGCCAGGAGTTGCACTGGCACGTCCAGAGTCAGATGCACTGCTGCTACCTGAACATGACTGATATCTGCTGGAAAAGCTCCTGTCAGAAGGACACCAAGGACTACAACGCCATGACCTGCCACATCTGAGTGTGGACACCTTAACTATTGATGGAGCAGTGGAAGTAGTGCCACTATGGGAGAGTGATTGATCATGGCCACTTTGTCTAACAGCAGATGATGTGGCTGACCTATGTCCAGAAGGAGGTCATCCCCCTCCCAGCAGATGTTCCATTGCAGACACCACCTGTTCCAATGTGTCATTCATCTGATCCATTGAATCAGCAACATGGTGGAGGCAGCTACGCATGTCAGCCTGTGCCACATCTACAAACCTAAGCATTACTCTGGAGAACCTATGGGAATATACTTGTGTCTCCATGACAGCCCAAAATATGTTGAGTGGCATGGGAACACACACCTGGATCAGGTGGAGGATGGACAGCAGGCTTCTTCCGAGTGCCCCTAACAACCCCCCTGCATGGCACCTCACTCACATTTTGGCTATGGCAATAGTCAACAGGCACTGAAGCTGCAGTAACCACATTACCTGATCAAGTGTCTCACCCTTCACCTCTCCAATGTCTGAGGGCTCACTGGAATGAGTTGGCATAGACCTACTTGCTGTGTACAGTTGAATTACTGGGGGTGGCTGAATGTCAACCTCAGTGTCAGATTCAACCTCTGCTCCTCCTGACTGTGCCTTTGTTTGGCCACTACAATCAGAGTCTGCCAATACTCTGACAACAGGTGGTAAGAGTCCTACACTTCCACTGTCAGGATCACCTATGATAATAAGCAACAAACATAGGAAAAAAATTTAATAGCTACACTACTATAGTCAAATGTATAGGTTCATAGGTTCATAGGTTCATACTAGGCTATCTGCCCAAGGGCATTTACAAGCCTAGCCCATCGTTTTGTGGCTTACGCCACCCCTTTAGTATTGGGAACTATACCCATTATTTTGCTGTGCCTCTGTCGAGCAGTGACACTGAGGTAATCCCTGGGGTATATCTGCGATCTCCCATCCATTGGTCAAGATTTCTCTTGAACAAGGCCAGCGAGGTGCTCTGCCTCACATGTACCGGGATTTTGTTCCACAGCATAGGGAGTCTTTGGGTGATGAATCTATCCCTCCAGCACGTCCTATTAATAGCCGTGTCGAGGTTTAAGTCTCCCACCCTTGTGGCTCTGATGGATCTAGATTTTTGAGGTGAAGCATATTCATCAAATCTGGGTTTGACATGGCCTTGTATGTTAGGCAAAGGTCACCTCTGAGCAGCGGTAGCGACTGAATAGAGCTGGAGTTCTTTCAGTCGGGCAGCATAGGACATATTTTTGAGACCCTTTATCCTTTTGGTGAGGAACTTTGTGGCCTCTCCAGCTGCTGCAAGTGTCGGGTCAGATACATTCGAATGGGGCATTGTACTCAATCATTGGTCTGATGAGTGATGAGTAAAGGGAGACTATGACCTCCCTTGATCTAGATGAGAATCCCTTCATGATAAGGTGGGTAATGTAGAAGGTCTTCCTAACTACTTTAGCTACATGGGTGTTGAATGACAGACTACTATCAACCTGGGTCCCCAGGTCCCTGATAACTTCTTCTGTGCTCAGTGGATTGCCACCTATTTGGTAGCTAGGGGTAACCTTGTTTTTCCCGAAGGGTATGACTATGCATTTTTGGCATTTAACTTTAGGCCGTGGCTCTGGCACCAGTTATCCGTTTCTGTGAGACCCTTCTGAAGGATATCTGTGTCAGATGTGTTTTCTACTATGGCCCAGTTTGCAGTCATCTGCAAACTTTGTCAGCCATAACCCTCCTGTGTTTGCTTTTACTTGGAAAAGTAGATGCCAAACAAGAGTGGGCCCAGGACTGAGCCCTGTGGGACACCACTTGTGACAGGCTTTGAGTCTGACATGGCGCCAGCAACTCTGACCCTGTGGGTTCTGTCACTCAGCCAGTTTGCAACCCATCTTGTGATGTATGGGTTAACATTTAAGCTGATGAGTTTTTCAATGATACCCGAGTGGGGTATTGTATCGAAGGCCTTAGCCAGATCGAGGTAGGCTGTATGGACTGCCTTTCCCTCATCAATGGCTTTGGTGACTGTTTGAAAAAGTCAACCAAGTTTAAAAGGCATGATCTGCCTTTGACAAAGCCAAACTGGGTTGGATCCAAAGTCTGCAAATTCCTATGTCTTTATTTATGAGGTCCATTATGATCCTCTCCATGGCTTTGCAGATAAGGCTTGTCAAGCTAATGGGCGGTAATTTCCAGGGTCGGTGGAGGCACCGCCTTTGTGAAGTGGGACCACAGTTGCAGTGCGCCACTCCTGAGTGCGTATCCAGAGGTAAGACTTTGATTAAACAGCTGTCCTAGCTGTGGGTTTAATTCCTCATTGAGTTCATGGAGCACACAGCCGGGGACACCATCAGGTCCCATGGATGCTGTGTTTTTTGCTTTGGAGAGAGCAGTTCTCACTTGGGCGCTGGAGATGTTTGGGGGGCTGAAATCATTTGGTATAGATATCTCTCCTTTTGGGGGGGAGGAGAAGTTTGCACTGAACCTGTCAGCCAGTATGTTGGCAATGTCCGTAGGATCAGTAATCTTCACATCATTTTGAACTAGTTCTGAGCATATCTGGGAGTTTCCTCCTAGGTTTCTAACATAGCTAAAGAAGGCCTTATGATTGTCTTTTGAGTCTTTAGCTATTTTTCTCTCGAAATTTGCTTTGGATGATTTTATGAGAGCTCTTAGTTTTTTACTTATAGTGATCAAGGGTGTCTTACCTTTTAAGGATTTTGCTCTATCTTGTAGTAGCTTCCTCCTTTTGTTGTAGAGTTTATTTATGGCTGGGGTCCACCAGACTGGACGCTTGCCTTTGGTACAAAGAGTCTTTGTTTTGCTTGGGATTGCCTTATCCATGCAGTCCTGTAGGTGCTGGTAGAAGGCATTTGTAAGTGATTCAGCGGCTTGAGTACTGTTTTCCGCCGCTCGGGGCCTTAAAGGAGACCACACTAGTCTTTAGAAGTGTGAAGTCGGCTTTTGAGAAGTTCTTTACTGTGGTTTTTTTTATTTCAGGGGGGGGTGGGATGAAGACCTCCAGCGAGATTAGTTTGTGATCTGATCTCACCAGTGAGGGGTATACTTCGGTGTTGAACATTGTGCTCCCATGTTCGTGATGATGAGATCAAGTATGTTATCTCCTCTTGTGGGGATGGTGACTAGTTGTTCCATGGCATTTGAGTTTATGAATTCCAGGAACTTTTGGGCTAGGGTGTTTGGGCTTGAGTAGTGTTCCCAGTCTATATTAGGGTAATTGAAGTCACCTAGTATGATGGTGTTTGGTGATACTTTTATCCCCTCTAGTGTTTTCAGGAAGGCCATGTGAGGTTCCTGAGTTTGTGAGGGTGGCCTGTAACATGCTACAATTTGCAGAGCAGTCTTGCCTATGGTTAATTGCACCTGGATGGTCTCCGATGCATCATGCGTTGCCACCAGTCTTGAGGTGTGGGTGTCCTTGATGAATATGGATACCCCCCCTCCTTTCTTGGTATTGTCCGGATTTTGGGGCGGAGCATGATATGAGGTAAAACCTGATATCGCTGGGGTGCTCTCAGGAGCCTTGAACCAGGTTTCTGTCACAGCACAGACATCGATGTTCTCCATACTGAGAAGGGCCTCGAGTGCGTGCATTTTGAGATTTAGACTTCTGGCATTGAGCAGCATTACCCTTAGTTTTTTCCTTTTTGTGTTCTAGGGTGGTAGGTTTAGAATTTGAGCCTTGCCTAAAAAGGCACTATGGGGTGGCAAGAGCCTTTGCCAATATCCGGAATCCCAGGGTGACAGGTGCAAGCCGTCCCTTAGAAGCAGCGTGGCTTGTCCAGCATGTCATCCCAGGCAGACAGATACTGGATCCCCTTTGAATGACACCAGTGTTTAAGCCAATTGTTAAAGCTGATCATCTTATCTCTGTATTGTGGCATCATTCTTGGTGAAGGTAGGATACTGCTCAAGGTCAGGGTCATACCTGCCTGGGCTACATAATCAGAGAGCTCCTCAATGTCTCTTTTCATGTAGTCCAAGGAGGTACGTCTCAGGTCGTTTACACCAGCGTGGACAATGACTGAGTCATATTTGTACCTGCTGTTGAGAGACCTGAGTGCTTGCGTTATGTGGCGGATTCTAGCGCCCGACAGACAGCTTACTGTGACCTTCTCCTTACTCAGTCTGGTGGCGGGGCGTCAGTGTGTCTGACTATGGAGTCACCAATGACTAGTGTGTCTGGCATTGTGTTTGGCCTTAAGGGCTGTGACTGTTTGACACTCTGACTGTGAGGTCTATGTGTTGCAGGTGTTGTGTTCTGAGGTGGTGGTTGTTTGGGTGTCTGCTTTGGTGGCCTCTGCTGTTTTGGTAGATTTTTGATCAGAGCCTCCAGTATGTCTTTGTGTGTTTATGTGTATGATTTGAGGTTGTAATGGTACTATGTGAGACTGGGTCTATAGTGTGTGTGGCAACCTTCTCCTCCTGACTGGTCTTGCCAGTCCTATGTTGAGAGCTCAGCCTCCAGTTTGGCCGTATAGTTGCATCTCGCATGTATTTGTGTTTTGTGGGAGGAGGAGAGGGTTGTCTGTGTACATGAGGCAATTGTAACATTGCCTCAATATTCCCAGGTTCACCAGCTGAGCAGGAGAGGACACTAGCAACTGATCCCTCGACATGCTAGACGGATAGACAAAAACTTTAAAAAAAGATTCGGGATGTGGGTGACCGAGAATTGGGGGGTTGCCTTTTAGGGGTACTATCTATGACAAGAGTGCCGTATCAAGGTAATAAGTACTGTAGGAGGAAGTGCTAGGTTTAACAGATAGAGAATAGTCTACTAGGAGTCAAGTAGAGATGATCTTTTTAGTTAAAGGATGTGCTGATTTGATCAGTAGTATAGTTCGAGGAAGGTAGTTCTAAGGGAAAATTTGAAGAGTGGACTTTAGGTAGCCGAATAGTTTAAACCTGCTTAACGGCGGTGCCCTAGTGTGCAACAGTGGCCGCTCCGCTAAATCAGCTAATTAGCGTGGTCCGCGCCAAAGCGTGCTTTATAGCAGGGGCTGGAAAAGACAGGAAATGACCCAAAATGGCCAATAAACTACAAGTTACTGCTTTAAACCACTCCTCTAAGGACAAACAGGCAGCTCAGTACTCCCTACTCCCACTAGTGAGTAAAGAAACTACCCCTTGACCAAACAAGGAAAATGGAGAAAACAGGAACCAAGACAAAGCCCAGGGATCAGCAAAATCTGATCACTGGAACAAACTATTAGAAAAGTATGGAAAACAAGAGTATTTTTTTTGGGTTTTTTTTCAAGTTTTTTTCAGAAAGGCAGAAAATACAATAAATGCTGTGTTTTTCGACTAAATGCTATCAAAAGCTAGTACACTTGAGTGTATTAGCCTGTTGTTTAACTTTTAAGCAAAACTTAAACAAGCAAGTGCAATAAACAGTTCAAGCTATGAAAAACAGTAAAAATAGGTAATAACAGAATAAAACAGGCAGAAATAGCAATCGAAAGGCTTAAAAAGTCGAAAATGCAGAAAAAAATACTTAAAATCTGGAAAGTTTGTCTTTTCTGGTCTCTGCTGCTCTAGGAACTCTGCTGGACACCACGAGGAGCTGTGCTGAGTTCTCTATAGCCAGAAAAGCCCGCCAAAGCGTGCTTTATAGCAGGGGGCTGGAAAAGACAGGAAATGACCCAAAATGGCCAATAAACTACAAGTTACTGCTTTAAACCACTCCTCTAAGGACAAACAGGCAGCTCAGTACTCCCTACTCCCACTAGTGAGTAAAGAAACTACCCCTTGACCAAACAAGGAAAATGGAGAAAACAGGAACCAAGACAAAGCCCAGGGATCAGCAAAATCTGATCACTGGAACAAACTATTAGAAAAGTATGGAAAACAAGAGTATTTTTTTTGTTTTTTTTCAAGTTTTTTTTCAGAAAGGCAGAAAATACAATAAATGCTGTGTTTTTCGACTAAATGCTATCAAAAGCTAGTACACTTGAGTGTATTAGCCTGTTGTTTAACTTTTAAGCAAAACTTAAACAAGCAAGTGCAATAAACAGTTCAAGCTATGAAAAACAGTAAAAATAGGTAATAACAGAATAAAACAGGCAGAAATAGCAATCGAAAGGCTTAAAAAGTCGAAAATGCAGAAAAAAATACTTAAAATCTGGAAAGTTTGTCTTTTCTGGTCTCTGCTGCTCTAGGAACTCTGCTGGACACCACGAGGAGCTGTGCTGAGTTCTCTATAGCCAGAAAAGCCCGCCAAAGCGTGCTTTATAGCAGGGGCTGGAAAAGACAGGAAATGACCCAAAATGGCCAATAAACTACAAGTTACTGCTTTAAACCACTCCTCTAAGGACAAACAGGCAGCTCAGTACTCCCTACTCCCACTAGTGAGTAAAGAAACTACCCCTTGACCAAACAAGGAAAATGGAGAAAACAGGAACCAAGACAAAGCCCAGGGATCAGCAAAATCTGATCACTGGAACAAACTATTAGAAAAGTATGGAAAACAAGAGTATTTTTTTGTTTTTTTTCAAGTTTTTCAGAAAGGCAGAAAATACAATAAATGCTGTGTTTTTCGACTAAATGCTATCAAAAGCTAGTACACTTGAGTGTATTAGCCTGTTGTTTAACTTTTAAGCAAAACTTAAACAAGCAAGTGCAATAAACAGTTCAAGCTATGAAAAACAGTAAAAATAGGTAATAACAGAATAAAACAGGCAGAAATAGCAATCGAAAGGCTTAAAAAGTCGAAAATGCAGAAAAAATACTTAAAATCTGGAAAGTTTGTCTTTTCTGGTCTCTGCTGCTCTAGGAACTCTGCTGGACACCACGAGGAGCTGTGCTGAGTTCTCTATAGCCAGAAAAGCCCGCCAAAGCGTGCTTTATAGCAGGGGCTGGAAAAGACAGGAAATGACCCAAAATGGCCAATAAACTACAAGTTACTGCTTTAAACCACTCCTCTAAGGACAAACAGGCAGCTCAGTACTCCCTACTCCCACTAGTGAGTAAAGAAACTACCCCTTGACCAAACAAGGAAAATGGAGAAAACAGGAACCAAGACAAAGCCCAGGGATCAGCAAAATCTGATCACTGGAACAAACTATTAGAAAAGTATGGAAAACAAGAGTATTTTTTTTGTTTTTTTCAAGTTTTTTTCAGAAAGGCAGAAAATACAATAAATGCTGTGTTTTCGACTAAATGCTATCAAAAGCTAGTACACTTGAGTGTATTAGCCTGTTGTTTAACTTTTAAGCAAAACTTAAACAAGCAAGTGCAATAAACAGTTCAAGCTATGAAAAACAGTAAAAATAGGTAATAACAGAATAAAACAGGCAGAAATAGCAATCGAAAGGCTTAAAAAGTCGAAAATGCAGAAAAAATACTTAAAATCTGGAAAGTTTGTCTTTTCTGGTCTCTGCTGCTCTAGGAACTCTGCTGGACACCACGAGGAGCTGTGCTGAGTTCTCTATAGCCAGAAAAGCCATAAGCGTGCTTTATAGCAGGGGCTGGAAAAGACAGGAAATGACCCAAAATGGCCAATAAACTACAAGTTACTGCTTTAAACCACTCCTCTAAGGACAAACAGGCAGCTCAGTACTCCCTACTCCCACTAGTGAGTAAAGAAACTACCCCTTGACCAAACAAGGAAAATGGAGAAAACAGGAACCAAGACAAAGCCCAGGGATCAGCAAAATCTGATCACTGGAACAAACTATTAGAAAAGTATGGAAAACAAGAGTATTTTTTTTTTTTTTCAAGTTTTTCAGAAAGGCAGAAAATACAATAAATGCTGTGTTTTTCGACTAAATGCTATCAAAAGCTAGTACACTTGAGTGTATTAGCCTGTTGTTTAACTTTTAAGCAAAACTTAAACAAGCAAGTGCAATAAACAGTTCAAGCTATGAAAAACAGTAAAAATAGGTAATAACAGAATAAAACAGGCAGAAATAGCAATCGAAAGGCTTAAAAAGTCGAAAATGCAGAAAAAAATACTTAAAATCTGGAAAGTTTGTCTTTTCTGGTCTCTGCTGCTCTAGGAACTCTGCTGGACACCACGAGGAGCTGTGCTGAGTTCTCTATAGCCAGAAAAGCCCGCCAAAGCGTGCTTTATAGCAGGGGGCTGGAAAAGACAGGAAATGACCCAAAATGGCCAATAAACTACAAGTTACTGCTTTAAACCACTCCTCTAAGGACAAACAGGCAGCTCAGTACTCCCTACTCCCACTAGTGAGTAAAGAAACTACCCCTTGACCAAACAAGGAAAATGGAGAAAACAGGAACCAAGACAAAGCCCAGGGATCAGCAAAATCTGATCACTGGAACAAACTATTAGAAAAGTATGGAAAACAAGAGTATTTTTTTGTTTTTTTTTCAAGTTTTTTTCAGAAAGGCAGAAAATACAATAAATGCTGTGTTTTTCGACTAAATGCTATCAAAAGCTAGTACACTTGAGTGTATTAGCCTGTTGTTTAACTTTTAAGCAAAACTTAAACAAGCAAGTGCAATAAACAGTTCAAGCTATGAAAAACAGTAAAAATAGGTAATAACAGAATAAAACAGGCAGAAATAGCAATCGAAAGGCTTAAAAAGTCGAAAATGCAGAAAAAAATACTTAAAATCTGGAAAGTTTGTCTTTTCTGGTCTCTGCTGCTCTAGGAACTCTGCTGGACACCACGAGGAGCTGTGCTGAGTTCTCTATAGCCAGAAAAGCCCGCCAAAGCGTGCTTTATAGCAGGGGCTGGAAAAGACAGGAAATGACCCAAAATGGCCAATAAACTACAAGTTACTGCTTTAAACCACTCCTCTAAGGACAAACAGGCAGCTCAGTACTCCCTACTCCCACTAGTGAGTAAAGAAACTACCCCTTGACCAAACAAGGAAAATGGAGAAAACAGGAACCAAGACAAAGCCCAGGGATCAGCAAAATCTGATCACTGGAACAAACTATTAGAAAAGTATGGAAAACAAGAGTATTTTTTGTTTTTTTCAAGTCTTTTTCAGAAAGGCAGAAAATACAATAAATGCTGTGTTTTTCGACTAAATGCTATCAAAAGCTAGTACACTTGAGTGTATTAGCCTGTTGTTTAACTTTTAAGCAAAACTTAAACAAGCAAGTGCAATAAACAGTTCAAGCTATGAAAAACAGTAAAAATAGGTAATAACAGAATAAAACAGGCAGAAATAGCAATCGAAAGGCTTAAAAAGTCGAAAATGCAGAAAAAAATACTTAAAATCTGGAAAGTTTGTCTTTTCTGGTCTCTGCTGCTCTAGGAACTCTGCTGGACACCACGAGGAGCTGTGCTGAGTTCTCTATAGCCAGAAAAGCCCGCCAAAGCGTGCTTTATAGCAGGGGGCTGGAAAAGACAGGAAATGACCCAAAATGGCCAATAAACTACAAGTTACTGCTTTAAACCACTCCTCTAAGGACAAACAGGCAGCTCAGTACTCCCTACTCCCACTAGTGAGTAAAGAAACTACCCCTTGACCAAACAAGGAAAATGGAGAAAACAGGAACCAAGACAAAGCCCAGGGATCAGCAAAATCTGATCACTGGAACAAACTATTAGAAAAGTATGGAAAACAAGAGTATTTTTTTTTGTTTTTTTTTTCAAGTTTTTTTCAGAAAGGCAGAAAATACAATAAATGCTGTGTTTTTCGACTAAATGCTATCAAAAGCTAGTACACTTGAGTGTATTAGCCTGTTGTTTAACTTTTAAGCAAAACTTAAACAAGCAAGTGCAATAAACAGTTCAAGCTATGAAAAACAGTAAAAATAGGTAATAACAGAATAAAACAGGCAGAAATAGCAATCGAAAGGCTTAAAAAGTCGAAAATGCAGAAAAAAATACTTAAAATCTGGAAAGTTTGTCTTTTCTGGTCTCTGCTGCTCTAGGAACTCTGCTGGACACCACGAGGAGCTGTGCTGAGTTCTCTATAGCCAGAAAAGCCCGCCAAAGCGTGCTTTATAGCAGGGGGCTGGAAAAGACAGGAAATGACCCAAAATGGCCAATAAACTACAAGTTACTGCTTTAAACCACTCCTCTAAGGACAAACAGGCAGCTCAGTACTCCCTACTCCCACTAGTGAGTAAAGAAACTACCCCTTGACCAAACAAGGAAAATGGAGAAAACAGGAACCAAGACAAAGCCCAGGGATCAGCAAAATCTGATCACTGGAACAAACTATTAGAAAAGTATGGAAAACAAGAGTATTTTTTTTTTCAAGTTTTTTTCAGAAAGGCAGAAAATACAATAAATGCTGTGTTTTTCGACTAAATGCTATCAAAGCTAGTACACTTGAGTGTATTAGCCTGTTGTTTAACTTTTAAGCAAAACTTAAACAAGCAAGTGCAATAAACAGTTCAAGCTATGAAAAACAGTAAAAATAGGTAATAACAGAATAAAACAGGCAGAAATAGCAATCGAAAGGCTTAAAAAGTCGAAAATGCAGAAAAAAATACTTAAAATCTGGAAAGTTTGTCTTTTCTGGTCTCTGCTGCTCTAGGAACTCTGCTGGACACCACGAGGAGCTGTGCTGAGTTCTCTACTCATAGATTAGTACTAGGCTAACTGCTCTTGCGAGCCATTTTAAGCCTAGCCAATTATCCCCCTGTATGCTAACAAACTAACAGTGGTGCCACTACTACAGACAATACAGCAATACAAACAATAGCCCTGACACCCACATCACACATATGGATAAAAGTTATATATGTCTTTAAGCTGCTCATCACCACTGACAAAGAAGCTATTTGCCTTACCATGTGCAGTTGATGTCATGCTTGCCATAGATGATGGTCCTGGAAGACGTTAAACAAAAGTTAAGGACAACGTGATCACAAATAACAGTTACACCTGGGGTTAATTTTTTTTCCTCTTTATATGTCAATTAACTATAATTTCAACAAGAACCTAGATGAAAAGTCCAACCTAAGCCCATGTGCAATCAATCAGAATGTGTTATTAACTGTAGCAATCTACAGTTCTTCCCCTCTCCACAAACCAATTTATTGTTAAATAGAACTAATGTATTGCTGTAAATATTTTACTATACAATTATTTAACAATTAAGATACATAAACCTATGTGGAAGCTCCTCCTGGGACATACTTGCTGTCTCTGAAACAGTAGCACCAATGTCAAGGATATGCTCTTCTGCACTTTCCTGGGAGCTGTCTGGATCCCTGACAGTGGACAGGAAATCTCCATTTGCTGTTAGTGGTGGCTCTGTCGCAGGCCCCCTGGTGCCCATCTGATCATAGGCCACTGCAGCTGCTCTCCACTGTGCAGTCATGTCAGTGGCCCTATGGCACACCTGATCATATGTCCTGCTGTGGTCCCCTACGGCATTCATAAAAGCAACTATCTGTTGCCAAATTGGCATTCTGCCTGATGTATCTCCACGCCCCCTCTCAAGCAGCAAGGCACCATGTTGCCTAAATGCGTCCACAATGACCTGATTCTCAGGGTCACTGAAGTCAGCCACATCATTTGCTCTTAGCCAAATAATTGATAATACACACAAGTATTACATAACTAAAAAAAGTCCTGTTTCCAGATAAAACAAAAAAGGTAGCATTTCAAGATTACCCACTGGAGAAACATAAAACAGTCAAGATATTTGAAATATGAACAACAGGAATTGTGTGATTGTAACATATTACAGTCACACACAAACCAAGGCTAGACACAAAACAAGGACAGTAACAACAACAACATATCATTGTTTGTGCCAAAACAGAAATGCAGCTTTGCTAAAAGGAACTGTCCCTGAAACATCTCTACAAATTTAACACAGAATATTTCACTTTAAGCTATTGCCAATCATGTATACCTGTGAAATGCCCTGGCAAACATGCCCATGCCATCAGTATGCTTCTAAGCAATGCTAATTAATATATATATATATATATATATATATATATATATATATATATATATACACACACACACACACACACATATATATATATATATATATATATATATATATATAGATATATAGATATATATAATATTAAACACATTTATGACATTTCAGCATATGCAGTATATAGCTGAAAAATGCAAGCATACTTTCTCAAGGTTAGTAGTCTTCTGTGCAGATATATCCCAAAGAAATACCCTATTCTGTGTTCTGCACATAAACAAGCCTCCTCACCTACAGGTTCCCTAGGTACACAGTTGCCTTTTTTGTGGTGTAGATTCGGGGCTGTGAGCATGGTAAATATGCAAATGAGGTGTGAACACATTAGAATTGCTGAATTCCAAATACTTGGCTCTGTGTAGCAAATGTAAACATGGTGCGGGCACTCTCTCAGTGTTTGTTGCTAATGGATTGCAATTGTGAATGATTACTGGTAGGGGAAAAAAACACAACAGCAATGCAGACTGTCCTACCTCCAGTGGGTGCATCAGGTTAGACTTACAAAATGTAGAAGTAATTTTATCAAGGTTGCAAATGGAAGTAAGCAGCATACAGTTCACAGGTTCTGTTAATTAACTTTCAAACTTCCCTTCATTTGTTGACAACTGGCTATTATTGCCATTTAATATCCTCACACATTTTAAGAAGAATGACACAGAATTCCTTAGAAACTACACTTCTCAGATTATTGGTCAGCTAAGACAAGAATGAGCAACAAACACAGAGAAGTAAGACAGAGCTGCATTTTTGCAAGCAATAGTCATAAATGGTTGTGTGATCCTTCCGTGCATTACAGCCAAAATTAATAAACTCACAAATAACTGTTATATGGTTTCATATTACTATAGGTGATATTGTAGTTGGTTGTAAGTAGAATGGTTTCAGTTCTTTGCTGCAAAGGTGTTTGTGTGGCAAAGAGAGATAAGGCACCCTTACTGTGTTCTGAAAATTCATTGCAGTGAGAGTTCAGATCCAGACCCATGTAAAAATATTTAATGTGTACTAACAAACATTTTATAGTGTTTATATCATAGATTGCTTTTCTTCATTTCGACTACTTTTCCCCTTTATTTTTTTCCAGTGTTTGCCCATGTGCTACATAGTGCAAACAAGAGAAACTGAGAAAATGAATATCAGGTTTGGCTGCACTTATCTCTTTTTCAAAATGTTTAGCAGTGCACAAACTAGGACTAGAGGCTTACACAGGAAGCAAACAGAACACCTGCAGACAGGGTGTTTGTAAAAGTGGTCAAAAGGGAAACATTGTTGCAACTTTTTGTTTCCATCATGCAATGCTGTTAACTGACACTGTGTGGTGGTTAGTGAGGCTCCTCAACACCTGCAGCCACTGAACACCTCTAGACAGGAAACAGACAGTCAATGACTGAAAATGGATACATTCAATTAATTCTGTTGGGCACCATGGAAACATGCTAAGTGGCTGTGTGCAGTGGTCAACACAGTGAACTTAAGAATGAGTAGGAAAGTATGAAACTGTCATATAACTTGTAATTTGACACAAGGTGTAAGTGTGGGGTGGAATACAGATGGTTCTGGGTTCTAGCACAGGGTGTGCAACCTATTTTTACTGTTGTGACAATGCAGTTTATAGCAATGAATTGAAAAATATACAAGTGTTATTTCAACATTCTTGTGGCAACAGGTAAGTGTAGGGCTGCCATACACATGGTCCTGGTTTCTAATACAGGACATTCCAGACATTTTTACTGTTGTTCCATTTCCCATTATATTCAGTTTCACTTATAACACTTTAGATAGTGGATTTGATATGAATTATACGTATGAGGGATAATTTTAGACAGTGGAGTTTATATGAATTATATGTATGAAGGATAAGACACCCTTATTGTGTTTTCAGATGTCTGACTGAGGGTATACTGTTTACTATACTTCTGAATTTATAATTCTGCTATCTGAACTTAGATAAATAAGACACATGCACAACAGGATCTATATACAAGAATCTTGTCAGGACACACACATACATGTTTAACAGCTCAAACTGTCAGCTGTATTTATGAATGATTCTTTAAGTCTGTCCAGCACTTCTTCTGTGGAAAAGATGGAAAATCACTGTTGTGGAAGAAAATGTTTTGTCCCCTATGCCTAGCTTTAAATCCTACACTTTAAAAATAAATTTTACCAGTATATAAAGCCAAAAACAAATGTGTCAGGTCATGACATCTATGCCCCTAGTGCATGTCTGTAACCTTAAATCATTTAAAAGTTACCTTCCAATTTTCAATATATATTTCCAAGGTACAACAGCAAACACCCCTCAAGCTAAGGTCAAGTGTCATATTAGCCTTCCAGTTTCAAAAATTGCCTTCCTTCCCTGCTTGTCACTGCAGCTCTCCACTTAGCAGCGCACAAACATGGTTGCCATCATTGCTCAGGTTTGCACACTACCAGTGAATTAAATCACAGGAATTGGCAGGAAATCATTAGTTGTCATTGTTCTAGTTCAGATGTTATACATGTCTGGAGTTAGAGGTAAAAGTGCCCAGTGGCTGACTAAATTTCAAACTACTGACATCCCACATCTGTGTAGGTATGATAATAAGAAAGTATCTGTAATACTCACAAAAATATGTCCAGGGAATCCACACAATAAACCAAAACTCGATCAACAGAAAATTCCCCAGGACAAAACACCACGATCCACTAAAACACAAGAACTGTAGGTTGAGTGCTTTCATCTACACAACGTAGATTTCTTCAGTTAAGTCAAAAGTTAAAGATAAATTTGGGGTTTTCTATGCAGTTGTAGCAAATTGAGCATGCATATCCTAATTGTAAAAGCAAGTGTGCATGCATTAGTATGTAGCACAAAACAACTTTAGGAGTCAAATATAAGACTGTATTCATGAGGTTGTGGGTTCAAATACCATGAGTAACAGCTATACAATACTGCATTTCTTTAATAATATTAAATAAATTAAACTCTATACAAGTGGCATAAATGCCTTACTGTTAACTGTAATCACTATAATTGGGTCAAACATATGTGCAATACATGCACATTACAAGGATTACTTTCAGCAATCAGTAGTTATAGTGTGTAGTTGTTAGGATGCATCCTTAAATGTAATACTTTAGATAAAATAGTTGTTTAATTGTGTTATTGCATTGTATGTCATATATGATGGTACTAATTATATCTCTTTTTTCTCACCCCAACCCTTATCTCTTTTTATTAGTTTCTATTATGTGTCATCAAAATGTCTACATGTCATCCATCTGTAACAAATAACTAAACGCTTCACAGCACAGTGAGGTAGGCCAGTCCCAGTGGGTCAACCTGTCCCCACTCCACCAGCTCCAGCACCGACCGATGCCCAGCACAACTAGGACCCAACCTGGCAGTACTATCTCTACTGCCTCTGCACTATCTGTGCCCTCAGGTAGTATTGTCCTGGCAGCTGAGGCTGTGGTACCCTCCTGGAATAGTGGCTGAGGTGGAGATTTCATCACCTACTAGGAGATGCAAGGGTTGGTGCATAGGGTTGTGCAACAAACCATTGGTGTACACCTATGTCGGATGCACAGGCTTCTCTCCCTAATGATATGTAGGAGGAGAAGACATCAAGCACTCCAGCCCCAGAGGAGTAAGGGGATAGAAATGACAGTCCAATGGGTGAGGACTAGATTCTCACTGTCTCCATGTTTGAAGGGCATAAGCCTGGGTTGTCCCCTCCCTCACCCCAATCATAGAGTCCCACAACCTTCTGTGTCCCTCACCAACCCTGTGTCTTGTCCTGTTTACATTTGCTTACTCACCTTCCAACTTACCTGACCCAGAAATACCAACATCCCTTACCCATCCTCTTTTACTAAATTAAAAAAAACAATAGGTACCTGTCCCACAAAAAAATATTGGCCCATACATAGCTTTTCATTTCATACGTGTCTTCTTGACACACTTGATTCAGTCCAATTGGATATACAAAATGCTTACATTGTGATCACCCCTCATTCTGGAGGAGACAGTCCAAATTCAGCTAATATTCTGCATATATTTTAAGTTTACACAGTTGAAGAAATGGATAGCTATGATTTTTTCCTACCTCCCTCCTGCACATTCCTGTAGTTCATAGGTTAGTACTAGGCTATTGGTCCTAGGGCCTATACAAGCCTAGCCATAACAATTCCCTGGCTATTTCTTCTCACACAAGTTACTTCCCTGGACCCCTGTCTAGCAGGGCAACTGACGTGATCCCCGGGGTGAATTTCCTTTCTCCCATCCAATCGTCAAGGTTCCTTTTGAAGAGGGCCAAAGAGGCGCTCTGCTTGACATGTATGGGCAGTCTATTCCAGAGTCTGGGGAGTCTCTGGGTCAGGAACTTATCCCTCCAGCATGTTTTGTTTATTGTGATGACAAGGTTTAGATCCCTGGAGCATGTGGCTCTGAGGGATTGGGATTTCTTTAAGTGTAGCATGTCCAACAGCTCTGGGTTTGACATGGCCTTGTATGTTAAGCAGAGATCGCCTCTGAATAGACGATATGCAACAGAGTATAGCTGGAGTTTTTTAAGGTGGTCAGCATAGGGCATCTGCTTTAAGCCTGTGATTCTTTTAGTGAGGTATATCTGAGGCCTTTCTAGTTGTTGCAGATGTCTTGAGAGGTACATACCAAATGGGGCATTGTATTCTATAATGTGTCTAATGAGGGATGACAGTGGGACAATGACCTCCTTTTTTTTGGATGAAAAGCCCTTAGTGATGAGGTGTGCCACATAGAAGGATTTCCTGACTGTTGTGGCGATGTGGTTATCGAAGGTGATATCACTGTCCACCTGTGTCCCTAAGTCTCTTATCACACTTTCGGTGTTTAGTGCACTGCTACCTATGTGGTAATTCATGGGTACATGTTTTTTCCCAAAGAGGATAACTATACATTTCTTGGCACTGAGCTTGAGCCCATGGCTCTGACACCAAGCATCTGTTTCTGTAAGGCCCCTTTGTAGAGTATCCACATAATTTGGGGATTTAATAATGGCTCCCAGTTTGCAGTCATCTGCAAACTTTGTTAGTGCTTTCCCTTTTTACTTCCCTCTGCTTGCTTCCCATTTCAGCACTGTCCTATCCACCTCATTTTAACACCTAGAATCTGGACAAAAATAGAATCACACACAACACACAAGTACCCAGAAAAAGCAATAGATCCCTTCACTTTTTGGCCTTTATGTTTGCATGGAGTTTGCAATCACACACCAATGCCAAGCAATGGTGAGCGGCTCTATAATGCTGAGGTTACCTTCACGCAATGCCGCTTAACACTGCTGCACTAGGTCAACACACAGTAATACATGCTGAATGTACTACAAAGAATAATGTCATTATAATCACTGCTTATTTCAAAGTATTAGATACATCTGGATTCAAACCCAGTATCCTCTGGTCTCTAAAAAAAATGTGTGAATGCATTTACACCTGCTGCCACAGAGTCAGCTAAGCAGCAGGTATGTTACATACACTCAATACTAATTCTCAAGCTCTGCATTTGTGCACAGCTTAATTATGTGCAAACAGGGAAAGCAATGGAAATGTATATCTTTATGGGCAAACATTTTGCCAACCATCGTGCAAACCTGTTGCTCACTGTTGCTTTATGCAAAGTCAATATTAGCATGTATTAGTGCTTTTACCGTCCATTTACTCTTCATGTCATGAAACTACATATGGAAACATAACAGAGTGAAGGCCCTATATAACAATATGCCACATATTTACAATGCATCCATGTGTTACCGCCCTCCTTGCACTGCAACCCTGGTCTCTCAGTACCTGTTCACAAATATATCAACTACACTACATAAATTAATAAAGGTCGTATGATACACCATGCACATCAATCTGGTAGCATGCAGAACTAGAACTATCTTCACAATTGAACATGTCTATTCCATGCAGGCCTCCCAACATCTTCTCTCCAAAACCCACTGCTGATGTCATCCACTATAAGTTGTCCTGCAGCCTTGTAAAAGTCAGACTTGTGTCGTGCTGCTTGCATAAATTACTGAGCTCTGTAGTCTGGATACTTAGGTAGTGGGTTCTGCTCTCACTGCAATCAGCTGCATGTGTGTGTGTGTGTGTGTGTGTGTGTGTGTGTGTGTGTGTGTGTGTGTGTGTGTGTCTGTCTATCTAGCCAGAACAGCATAAGTGTGTATTCTACAGTTAAAACTCCAATCCCATGAACTGACAGTATTTTGACACTTGCACATGCCTACCCATCCATTTCATGCCGGCCTCCCAACTTCTTCTCTCCAACATCCACTGCTGATGTTATCAACTATAAGTTATCCTGCACCCTTGTGAAAGTTAGATTTCTGCTGTGGGGCTTGTATAAAGTACTGAGCTCTGTAGTCTGTGCACTTAGGAAGGGGGTTCTGTTCTCACTGCAGTCAGTGTGTGTGTGTGTGTGTGTGTGTGTGTGTGTGTGTGTGTGTGTGTGTGTGTGTGTGTGTGTGTGTGAGATTTTGCACTTGCTTGATATTAGAGAGAGCCTTTCATACAAGCACGTGGACACTGCTATTACCATATTCACCTCAGAAGACACTGCTGATGTCATCACCTATAAATTGTTGTCTGAGACTCTCTAAGCCAGACTTGAACTGTGGCAGTTGCCTTAAATACAGAATTCTGTAGAACGTGTACTTAGATAAGTAGGGGTTCTTTTCTCACTACAGTCAACTGGGGTGTGTGTGCTTGTTTGTCCACTTGCTTGAGATTAGAGAGAGCCTTTTACACCATCATGTGGGACACTGCTATTACCATATTCTCCACAGGAGACACTGCTGATGCCATTACCTATAAAATGTTTTCTGAAACTCTCCAAGTCAGATCTGAGTGTAGTGTTTGTCTTAAAAATGGTATTCTGTAGTCAGTGTACTTAGATAGGTAGGGGTTCTACTCTTATTGCAGTCAGTTGGGGTGTGTGTGTGTGTTTGTACACTTGCTTGACGTTAGAGAGGGCCTTTTACACCAGCATGTGGGATACTGCTATTAATATATTCTTCTCAGTAGGCACTGCTGTCATCAGCTATATCTGATTTGCAGATGTGCACTACTCCCACCTGGGCAGGGTCAGAGACTGGCCTGGGGGCAAGGCAGAAATCATCTCATCCTATACACTACAGATTGCAGTGCCATGGCTTTCAGTCTATCCACATAAGTCATGGCATGGCTTGTAGGCCCTGTGTTTTCTTTGTGAGAAACCCATGTGGTCTCTGCAGCTTCTACATATGTCTGGTAAGATACATGCAAAAGGGAGTATTGTACTCTAGAGGTTTGAGTACAGTGCAGTTATATAATCCTTAGATCTGAATACAATGGCATGGCTTATGATGTGCACAACATAAGCTTTCAGTGCCACTGTGGACACTTGATGGTCGAAGTTCACATTGCTATCTACATGTGTTTCCAGCTCTTGTATCACTGGGTTTCGGCATAGTGGGTGTGTTGCCAGTGTTGTAATTAGCAAGGAATTCCATTTTTCAGAAGGACAAAATAAAGTCACATTTCTGCATTTATTTTTAGACCATGTGGTTTTGTCACCAATCATTTGTCTGCGTTATCCCCTCCTTTAGTATATTATCATCATTGATGGACTGAATGAATGTATTCCAATATGCAAGAATCAGCAAATGTGGTAGCCAAAGGCTGCATACTTTGCCTGAACTGTCAAGAAATAGATTCCAAACAATTAGAGGCCAAGCACAGATCCCTGGGGTATGTCAGTGGTGAGAGCTCTACTGGTAGAGGTTGATTCACCAAATTTCTCAGTATGTGTTCTGTTGGTGAGCCAGCTGGATACCCATCTAGTGATGTAAGGGTTAATCCCCACCTGGGAGAGTTTGCCAATGACCCCTGCATGAGGTATTGTGTCCAAACCCTAGGCCAGATCAAGTTAGGCAGTACGCACTGACTTATCTTTATCCAGGCCTATCACACAGAATCAATGGGCTGTGACAACATCACAGATCACCTATAGCATGACTCAGTTCAAAACACCTTCCTGACATGGTTGAATACAGACTTTAACACACCCTTCACACAGATTACATTAATGTAGAAGGGTGTACATCAACATGCATCCATCTGAGTTGTGGGGGACAGCACTTGATGCATGCATGTATAAACACATCCTGACTCTCCTCATCTGTGAGGTAGACCAACATGTCATCATGGACCTTTTCAAAATGGACACTAGTAATATCCCAGCTGTGTGTAACAGTCTTGTGAGAGTTAAGCTTCATCATGTCTGTTACATCTCTTAGATGTCCTCAAAGAGGTCATCGAGGGCATGCATGATAACAACACTATCATCCTTTTGAACTTGATAAGTCCAGGGCATTTGACACAAATTCGCACTGAGGTATTCACTGTACACTGTCAAATGTGGCCATAAACACCTATATCACCAAGTGGGTAGACCACTGGATCACATACATGGCATCTAATATGTTGAAGTCTAGTGATGTCTAGTGATCAGGTCCATACATCAGGGCTGTCTTCTAGGCCTTTTCTGTCCATTATGTAAACCACAGACATCACAAATGACATACACAGCCTGTGTCCAAACAGCTGCCTCAAGGACTACAGATTGTGGGCAATCACTGACTCCAACTGTGATATTAGTATAATACAGGCAGTATCAACACACACCAAAGACTAGTGCCACAGCCATAACACCTGCAATGAAACAAAAACATGGAGGATTTGTTAAGTCATGAAAACAAATGAACAACCCAAGGATAATGTAGACATCACACCATATAAACATACCATTAGGTATGTGACCTCTGCCCTCAAGTAGATGGTATGTGGAACATCCACCAGCATGTGGTCACAGTGCTGACTACATCCTTGTATGTAAAACAACTACTGAGTATGTGAAGGACATCCACATCACAGGCCATAATACTTTCATACTTCACAGTCTTCATCACATCAATAACTGAGTACAATGCACCCTTTTTCATGTGCCTCCTTACACATGTTCCAGTGATGTATAACTGAAGTGCACCACCTTTGCCACAGTGAGCAGTCACACAGCTTATTGGCTATACCTAGGTAATCTTTTTGTTGCATAAACATTACTGTCAGATGGTGTGGAACCCCCAACAAGGTGTAACACCTGATGCGTGTGTAATACTTGCTCCAGTGATGCACACAGTACATACATAGCTGTTTGAGAACATTGATGGCATGGGTTACATTTAACAATGTGGATTGTGCCATATATATATATATATATATATATATATATATATATATATATATATATATATATATGTGTGTGTGTGTGTGTGTGTGTGTGTGTGTGTGTCATGCACACCAGTCAGCTAGGCTGTATTGATCATAATATCACATACAGGTATAGCAGTGCTGTTCCTAACACCTCCAGCCGTTTTTACAGTGTGTGCAGAAACCCTCACAGAAATGCCATGTCATAATTGTTGAACAAGTGTGTTTGTGCAGAATCATCTCTGATCACTCAGAATCACATATGTTATGTCAGAGACATGGGATCAGTGGTGGTATTGTTCTGATATTGTCTATGATTGGGCATGCTTCTTTTATTGTTTTCCCTGAGCCTTTACCTGTGTCCCACTTGTTGGAGAACTATGCTGAGATTACACTCATATTCAGGCAAATCAGTTTGCACATCTTCACAATATGCACCCTACCCCAACAGTATATAACATCACTGATAGATGTCCTCTGCATTGTTCATGCAAGGATGCTTATGTGACAAAGACATCTTTCCCATTGTTATGTCACTTTCTGAGACAGTCACATAGTACACATTTTCACTGCACACTCTGTAATGTACCACATTGATATGTGATTAGTGTTTCTGCTACAACTATCTTTCACTGACATGCACTCATCTGCTGTACATTAGGTTATTTCACCTGTCCTCTTTCCCTGTGTTCATTCCTACAATTCATCTGTGCATCCCTATTCGATACACACACTACCCCTTAGTGTTTATTTTACATGGCTGTCCATATACCCTTACAGATCACTTGCATAACTTCTGTACAGAATGCCTGGAATGGGATTTCACAATACTCAGTGCTTGCTCCTTATCAAAAACTACCTCCATAAAAGAACATTTACTTTTGGCTATAACAATCCAAAACCACACCCACTGCCCTCTAACACACCTGGCTCCCCTCTTAGCATCCATATTTGTTAAAAATCTACTAGAACACTGAACTTCCTAATTTCTACATTATACTCCATCCTAATGAAATAGTTATCAGCAGAGCATCCCCATCATAAAAAAATTACTCTGAATCCCTACATAATGACTTCAGACTTTTCTGTAACTGTCTTGAAGTTAACAGGCTAATAGTAAACACTAAAAAAATCTACAGTAATGATGTTTGGCACCAGTAAACATGTAGCCTCATTACCATCTATACACATCCAAGACCTTTAACGACAGTTGTAGCCTAACAAAGAACCCATTATTCCCTACCATACATTGAAACCTAGACTCCAATGGTGCTGTCCAAATTTAGAGAAGTCTGCAGTATATGAATATCCCACATTTTAACAAAATAGGTCAGGTATAGATTCCCTTCAAATGACTGAAAACAATACTTACAACTTCCAAAACACTAAAATAAAAGGAAACAATGTAACTCTTAGTAAAACAATTTTTGTTCCTAACAGTAGTTGATATCAGTTGCATGTTACATAGTAAAGCATTTGCAGTCATTGTTGTATGTGATAAACATACTAAAGTAAACTGCCTTTTTCTTTCATTTTTGGTTTTAAGAAATATAGACATTACAATATAAAAAGAGAAGAAAGGCTTGACAAAAGTATGCTTACATTAATATACTGTAATCTTGAGTTGCTGCAGTGGGAGAAGGGCTATAAAACTGGACTGAGTATAAGTAGAATTTATATATTTTCTCTTACTTTTTGTGTAGGTGAATACCTGGATTAAGTCCCTTGACTTAATCTAATAACACGTTTTTGTGTAACCAAGTAAATAAAAGAACACTGAATGTAATGAAAAGTTTTACTTTAGCAAATACATGCTCAGTATGAGTTGAGAAGTCTGCAGCTAAGGGTATCTGCCCATTATGCTCCTATGCTTCCATGATGTCAAGCTGCAAAAAAATCCTGAGCATTTTTTAAGGCTAAAAGTTAATGTTTTCCAAAAGCATGAAAGACATTTTTCACATCTGGGAGGGGAATAAAGATAGCAGAGGAACAGACAGCAATTAGTGTAAGTAGGAGCACAGGATAGAATATGTGTCTTAGCATGGATAACCTTAATTTTAGGTTAGGTAATGCCTGTGTGTGCAGCTGTCAGTTTAGGACAATTTGTTCCTATCAGGAGGGTTACACTTCATTATTTGAAGATATACATCATTTTGTGGTGTTTGTTTTAAGTTAATAGGTTATGGGGTGTTCTTGGGGGTCTGTTTATTTTATTTATTTATTTTGAGAGCTTTCATTAAAACAAAAAAATAATTGTAAAATGTAACATAGGTTCAAATGAAGTTGACAAGAAACAACTGTATAAAAGATCGGGTTCGTATTACGTTATCGAAACTTTAAATGTTCGAACGTCATATGGTTGAACCTATATGTTCAAACTTTTAAAATTTCGAAAACGACAAAAAAAAAAATAAAAAAAACAGAAAAAAACCTACCTAACTGTTGTAAGTAGGGGGACAAGCTCCCCTGCACCCCACACACCCCCGGCTATTTAAATATACCAACTCCGAGACCGCACTACAGTGCAGGAAAGGGAAATCTTCCCATGCCGCAATGAATGGAGATCTCCATTAATACGTTCAAACTTTTAAAAGTTCAAACATATGGGTTCGACCATATGGCATTCAAACTTTTAAAAGTTCAATAACGTGATATGTACCCTAAAAGATCAACCTGTCTAACATTACTGTGTGAATGTAATATAAAAGCTGGAAATAGACAGTTAAAAAGCAGTCATATATAATTGGTGGGACTAGTAACTTCTTATCATAATGGCTACACTCTCTTATTATTTTTGAAATGTTAATGGTCTCACAGGTATAAACAAAAAGGAAACAGTAATGCATTATATTAGGAAATGCAGAGTGAAAATATCAATGCAACAGGTGACACATCTGGAAAGAAGTGAGCATGTCACTTTGATAAAGAAATGATTTTAGGAGGGATATTCAGTAAAATATCAGGGAAAAGCAAAAGGGAAGCAGTTAAACTATTTGCTAGAGGAGCACCAATATTGATAGAAGAAGGGGAAAACAAGATAATAATGGTAGATTTGTGGTAGTAAGGGGCTACTGCCAAGCGATGAGGACTATACTGGCACATATTTATATTCTACATAAAAGTGCTATTACAGGGCTTAAGAAAATTTTGAGAGAATTAATCATCTTTCAGCATGGATATTACTCACAGATGGGGAGTAGAATTTGATTTGCAATACTGATGATGTATTTGGAGGACCTACAAAGGAAAATATAACAAAAGGGGGTGGAATTCTGAAGAAATTGATGATATGTGATATGGGTGATGTGAATTTAGTAGTAGGAACTCAGAGAGAATATGCATATTATTTTTCAAGGTACAGTAACTGGGCTAGAGTATAAATAAAAAGAAGTTATGTACTCACCATAACGTTCCATGTTTGTAGTCCATCTTGCCCTTCATTCTTACATATGGGTTCGGAGCTGATCCTCAGCTCCGACTCAGCCTTATTACAAAGCTCAAAGTCTCTTAGTTGGCTTGTGGCTAGGTAGGTATCCCACAGTGCACTAGTACAATCCCCAGATCTTGTTTGCTGCTAGACTATAAAAAGACAGAAATAACGGTTATCCAGAAAGAACAACAATAATGAAAGGTCTCCACCCTATCAAAGGTAACACTATCCTGTCTCCAGATCCTTCCAGGATGGGGGTAGGTGGGTCGGTTCGTAAGAATGAAGGGCAAGATGGACTACAAGCATGGAACGTTATGGTGAGTACATAACTTCTTTAAGTTCTGTTTTCCTATCTCACCTTCATTCTTAGATATGGGACAGCGTCCCTAGCACATTTTTCTCGAGTGGCTCACGGGAAAATACTCCTGAGTACCGTGTAACCAAAGGAGGCTCTACCCCTTGAGGTCAAATCCAATTTGTAATGAGTAACACAGGTGAGGGGTAGCCCAGGTTGCCACGGCACAAATACTGTCAACTGGAACTCTGGCTTGGAAGACGGCAGATGTGGACAGGGATCTTGTAGAATTAGCCTTAATCTTGAATGGTAGAGTCTTTCCATTGGAGGAGTAAATGAAGGAAATACAGCTCAAAATCCAACTAGATAGGGTCACTTTAGGGACTGGCAGACCTATTCTAGACTCAGAAAAGGATATGAACAATTGATCTGACTTTCTGAGTTCCTTAGTCCTGTGAAGGTAGAACCATAACTGCCTGTGAACATCAAGTTGATGAAATTTGTATTTTGCAGTGTTGGAATGATTAGGGAAAATACAGGGAATTCTATAGTTTGATTCAAATTAGTCTGAGAGCAAACTTTAGGGATAAAGGAAGGATTTGTATGAAGGGAGACTCTGTCTTTGTGGAAAATCAAATAAGGAGGCTTAATTGACAGTGCTTGTAACTCTAATATCCGTCTAGCTGATGTGATAGCTACTAGAAGCAAAGTCTTCCAAGACAGAAACTTCAATAGACACGAATGTGCAGGACACGAATGCGCAGGTTCAAAAGGCGGGGAAGTTAGTCTGGACAGAATGAAGTTTAGATCCCAAGGAGATACAGGTTCCTGAAATGGAGGTCTCAGCAAAGAAGCGCCTTTAAGGAATGTTTTACATAATCTGTGGGACATCAGATTATATTCAGGCTGTCCCAAATGAAAATTAGATATCACTGCCAATTGGACCCTAATTGTGGCAGCAGCTGATTCTTGATGGAAAAGTTCAGACAAAAATTCTAATACCATAGGGATGGATGCTGTGTAAGGATCTACATTTCTTTCTTTTGCCCATATAGAAAACCTTCTCCATTTGCTAGTGTATAACTTCCTAGTGGAAGGTTTATGCGAAGACGTAAGGATGTGGGTCACAGCAGGTGAAAGATCATGAAGCCTGACTAGGGATGGAAGTGGAGAAGCCATGCTGTCAAGTTGAGGGTGTGGAAGCAGGGGTGAAGGGTGCCTGACATGTGTGTCAAGAGGTCTGGCACTGGGTCCAGAGTCCATGGATCATCTAGTAGATGGGGCCCGAGAAAGTGTTACCAAATTTGTCGAGGCCAGTAAGGAGTGATGAGAATCATTTTGCTTCCCAATAACTTTGCTTTCTGTATCACTTTGGATATGAGCGGAAAGGGATGGAATGCATAAAGGAGTCCCAGGGGCCAATCGTGAACAAGTGTGACTCTCGGCGACTCACCCGGAGGGGGGATGCGGGAGAAATAGCTGCTGCATTTGGCGTTGATTGGGCTGGCAAAGAGACTGCAGCAAGGCTTTCCCCATTTGCAGAAGATCTATTACACTACTTCCTGATTCAGAGACCACTCGTGAGGCATCAAGATTGCCCTGCTGAGCTTGTCGGCTATCACACTGGTTGTCCCCGGGATATGCGTTGCTACTAGAAAACATTGGGAAGACATAGCCCACGTCAAAACATGAAGAGCCTCTCGACAAAGGGGGTAAGATCTGGTTCCTCCTTGTTTGTTTAGATACCATACCACTGACATATTGTCTGAACGGAATGCTATTGTCCCTAGAGGAAGAAAGTCGTGAAGTGCTTGCAATGCTAGAAGCACTGCTCTCATCTCTAGGACACCGATATGCAGGTGAGCCTCATGATCTTGCCATGTGCCTTGGACAGTCCTGCCTAGATAATGCCCCCCTGCCCTATCTGTGAGGCATCCTTGGTCACAGTAGCAACGGGCTGGCGAGGAAGGAATGGAGTGCCTGTTGTCAGCTGATTGGGTTGAATCCACCAACAAAGGTCCTTTTTGCAAGACTCTGTTATGAGGATATGGTGAGACAGAGGCAGTTGTTGAAAGGACCACTGGGAAGATAGAACCCATTGGAGAATTTGCATATGCAATCTGGCTAGAGGGACTAAAGTTATGGTGGAGGCCATGGTCCCTAAGAGTTTCAGCACTGTCTTTGCCTTGACTTTCTGTAAAGGAAGTAGACTGAGAATTTGTTGCCTGAGGTTTTGAATTCTGTCTGCAGGTAGACAATCTAGCATGGCGACTCTGTCTATTTCTGCTCCTATAAAAGTCACAAATTGAGAGGGCGATAAGGCAGACTTTTCCCAATTTATTGTAATCCCCAGCTGGGAACAGAGCTGGATAGTTGAATCTCTGGTTTGTAGGAGTAGATGCCTGATGGTGGCGGTCAGGAGCCAGTCGTCCAGGTACGGAAACACTTGGAATCCAAGATGTCTCAGGTGAGCTGTGACTACTTCCATACATTTGGTGAACACCCTAGGGCTGTGGTGAGACCAAAGGGCAGAGCACAAAATTGGTAATGACTGGCTCCCAGCCAGAAGTGTAAATGACTCCTCGATGCTCTGTCCATTTTTATATGGTAGTATGCATCTTGGAGGTCTATGGAGCACATCCAATTGTCTTTCCCTAACAGAGGGAGTATAGACTGCAGTGTCACCATCCGGAACTTGGCCTTCTTTACGGATTTGTTTAGTTTGCTGAGGTCCAAGATGGGCATCCAGTCCCCTGTTCGTTTTGGCAGTAAAAAAAATGTGGAGTAAGTTACGAATCCTATCTGGTCTGTGGGGACAGTTTGGATGACTCTCTTTGAAAGCAACTTTAGCACTTCTGCCATTGCTTGATCCCTGTGATTGGATGGAACATCTGGGATCTTCTTGGGAGTGTAGGGTGGAAGAGAAAAGGGTATGGAGTAACCTCTGGTGATTATTCTTTGCACCCATTTGTCTTGGGTGATGTTTAGCCAGGCCTCCAGATACAAAGATAGGCGACCCCCGACTGGCTCCAGAGAAGCACAGCCAGGCCCCACATCAGGAGCGCTGAAAGGGACAACCTCAAAAAGAATCACGGCCACCCTGGTTTTGCGGACCCCCCTGCCTCTAGGGCAATGTCAACCATTAGCTCCTCCTCCTCTGCCTCTGGAGGAGGAATCACACTATGCATCCGGGAAAAATCTCTGGGACTTCTTGAACCACATTTTACCACCTCTCTGACCCTTGGGATATGGTCTAGAAGGGACGGTAAAACGTACTCCCATGGCAGAGAGTTTTCCCTTCTTGTTCACACCTGGTGAGTGTATCTTTTACCTTAGGTCCAAACAGAGAAGAACCGTCAAAGGAGGCGTTGGTAAAGGTAGACTTGAAAGGCTCCACAAAATTACATAAGCACATCCAGGAGTGTCTCCTAAGGGAAACTCCTGAACCCGCTGCCCTGCTTGCTCCATCGGCTGCAGACAATGGAATTTAAGGTGGGCAACTGAGCACTCACATTCTCAGGGACTCCTTCAGTAGATGTACCTTGAAGAGTATCTCCCAACTCCTTGAGCAAATATCTCTGAAGCCTAATAAATGTGTAAGATAAAAAGAAAACCACAAGTGATGATGTAGCACTATATCACACAAAATGAACTTTAATCCATTGGTTTAGTGCTTTCAGCCCAAGAATTAGGCCTTCATCAGAACAAAGTGTTAAAAAAACTGTCTCATTTTTATACCATCATCAATACATATCAAACCAATCAAATCTCATTTTACTTAAACTTAATGTAAAAACTGTTTTAAATATGTTTAAATAAAAATGCATTTTAAATAAAGCATAAATTTCTAACAAACATATAAACTATTTACATTTGTTATAATAAGCTTTTCTTTTCAACACAGCTTTATAGTTGACACCATTGTTAAGCACTGGTGCTCTGCATGTATCTAATAAAACCTGCCATTTAAACTCTCTAAAATTTAGTTCCCCATCTCTGCCTCCATTAAAGCCCAATGGAACATGATCTTTAACTGTAAAAAGAAACTTAACACTCAAGGCAACATAGGTACTTTTAAATGTAAAAGTTGCAATTTTTGTAAATACATTTTCAGAGGGAGCAGATTTTAATGTTGCAACTCAGAGCAAGATATGGCATGTTCCAGGCATTTTTAATTGTAAATCTACATTTGTGGTATACATGGCAAAATGCTCCACTTGTTCTTCATTCTATATTGGGAAAACCAATAGGCAACTTAAAAACAGAATGTATGAACACTATTATGCCATCAAAAAGAAAACTTTAGATAATGCTCTTTACAAGCACACATTAAACTGTGTGAGTAGCAATAACAGTGTTAAGTTTCTCCTCATCAGAAGGGGTGACAGTGGACCAGCCACCTCTCTGCTTTAGGATCTCTAAGATGTCTACAAAGGAGACATCAGAGGACGACTTGGGGGACCCTTCTGACTCCTCGAGGTCAGTGTCTGAAGTGATGGACTCATCCGGGGAGTCTACATGCTTCCTCTTGCACGTCCTCTTCTGAGGGGGCTCCTTAGAAGGGTATTCTGGGGAGGTCTTGGGAGACTGGGTGCCACCCAACAGGGGCTCCTGAGGCTGCGGGTCTCTGCTGTCGAGAGAGAGAAGGTGCTGAGACAGAGGTCGGTGCTTGAAGGGGAAGAGTATCGGTACCCTTGCACGGAGCTGATGGGCAAGACAGCATGCTCCTCATCTTGAAAGCAGATCTCTCCAGCTCCGAAGACAGCCCCAGTTCTGAGAAAACAGAGGTAGTCCTCAGCTCCAGAGCTCCGAAATGGATGTAGGGTCCGAGCTCACCCTAGCCAATGCACCGAGAGGGAGGATCAGTACCGAAGAGGTTCAGGTCCAAGTGTCCCTGTCAGGGCCGGCCAGTGAGCTTCGGCTCTTCGACACCACGCATGGCGCCGAAGGTGTCGGAGAGGCACTCGGCTCCAAGACAGCCACAAGGGGAGCTGGAACAGAGGGTTCCATAACAAGCAGCACCAAAATCTCCAGCTCTGAAGGCCCGGCTCGGCTCAGAGGAGGAACAACAACAGGGAGAATGGACTCGGGTGGCTCCGGAACCAACTGGGTCGGAGCCAACAACAATTTGGGGTAAAGCAGAAGACTTCAAGAGTCTAAGCACTATTCTCTCCACATCTTCTTCTGACAGGCACTTAGAGGATCTGGATGACAGGGTAGGTGATCTGGATCTCTGTAAAATTGGAGATCTTAAGGTTGGGGAGTCTGGCAAAAGATCGCTGGACCGTCTTCGATGCAATTTTCCAGTAGTTGGCAGCGAAAAGCTTGGGGCCGACACTACAGTGTCAACATCGACGACATCGACCAGCTCCGAGGACAGTGGAGCCGAGGAGGTAGAAGTTTTATCCATTTTCAATGTTTCTGAGGAGGTTCCGATACATTAGTCAGCGCCGGAGAATGTCTCTTGGCCGACTTGACCTTCTCTTTTCTAGATGAATGGGACTTTGATGATGATGATGAAGAAGAACTTGTTACGTCTTCCTCAAAGGAAGGCTTGAGGAGACCTTTCAGAATTAACTTCTTCCACTCCTGGAGAATTCTGGAGCTAAAGGAATGGCAGAAAGAAGCTTCCTGCAAGTGAATGGCTCCAAGGCAATACAATTACTGTGGCCATCTGTAATTGACATCTTCTGGGAGCACTTTATGCATTTTTTAAAACCCGAAGGTTTGTGATCTTTAGACTCTTTAGACATATTTATCAGAGCTCTAAAACAAGGTCCTCTAATTTAAACGGGACTCGTCCTAAAATTACACAACAAATGCAATGAGGACTAGGTCCTCCAACTTAAACAGGCCTAGCCCTAACAAGCACACACATTCAGAAAATAGAGACTAAAGAGGACTAGGTCCTCTAACTTAAACGGGTATAGTCCTGTTAGAAAAAATTCAAAGATAATAGAGGACTAGGTCCTCTAACTTAAACAAACCTAGCTGGAAGAAAGCTAAGCTGGAAAGTCAAGCAGCAGGCAAAGTACGAGATAAACAACACTGCACAAAATCCTCTTACTCTATAAAATAGAGAAAACAAGGCCCTAATACAAACTCGAGCCTATAGAGATATAAACTATGTCAAAAACTAGTACAACAAACACTGCACACAATATAAAGGTATGAAAAAGTGAAAAAAAAAACTGTCCTAACACAAATGCGGACCTAGGTAATATTAAATGTGTTAGAAACTAGCACACACGATACCACATGGAGAACAACAAGGGTCAAACAGCCAACAAGTTCTCAAATAACTAAGTAATTAGCAAAAAACACTTCTAAACATTATCTATAAGATAACTAATACTAATCTTAAGTATAACTAGCTAAATAATCAGTAAGGGTGAATAATAATGAAAAAAGTTTTGAACTTAGCCATTGCCAAGCAAGAAGCACTTGTGAACTCATAGATGCAGCAAACGAGAGCTGGGGATTGTAATAGTGCACTATGGGATACCTACCTAGCCACGAGCCAACTAAGAGACTGAGCTTTGTAATAAGGCCGAGTCGGAGCTGAACCCATATGTAAGAATGAAGGTGAGATAGGACTACAGACCATATTATATTTTACAAGAACATGTGCATATAATTGAAAGCTTTCACCCACATCCAATAATTATTTCAGATCATGCACCAATGGCAAATAAAAGAAAAATGCAGGGTAAAGAAGTAAAAATGAGACACAGGTGCTTTGCTTCCCCATCTACTTGTTGAAAAGACAGGAATGTAATGAATGAGTAGTGGAAATTATATGAAAGTTATTAGGGAAAGTTTTATATAGTAAGTAGGATAAAATGAAAGTGGAGTTTAAAATAGGGTAAAAATAAAATAAAAAGAGATATGACTAAGAAGTAACAGGAATTATTTAGAGGGGCTGACAAAGGTTAAAGCATTGTAGAATGAGGAGAATCCCACAGAATGAGAAGAGGCATAACTGCAGAGTGCCAAAGACAAAATATGGGAGCATTGGGATAATATGCACGTCCTTCCAGTTTCCTACTACATTCCAAAGTCATGCATCAGGTGGACTGGATACTCTAAATTGCACCTAGATGTGACTGTGTGTGCTAGTGTGTGATGTGGATGAACTACAGCAACAAGGCTAGTCACCCAGTGGTGTAAACCTTGGCTCTAGATGATTGTCACTGTTGAAGTGACACCCCAACCCTATCTGCAAAAATAGGAAAAGGGGTTGAGGATGGATGGAAGGATTGATGGATGGATGCAAGAGTTTAGAAAGATTGCTGTTAAGAAACTGTTTTTGATAACAAGTCTAGAGCACAAAAACTTTAGCCCAAAGACTTAGGCAACATAAAGTAGCAAGGATGGTTGCGAAATTAAGGGAGACTATAACAAGAAAAATAACCAGAGATCTTGTAGCGGTATTAGAGATATTTCAGAAATTTTATGGAAAATTTGTAAAAAAAACAGAAATGTAGAAATCAAGAAAGAACCCAATTGGAAATCTATAGAAGATTTTAGTTAGGCAAGGTTAGCGGTAGATAACTCAACAATTAACAGTTAAGATAGGAGGAGATGAGATAAAAACAATGATGTACATTCAGTCTGCAGGGAAGTTTCCAGGAATAGACTGTATTCCTGTATAATTTTGTCAGCAAGGAGGGAAGAAAGTAATGAAGATCTTGAAGGTTTAGCTTAACATTTTTTTAAAAGGAGGGGGAAGTACCAACATCCTGGAAGAAAGCAGTGGTAGTTGCAATACCTAAAGATGGTTAAAACCCATCTGACCCTGCTTCATAAATGCCCATTTCAATTTTAAACCATGATTATAAAGTGTTTATGCCCGTAATAGTTAAAAGAATGGCAAAGATGTTGCCAAAATTGGTAGATATAGATCAATATGGTTTTGTGGAGGGAAGGCAAACAGTTAACAAGATTAATAGATCAATAATGATCCAGACAGAAGCAGAATGTAAGAAAATACCACTGTTATTTGTGGATTTTAATGCAGAGAAAGTTTTCAGCAAAGTAAGATGGGATTTTATGAGCTGGCCAATGGAAGGGTTTGCATTCCCTAATACAATAAGTCTTCCAGTCAGCCCAGATGATTAAGGATCTTTTAACAAGCTACATCCTGTTGTCTAGTGGTGCAACGTTTGATTCCCTCAGCTGTTATTTCCTAACTGTGTGACTCTGAGCTAGTCACTTAACCAGATACCACTCCCAGGCTGAGTCTGAGAAAAGGTTCATGGAGATCAGTGCTCTACCCTGGAAAACAAGTATAAATAAGTATAAATATGACTAATTAGGAGGCTATATGAGGGATCAGAGTCAAAAATTAAAGTGGGAGGGTACCTTTCTGACAAGTTGTGTCTGAAGAAAGGAGCCAGGCAAGGGTGGCCTCCTTCCCCTTTGTTATTTGAAATTACTGACAAGGAAAATAAGGGACTCAGAAATTTAAGGATATAATTGGTTTGGTAATAAAAAAAAAGACTATTTGCAAATTATATTGATTTGCATGTGATAAAACCAGAAACGGACATCTCAGTGTTGTGGAACACCTTGAGACAGATTCAAGTCTTTTTGGGATATAAAATTAATGAAAATAAAACAAAGACTATAGCTATCAACGATGTAAGCACACATGAATTGGTCCAGCAATACCCATGTTTTTGAGGACACTATAAGATTAAGTATTTAAGAGTATGGATTAAAAAGAATTCTGTTACGGCAGCTAAGGAAATGTGGGAAGGGACTAAACAAAGGATAATAAAAAAAGTGAAAAACTGGAAGTTCTTGTTTTTGGATATGGATAGCAAGATACAAGCAGTGAAAATGTTTTTAATCCCTTTAGTTGAATATACAGGTCAAACATATTTTTGTCAACCAGAGGAAAAGTTGTGGGCAATAATTAATAAAGAGTTGAAGGAATTTATCTAAGAGGAGAAGAGGGCAAGGATCATAGGGGATAAGCTGATGTTTCTAACAGCACAAGCTGGTTTAGGATTATCTGATTTGAAGGGATATCTTACAGCTACACAATTACGGTTCATACATAATGCAAGCAAAAAGCTATAACTAAAAGTGGAAAGGAATGATGATGAAATGGGGAAATTCAAGAAATAAATACTATAAGTTTGGATGCAGATCCTTATGGAAAATAACAGTCATAACAGAAGAAGATATAGGGTCTGAATGGAGAAATGATAAGTCAGCAAACAAAGGAGAGTAGTACTGCTGAAACTGAATTCATCCTCAAGTCTTGGTAAGTATCTTCACAAGGTGGACCCTGTTCTTTTACAAAATCTCACCAAGACAACACTGATATATAGAATGTATTTTATATATCATATATCATGGACAGAAATCGGTCAAAAATGTAAAAAGATAGCTGGGGTGCACAACACTCAGGATAAAAAGTGCCCAATCCTGGTAGTACCACGAGTGGAAAAAAATTATATTGTAGAATCCTCAAGATACAGAAACATTCCTATAATTGGGCCAGACTAGGCCCGGGGGGGGGGTGGCCCCCCTGTTGTAAAAGGAAGTAGCAGTCCACAAAAAAATCACAAAAAGTGATAGGCCAAAGAAGAGACATAAAGACAATAAAATGGATTACTGAGGATAAGAGAAGAAATTATGTATTGCGAGTATTATGGAAAAAGGCCAGAATTTCCAGACAAAAGATATACAAAAAATCATGAGAGAAATTAGAGGAAAGAAAAATATTTCTACAAGAAAAACTGTCAGAAGCTTCAAATAAAATTTTGTGTTCATTAACAGATTTGTGAAAAACATTATATAGACCAATAATCTTTGATGTGCTGGGAAAAAGAAGTGTGAAAATATAAACAACAAAACCTAGAGATTTTTGAAAGGTATAAAAACGAAATATGGACATGGGAAAGAAAGAGAGATTTGATATGCAGCAATAGTTATGCAAAGTCGAAAGCCAAATTAATAAATACAAAAAAGGCAGCCCCAAAGATATTCAAAGAGAAATACAGGCAAAGACATCCAGATACGGAAAATTTCACAAAAAAAACTAATATCACAAAGAGGGAAAGTAGAAAAGAAGATCAGTAAAGTAGATAAAGTAGAAGTTAAAAAAAATAGAAGATGAAGTTATGGAATGCCTGCAAAGTGAAGGATTTGGTGTAGAAGATCTAACACAGGTTACATCACAGCATGATGGAACAAGTCTCAAAGTAAGGAGAAACAGGAAGGTCAGAAGACATCTGAAGAAGAAACATGGACATGGGAAAGAAAAGGAGATTATGCAAAGGAGAAAGCAAAACTATTTCAATACAAAAAGAGCAGCACCAAAGATATTTGAAGAGAAATACAAGCAAAGGAATCCCGACATGGAAAACAAAAAATAAGAAGACAAAGAGGATAAGTAGAAAAGAAGATTAGTAATGGAGAAGTTAATGAAATAGAAACTGAGGTTATGGAGTACCTGCAAAGTGAAGGATTCAGTGTAGAAAATCTAACTCAGAAAGCACCATAGCAGGCTAGAACAATAAACATCCAAATTAAGGAGAAATCAGTGGAATGGGAAGCAACTGGTCAGTTGCCATATAAAGATACTTTGGAGGCTTCCACGGGAAATCAGTATAAATGTTCACTTGAAGCTGGACAGCAAGGGAAGGAACAGGAAACTGTGGCAACTCTGATGCAATGTTGAAGAGTGATAGGCCAATGATTTCCCACATGACAGAGCAACAGATGACAAAGGATGAAATTGAAGAGAATGTGCCACAGGAAGATGGTATAGAACTTTCTATAGAATTGATAATCCACAAGAGGCACCTCGGAAGGACAACTGCCACTCGACCAAGCTAAAATAAATTTTATTCAACACTTGGTCGAGTGGGGGTTGTCATTCTGAGGTGCCTCTTGTGGATTATTACTTTTGTGGTTATCTTGAGTCTTTTCCATGTTTTTTGTTAACTTTCTATAGAATGCTTGCAGAAAATGGAGAACAAAGAATGTGCCCTCAGTTTAGAAGAAAATGAGCTGAGAGATGAGTAGCTTGATTTAATAGAGATAGACATATTAAGATCAATGAAAGAAATAGACTGCAGAAGATCAATAAAACCCAAAAAGTTAGACGTTTGATAAAACAAACACAGTAATTAGAACTGCCCATAGAGATCCATGTGATACAACAGAAGTAAACAGGATATATTACTGTGCAGCTAAATTAATAACAGATATTCTACCACAAGAACACAAGGCAGTAATTCCATCATGGAAGTATTGAATGCAGAAAATAATAAAGCAATTACGACAAGAAGTGTCACTGTTAGAACAGTATACAAGAAGGAACAGATCAACAAAAATACTCAGAAAGATAGACATGATAAAAGCAATGCACTGTATTATAACAGATCAGGATTTATCATGCACTATTACAAATAAAAGACTAAAAAATCAGCACAGGCAGAAAAAAAATACAAGATACACAAATAGGTATAAAGGAAGAGAACAAAATAAGCAATTTACTGATGACCACAAAAAGTTTTATAGAGAATTGGAAAACAAGGTAAAAGGAACTGAAAGACTACCAAAAAAATAAGAAATAGATACATTTTGGAGAAGCATTTATGAAGATTCTGTGGAACATAACAAAGATGCCAAATGGATAGAAGAAGTAAAAGAAAGAATAAGAAGTTCAAAGGTACAGGATATGAAATGGGATGAAGTAACAGCCAGATAGATTGAAACAAAATTTAAAAAGCCTCTAACTGGAAAACCCCAGGCCAGGATGCAGCATCTAACTTCTGGTCAAAAGTATTAACATCTTTGCATGATGATTTAGCCATGAGTAAGAACAATTTATATGTGCCCTCTGAACAGACACCAACCTGTCTAACAGGAAAAACAATGCTCCTACTTAAGTGTGAACCTGTAATCTACCCTAAATATTATAGACCAATAAGTTGCCTTCCAACGACGTATAAACTATACACTAGAACTGATGCTGACAGTTTATAGTCATTTAGAAGAAAACTCAATTATGGCAATAAAACAAAAGGGCAATAATAGAAGGCCATATGGAACAAAGGATCAACTATCAAAAGGGGAAGAATCTAAGTATGGCATGGATTGACTATAAAAAAGAATTTGACAGTATCCCACATTCATGGATAAAAGAGTGCTTAAAAATGTATAAGATACACCCTACACTGATAAATTACATCTCAGCAATGATGAAACAGTGGCAATCCACTCTGCAGTTAAGCCATGATAAAGGACAAATTATTATTCCAGGGATGAAAATCCAAAGGGGGATATTCCTGGATGACTATCGCCGTTGCTCTTTTGCCTTGCCCTTAACCTATTTAGCTGTCTGCTTAACAGATTAGGTCATGGCTATAATTTGGCTCCCAGAAAGCAACAAAGTATAAAGATTTCTCATCTTCTCTTTGTCGATGATTTTAAAACTGTATAGCTCATCAAATAAGGAAATGAAAGTATAAATGCAAGTAGTCAAAACTTTTTCAGAAGATATAAAAATGTCACGTGGTCTTGATAACTGTGAAAAAGCAACCCTTAAAGCAGGAAAAATGCAGCACCAATAAAACATCAGTTTGGGACAAGAATGTGATATAAAAGAACTTGAGCAGGAGGGAGTGTATAAATATTTGGGAATTGATGAAAGATCAACAATAAAACATGAACAAATGGGAATAAAACTTAGTAAGGAATATTTTAGAAGACTTAAATTAATCCTGAAAAGAGCATTGACATCTAGGAACAAAATTCAAGCTATAAACCAATTTGCTCTTCCTGTCCTAACTTACAGTTTTGGAGTGACCTGAATTGCCCCAAAAGGTGTTGGATAGATTAAACAGGAAAACAAGAAGGATGCTTCACGCTCATCAAATGATTTATAAAAATCAGTGCATATCAAGATTGTATATTCCCTGTTCCAAAGGAGGTATGGGCCTACTTGAAATTGATTATATGTATAATATCTGCAACTGTGGGACTGCATATAGATCTTCTGACCTCACAATACCCAAATATAGTGAAAGTTTTGAAACATGAGGAGAATAAATCTAAGATGACTACCCTTCTTAGTCTAGCAGAAGCATATTGGCATCAAGTGGGAATGGAAATCAAACCAGAAGTAGATAAAAATCAGGCAGCAACTGAATGTGCCAAAAAACAAAAGAATGAATATAAGAAGGATCAGATGAGAAGGCAGGAAATGTGGAAAATGCATAACTATAATCACAAGTATAGAAAACTCCTACATACAAAGATACACAAAGTCATAAAATATCAGGATTTGCAGGCAGAAATGACAGCAATGTGGAAGAAAGACAGCCAGATAGTGCCAATAGTAGTAGGAGCATGTTCATGTGAATGTAATTTCTGTCTATTCTAGGCCAGTTATTTTATCATGGGGAATAATATATAAACTCTCTCTGAGGTCCTACTACTATATTCATGTCTTCCATACCAAATATTTTCATAAATTTCTTCTGAAAACTACCCTCTTTTGTTATATTTTCCCTTCTAGGTCCCCCAGATACATCCTCTCTGTTGCAAATCAAATTCCAGTCCCCATCTATAAGAAATATTCCCTGCTGAAATTGGATTATTTCTGACAAAGTTTTCTTAAGTTCCATCACTGCAATTTTAGGTGGAATATAAATATATGCCCATGCAATCCTCCTCCCTTGCCAGTAGCCCCTTATTATCACAAAGCTAATCTTTTTTTTTCTCTTTTATCACTGTTGGAGCTCTCTAGCAATTAGTTTAAGTACTCCACTTTTCCTTTGTCCCTGATACTCTTCTGAATATCACTTCTGAAATCCTCTTTTTATCAAATTCACATACTCATTTCTTTCCAAGTGTGTCTCCCACAGCACTGCTATTTTCAATCTGCATTTCTTAATATAATATGACAGCTTTTTTAAATGTCTAGTTCCAGCGTTTGTGTTACATGCACCCACTAATGTTTGGCAAGTTGATATGATTTTTTATACGTGCTTCTTGTCATCTCCATTTAAACCTATGTCACATTTTACAAGATTTTTTGTTTTAATGAAGACCTTCAAATATATATATATATATATATATATATATATATATATATATATATACACACACACACACACACACACACACACACACACACACACCCCAGAACAACTCCATAATGTAGTAACTTAAAACAAACAAAACTGTGTACATCTTCAAATAATGAAATTTAACCTTCCTGATTTCCTGATAGGAACAATTGCCCCAAATCACCAGCTGCACACACGGGCATAACCAAATATTAAATTAAGGTTATCCGTGCTAAGACACAAGTTATAGCCTGTTCTCCTTAACAGTAATTGCTGTCTGTTCTTGTAATATTTTTATTCCCCTCCCAAATATAAAAAACAGCTTGTATGTTTTCAGAAAACATTAACTTACAGCCTTAAAAAAGTGCTCCGTCTTTTACTGCAGGTTGTTTCCATTGAAACCTAAGAATAAAATGTACATCTTCCCTCAGCTGCAGACTTCTCAAACTGAACATTTATTTGTTAAAGGCAAACGTTTCATTAAATTCTGTTTTCTTGCTTGCTTCTTGGTTTAAGTCAAAGGCCCTAATCCAGACATTCACCTATGCAAAAGTAAGAGAAAACATATCAACTCTACCAATATTATAATCTGTGCACATTTACACCCCACCCACATCTCAAAAACCCAAGATTACAGCATATTAACTTAAACACGCTATTGACAAGCCTTTCTTCTCTGTTTACATTGCAATGCCTACATTTCTTAAAACTAAAACAAAGAAAAAAAAACATTTGCTTGCTAACTTTAGTATCTTTATCACATATAACAATAACTGAACATGCTTTACTACATAACATGCAATTTATATCATGAACTTTTTTATACAAATACTGTTAAGAACAAATATTGTTTTACTTACATTTACCTTTTTCTGTTCCTTTTAGTGTCCTTCCAAACATTAATGATATAAAGTGGGATATGCACTTTTCAGTCCCCTACAAGTTTAAGAAAGACAAAAAAGTCCAATTTTCCACTTTTTCTTGCAAAGCTATATTTCAAAATGTGACTGATGCTGTGTAACCTCATATTTATTAATTAATTTCAATGCTGTTGGTCTTCTTGCTGTTTATCTGCATCTCCCAACCCCAGACTCTGGTTCAAGTCCAAGGAACTCCTGATCCTTCTAACCATCTCCTGTGCTTTTTTCTTTCCATCAAGCATTTTCCTTTACAACATTGGGAAAGGTTTCAATGGCAACGTCTCTTGGTGAGCTTTATTATCAGAAGAATAAGAAGCAGAGGCCCTTTCTGTTTGCTGGCTCACATTTGTTGTACAAACTTTTGTATTTCCTCTTTAGCCTGTTCTGGATCAAAAAATGACTTTTATCCTCCAGAGAAAAATATTCTGAAGATGGATGCAACACTTAAATCTCATGCCTGTCTCTCGACACTCCCCAATTGCTGGGATAAATTTGCTCATCTTCTGCCTTGTATATGGTGAATAATCATTTTACACACACACTCTACTGTCTCAAATTTTTAGTACTTAGACCTTTCTTCCACAATTTTGTCAGGATCAACTCTTTCTGGTAGTACGATTGCATTTTTACTAATACAGATCTTGGCTGCTTTCTCATGGCCAGGTTTGTAGCATACACACAATGTGACCTTTCAATTAACAAATCCTGCTGTGGAATACCAGTCTAGTTGCTTATTTGTGTCTTCATAAACTTAATGAAGTCTGTTCCTTCTGATTTCTCTGGTATGGCAAAAAATTTCAAGTTTTCCATGTGTGTCTGTCCTCTAACTATACTATTTTATGAAATAGCTCATCTTGAGCAGTCCCGTACTCAGAGAGCCTTTTCATCATTTCAAACTCTGATTTTTGCAGTTTTATCAGTTCATCTGTATAGCTGTTTAAAGCTTCTTCCATTTTTCCAGCCTTTTGTTATTTGAGTTGATACACTTTTTCAATGTTTCCTTTATTTTACTCAGTTCTGACTGTATCTGATTTATTTTTTCCTCTAGATAACTAGAATCTGCATCCTGCATGAAAGTTGGAGCTTGAACTGCTGCTTGCTGAACAGCTGCAGGATTCTTTCAAGTCAGTGTGTTTTCTCTTCACCTTTTCTAGCTGGTTTTCTTTTAAGTTTCTTCTTTGTTGGCATCAAGGCAGTATACTTACTTGCCAGCAACTGAATTTACTAAATCTGGCAGAGTTACTTGCCCTTGTCTCTAAGTTTCTCTTTTCACATGGGGAGAGCAGAAATTAAGCTGATAATCAGTGTACTGCCATCCTGGAAGTACAGAATGACCTTTATTTTGTCCTCATATGTTTGGTTTGTTTGAGATTTTGCAGTTTTCTTCCAAATGGTCAAGGACTATGTTATCTAAGGTAGCCATCTAAGTTTCAGAATTAATATGCTCCCAATTATTTTAGGTTGTGAGTTATGATGGGTGTGTGTTTGTGTGTGCACATGGCTTCTTTGATGATCAAAAAATATTCTTTGCAAGGCAATCTTGAGTTGTACAGATGACAGCAGTTTAATAGTTAACTGTTTTTTTTGTATGCTGGTCTGCAAGCTATGAAAGGCATGTAGCTGTACTTTAGTTACATGCACTTCACCCACACTTGGGAAACTCGGACCACCTCTCCATATTGTTACTACCAGCATACAAACCATTGCTAACTAGAGGGACACCAACAGTTAAACAAGTAAGAGTATGGCCAGATGCTGCAGCCTCGGCACTCCAGGATTGTTTTCAGAGCACACACTGGAGCATATTCAAGGAGGCGGCTACCTGAGAACCAGTGTATCAACCTGGAGGAGTACACTGAGGCAGTGATGGGTTACATCTCAAAATGTGTGGATGATGTGACAGTCACAAAAACCATCATCACACAAGCCAAAAAGAAACCCTGGTTGACGAGAGAGGTGTAGGAACTACTGAAAGCAAGGAATGCAGCCTTCAGGTCTGGAGACAGGGAAGCCCTCAGAACGTCCAGAGCAAATCTGAACAAGGGAGTCAGGGAAGCAAAATGCACCTATGGCAGAAAGGTCCACAGCTACTTCTCTGACCAAAAAGACCCCAGGCACCTATAGCAGGGTATCCAGTCCATAACTGACTACAGACCCCTATCTTCACAATGTGAGGACAACAAGGAATTCCTAAATAAGCTGAATGTCTACTTCAGCAGATTTGAAGAAGGGAACAGAACAACAGCAAAGAAAATGCCCATTGGCATGATGAGAAGATGCTCACCCTCAACCCAGCTGATGTCCAGAGGGCACTGCGCAGAGTTAACCTGAGAAAAGCAGCTGGGCCTGACAACATCCAAGGGCATGTGCTCAGGGACTGCGCAGTACAACTAACAAATGTCCTCATGCATATATTCAATAACTCTCTGAGTCAACAAATAGTTCGAAAATGCTTCAAAGATACAACAATCATTCCAGTACCAAAGAAGACTCCACCATCTTGCCTAAATGACTACTGCCCTGTAGCCCTCACCTCCACAGTGATGAAGTGTTTTGAAAGGGTGGTCAAGGATGTCATAACATCTGGGCTACCTGATCATGACCCTCTGCAGTTTGCTTACCGAGCAAACCACTCTACAGCAGATGCCATCTCTCTAGCACTCCATCTATTGCTGGAACACCTTGAGAATAAAAACACCTATGTGTGGGTACTATTCAATGACTTCAGGTCTGCTACATATGGAGAACATATGGGCTATCAGTTCATAGCAATGTCAGCTGACAACAATTTAACATGCAGTTTCTGACTGGACATATGGATAGCATTCATGGATAATGTGAATGTGACCATGTTTCGCAGTGGTCAACAGTGTCAACTGAATGTAAGAATAATGTAGAAAAACTCTGCTAGTATCTAGCTGCCATCACTTTCAAAATACTTGTGCTTTGCTTTCCATTAATGCATGCAAATATGTATAAGTAGCATTTTGCTTAGATCTTAGGCAGTATCCACCTGCAACCATTGTGCAACAGCATTTTATAGGCACAGTAGCAAAAATGTTCAGGGATGCCTCAAAATGAAATTTAGATGGTCAGTGCATGAACTTATGTGATTTTTTTTTCAATTTCGGTTATAAATTTGTGTGATACCAATATTTGTATTAGTAGTTTGCTCTACAAGAATTTTAAGCTTTACTTCAGGGGTATCAAATGAAAACTTACATAATGTCTACCCAATATCACTTTGCAGATATCTATACATTGTAGCAATAGATTTGAGAATTATGCTTATTTCCATATTTTAAGTAAATATCTCAGGCACTGTCCACATAGTAGCATGGTGGAACAACATTTCACAAAATACCTCAGTGCACAGGTCAGGGATGTCTCTATTTACCCAAATACAGTGGCCAGTAAGCAAGAAGGTATGATTTCCTTTTATACCAAATTATGTGTGTCTGTCAAACTTTTTTGGTAGTTTTTTTTTCAGGTTCTCTAGGTTTTTCTTTCTTTGCTGGCATCTGGGCAGTGTACATACTGGCTCATATTTTGCTCAAGCTGACAATATCACTAGCTTGTTCTCCATTTCTGTTTTCACATTGGGAGAGCTGAAGTTAAGCTGTTGATTGGTGTACAGCCATCTTTGAAGTCACCTGCAGTCCACACAGTGGTGTGTAACAGGAGAATTAAGAAAAATGCACATAGCACCAATCCATAACCTATATGACTCTGATGACTAGCAGCTTGAGCTGCAGATGACTTATTTTGTGTAAGGAACTTTCATTTCTCATTAATGAGGAAATTAGTGGCACACAGTTTAAACTGAAAAGGAAGATGAGTTGTTTAAGGCAGTTCAGTGTAAGTTTTAATCTATTTTCCATACTGAAGGTTTTAATAGCTGTTATTCGCTGTCAGCTTCATGAAAGGATATCAAGAGTGAAGTGAAAGTATGCAGCGTACATCTATGTATGTATGTGTGTGTGTGTGTGTGTGTGTGTGTGTGTGTGTGTGTGTGTGTGTGTGTGTGTGTGTGTGTGTGTGTGTGTGTGTGTGTATGTATATATATATATATATATATATATATATATATATATATACACATTATATGTATATATGTATATATATATATATATATATATATATACACACACACACACACACACACACATATATATATATATATATACACACACACACACACACACACACACACATATATATATATATATATATATATATATATATACACATATACACATACATATATAGTACTTCACAGTATCCAATGAAAGATTGTATAATACTGCAAAAGTCACCACTGATACCCGAACATAATGTGGAACAGTTTTTCAAATGCCAGGATCAACATACATGTCTAGAGTACGCTCTCACACAACTGGTTTAGTCTGTATCACAGAAAATGTGAGTTGTTTTCTAGAAATATTATCAGTACGTGCCATATGTTAATAATTATATACTAACTTGAACCAGAAAGTGTTTATATGTTACTGCATGGTATTAAATTAAAGTTTACATAATGCTACTAAAGTTGCCACCGATATCTGCTGTATGCTTGCTACCAATCTGCAGATATTTTTGCTTGTTTAGCAACACAATATGCATAACTGCATACATATATTTTTGTAAATGTGTCAGGCATTGTATAACAGCATTTCACATGCATAATCACCACTGAGGACATGAATGGCTAGTGAGGTAACTCCATACCTGAGAAAATCCGGGTTAATTTCCAGAAATATTTTGTATATATATTGTATGTTAATAATTACTTTAACAACTTGAACTAGACGGTATTTATATGATACTCCATGGTATCAAATAAAACCATACACAATACTGAAAAAAAATGTTATATTGATGGTTGGTGTCCAGCTACCATTACTTTGCAGATATTTATATTTATCTGCCTATTAAATATACATACAATTCATAATTATACAAATATCTCAAAAATGGAGCAACATCTACAAAATTGTTCCTCAGTAAAATGAAGAACATATCTGCACAAATAAAAGTCACACTAACAGTTATGATCTATCTGCTATGGTTACCAACATATTAATACTTGCTTGGATAATTAAAAAAATTATTTTACATGTTATTAAATTACTTGTTCCATATAAAATTGTCAATGGGTCTGGGTGACATATGAAAAGCACCATTGTGGAGATGTTTGAATTGAATAACTTTTGTATTTTAACTTTTATAGTTTTTGAGATATATACAGTTTGTTAACAGGTAGCTTGGAAAACTGCAGTCTCAGAATTTGAGCTCAGGTGAAAGCTGTCCAGGCAGGAACTCTGCGGGTGTCAGGAAGTGTAGCATTCCCCTTAGGCTATGTGTGAAACAGTTAAAGCCTGTGACCTATGACTTTATCCATTAACTATATTTAAGTTATTTTGTACCTCATTTTCTTAAGTCTTACAGTTTAACCTCACTAAGGTTAATCTACAGCCCTTCCAAGTTTTTTCTTATTCTAATTCCACTACTTTTCCCACTCCCCTCCCCTAAGCCATTAGCTCTGTCAGTAATACTTTATCTGTTTCCTTTAGATCCCTCACTCAACTTACACACATCTATTTCCTGTTCCTTCATCCTCAGTTCTCCACTGTACTACTCTTATCCTCTACCATTCAGTTGTGCATATCTAGACCATTGTTTTATCAGACTATGCCATATATTTTATTCCCGTTCAATGCTACTCAACAGCAATACTTATTATGGGTAAATTACATCTCCCTTGTAATATTTTATAACTCAACTGTATTTTGTATGATGGTATTATTATCAACTCTATTGTATATATTTGATGCATCTTTTTTTTAGTCGTATATGCTTACTGCAGGTCTGTTGTCTTGGTTACTGGGCCAGGTTGTGCCTGAAAAAGGTCACTGGACCAGTGAATTTACCTGGTTAACAAATGCAAAATTAAACAAAAAGCCAAAATGCTAAAACAAGTAAAGCAAATGTGTGAAAGTAAAAGCAGAAAGAAAACAAAAAATGTAACTAATTTTCAATGTAAGTAGTACATGAGAAGCAGAGTTAATGCAAGCTTGGTAAGTGCACAAAATGTAACCATTCACATACTGGGCTAGTATGCTGCACGTGGCAGAAGATGTAAGAAATGCAGCAAGATGGGACATTTTCCTGTCATATATAAAACCAAGTTTGTAAAAGAAGGAGCAACTAAGAATAAAACTGAAGAAAGTGTTTTTATTGGGTTCATTTACTGCTTTGCCAAACACTGAATAAGACTGTCAAGTGAAACCCAGATAAAATAGGCTGTTTTTCTACAGTATCACACAGTATTTATAAAAACATGCCTGCAATTGTAGGAAGGTGATACAGAAATACACAGCCCTGCAGGCAAACTCAGGTGAATAGGAAGATTCATACCAATAACTGAGTGGAAGGAGTACAGTATAAATTTTGCATGTCTGTGATGGAAGATCCACATGTGAGTAATCTGCTCAGAAGAACAGTGGTAAGCAAGTTGGGGATGACTACCAAAGTAATTGAAATTAATATGAATGTGTCTGGAGAAGCTGATCTGTTTAAAGCCAGACACTGCCTCTACAATCCATGACTATACCGAGAAGGGTACCATTCTCGATACTGTTTAAAGTAGACACAACTCAAACGTACGCAAACAGTTAGTGGGATTGAAAGGGTAAGTGAGCTGAATGAATGGTATGCACCAATAATACTGTCATCCAACAGAATGACAATACAAGAACATATGCTGATATTTAAAAACTAAATTGATGTAGTCATGAGGGACAGATTCATTCTACCTGGCCCTGAGGATTTTGCACCTAAGCATTATTGGTACGAGAGTGTTCGCCACATTAGACACTTCAAGGAGAATTTTTTATATCTTCTTTTTTTTCACAAGAAACATCTTTATTAAATTATCATGTGTGACACAGACAATCTTACCTTTATATAAATAAATAAATCATAGCAGCACAATCTCAGTTGCAAACATTATACATTACAAACTGTGCCAACACAACAGTAGCTGCAAACATTATACATCTATTTTAATATATCCAGTCATTGTCGGTCAATCATTGCATAGCTCAATCAGTTCCTGCCTTTTTTTACACATCGTTCCTCCTCTGTATGGAGTGGTCCCATATTTCCCATTTTTTTCCTGAGTAATTTACTCCTACCCTTTCACTTCAAGGAGATTTTGGCAGATGCCAATAAAGAGATGTAGTCAAAATCTACCTTTATTATTTCAGTTTGAAGGTTTTGTTTCAAAAGATTATCATCTGGTATAACTTCAATATCAAAAATTGACCAGAATTAAATGAGCAATCTGTTGAAAGCACATGAAGGCATTGTTGTTTTCATGGATGATGAACTAGTGTTTGGTCCTGATATAGACACACGTGACAAAAGATTGGAAGCAGTGCTCCTAACCATTAAAATCTCAGGTCTGAAAGCTAGAGACAAATGCACTTTTGATAAGCTTAAGAGCCAATATTTTAGTAAAGCAATACGTTTTTGTGGAATCAGACCAGATTCAAGCAAGATTAAAGCCATACCAGTGCTAAAAGTTCCATCCTGTGTAACTGAGCTGTATCAAACCCATGATAAGCTAATTTTCTTAGGTAAGTTTGAACTAGATGCGTCTAGAGTGTTACAGCCACTAATAGATTTACTAAAGTAAAATGTACCCTGGTAATGGTGGAATGCTCAAGTCCAAGTCAACAGCACAGTAATAAAAATGCTGGTACCTTCCCCATTGTTTACTTACTATGATGTCACCAAACCAACAGTTATGAGTGTTGATGTTGTGGTCTAGGTGCTGCTTTACTCCAGATGGATGGGCAACTCTTACGACCTATTGCTCCTCATTGGTAACAAAAAGATAGGGAAGCTTAGAATAACAAATTTCAAAAGAACAATGTGAGGAAATTTATAAGACCTCTAGGTATGCTATGAAGTCCAGAAAATGTGCAATATTTGCTTGGAAATGTCTGCATAGGAACTTGCATTTTTCCAGTAGACTTCAAAGGATTTTCCCTCAAATAGAACTTAATTGTTGGAGATGTAAATGGCAGGAGATGGGAAACTGAGAACACATTTACTAGGAATATGAGGTGTTAACTGGCTTTAAGGACTCCTTGCAAAATATCCTGACACAACTGTTGAGGGAACATTATATTATATAAGGAGATAGACAATGCTACTGAGCTAGATTTAGAATTGTTGAGGAATAATAAGGCCTTAGTAAGTTTAATGTTATTAGCAGCCAAACAAAGCAATCTTGGTCAGCCTAATGTTCATAAAGTTATTATTTCACATAAAAGCAGAAATCAGAAATTAAACCAGTAGAGCATAACATATTTAATATAGTAAAGGAAACAAAACTCTTAATGATGGAATCATTACAAGGTCAAGGAAGTGCATGTCATAAAACTAAATAGAGCATTTGGTGACATTATATACAAAATAATGTCCTCAGGTACATTATTACAGTATGTAAAAAGTAAGAAATGAAAAGTATATCAGTACACTGTAATGTATATGTAAACAACAAAATTATGACAGAGTAAAAATGTATGATACATGTACATAATAATGGAAAATGTTATTGTTAAGATTATTCTGTTTTCATTATAAATGAATGTGAACTTATGTTACAAATCAATAATGTGAGAAAAACTTGTTTAAAAAAAAAGCAGATGAAATATGATTCTGCATAGCTGAAACAACTAGAGATGCCACTGGGGGACAACCAATTGCATTTCCAAGCTGTTCTGGAAAAGTCTCAAACAGAAATCGGCATATTAGAAAGTTATATCATGGGGTTTAAATCCGGGAATGGTATGGTCCTTAGCTAGCCAAGGTACATCAGGTCTGTAATACTGTCATGGACAGCTGAGATAAAGGTATTAGGTCCCTATCTCAATTGAGTCATAAGGCTGCCCAGAGTGCCTCAAATCTTAATATGACTGTGCCAACTGCTGCCTATACTGGTCCTCCTACAGATGTTAGAAAAAGACTCTGAAATGTGTAACAGGTTGTCTAACATTCTTTCTTATACAAGTTATGCGCCAGTGTGGCTGACCTGTCATGTCTGTGAGGGCTGTTTTCTAGAATGATACAAACAGTGCAACTACATTTGTGGACAGATAATATCACATAACTACCTGAGAAACTGCTGTTTGAAAAACGTTGTAGGCAAAATGTGTACAAAGTTTAAAATATTTCCTAAAGTTGGTACATTATATTAAAAAATGTTAAGTTTTTGCATTAGACATTTTACAGTTGTACACAAGTCTTTTATGTACTGCTTTGTAAGGCATCTATATATAGACATAAATGCACTTGTACCTTTAAGACTACCAAGTACCCAAACTGCACACAACCTTTCAGTCAGTCGAGAAGAACAGTTGTGAAGGTAATTTTGCCCTGAGTACACTACCATTTTGTGTAGAATTAAAGCTGCATCATAATTTTGGAACAATGTATTGAGTCTTTACTGAACTCTTCATATTGATGGAATGATCATCCAGTAAACTGATGACATAACCTCTGTCCAAAAAAACTTTTCATCTCACTCATTCTCTTATACGCTTTCTTTTCACTTCACACTCACTCATAGAGATTTTCCTGTTTACTATTCAAAGTGTAACTTTGTTAACTATCAAAATTTGTAAAAAAAATATATTGTGATCTGTATTTTTTCAAACCTTTCAATACTTTTTTTATTTGTTTACTGAATTTATAACGTGGGATTAGAGGTCTGATCACAGTAAATCAACTTCTGTCTCAGCCTCAATGAAGCAAAAATGAAGAAAAGGCAAAGCAATGTCAGTACAGTAATAATAACACACAATCAACGGAAACAAAACAAGGCTACTACAATGCAGTAGAGCAATCAAAACAAATGAACCTATGGACTATATACAATTAGATAGGAGTGCAAAACAGAATGTGATTACACTATGTAAAAAAGTATTTACAAACTAGACATCATATCCAATCAGAGAGGAGATTACAATATGTACAAAAAAACTGATAAACCAGACATTGTAGACAATCAGACATGGGATGGGAGTGTAACACAAGGGGTGTGTGGGTATAGGATAGGAAAGGAAATGGAAGAGGGAAGACAGAGAGCTCTGGAAAAGCTCGACTGCTAAATTGAAATAATGATGAGGACGGTTTCTTTTCTGTTAATGATCATATTGGGGTGAATGATTTGGCATGCAAAACTTGGAAGGATACACAGAAAGACATGTCAGAACACTCCATGCATGTCACAAATGCAGACAAGATTCTGGTCCTGACCAGAAGCCTTACTTCTCCAGGGATGATGCTGACTAAAAAGAAAAGATAATTTGCATCAACAATTGGCTAAGTAGTAAAATAAAAATTGTTGCTGTCAATCCTGGAAGATGCAGTATGTGCCTGCATGAGACAAGATACTCAACAGTCTAACTTGCTTTGCTAAGGATGGCCTGTACCTCTTGTTCTAAAGCTTCTGCATAATAACTAAAACTTCTGCTGTCTCCATAGTGCCTTTTTTAGGCATAAGCCAGCTAATGGATATCTCAGCATCACTAAAACACCAAATCTAAAACACAATCACTTTAAGATAGCTTTACTCAATGTCAGACGTTTCAAAAACAAAATGCTTGACCTTGAGGCTATTCTGCATTTGGAATGCATCCATGTCTGTGTAACTACTGAAACTTGGTTTATATGCTCGGAAAGCACACTTTCTTCATGGGTTTTGCACCAACCATGCCATCAAACCTTTTGGAAACTGTGGTAGTGTCTCCACATTTGTTAGGGACCATATAATCTCTAGACAGACTCCCAGAGACCCACTAATTGAGTTCACTGAGCTCAAAATCACAGGGCCAGGTTTCAGTTTACAGCCTGTTGCAGAACACCCTCTATGTCTCTGCCAACAATGTAAAATTTCTAAATGTTCTTGATAAACTTCCTATAAATAAGAACTCCATTGTTTTGGGAAACTTCTAATACCCAGTAATAAACACGAGCACCTACGTCAACTGTAGGATTTGCCCAAAAGTTCTTAGATTTAATAAACAAAACCTCCTTAGAAAGGATTGATAACAAACCCTTAAGAGGGAATAATATTATTGACCTGATCCTTATGAATATATCTTCTTCTTGTACTATACCTTGGTATCTCCTTCCTCATTCAAGTTGCATCATCTAGTGACCTCTCCTTCAAAATCTCTAAATGGACAGATACCAATATCTCATAATGCAAGGATTTTAAACATACTAATCTCATAACATTCTATGATGAAGTTTCAAAATTCACTTATAACAGTATCATCCCAAACATTATCTCAGCAGGTAGCTTCACAAAGGAGTCCTATGCTGACAGACAAATGTATAGAACTGGCAGTCCCAACCAGATAGAACTATAATGGGAAATTAAAAAAAACACCCTGGTGGTCAACCAACATAAATAAACTCTACAATAAAAACAAAAGACTCACTAAATTATACAGAAAATCAAGAGACACTCAAATCAAGGATAACATCAGGAAATTGAAAAACACTATTAAGTCTACTAAGGTAGCTCATTAACTTACATTAGTATCTGAAACCAAGGCCAATTACAAATCCATCTTTAGCTACATTAGGAAACTAATAAATAACACCCAGAATTGCTCTGGATTTATTTGTAATTGGACCACCTACTCTGACCAGGTATGCACTGCCAACATTCTAACAAATGCAATGTAAATTCTACCTCAGAAATAACTATCCAAAGTCCACTTATCCTCCAATCATCATTAATGAATATGTAATGAAGGAGCTCTACAAGACTAAAACTATTTCCTCAATGGGACCTGATAATGTATGTGGCTATTTAATAAACAGTGTGTAACAAGGCCCTGGCAGAGGCATTCCTTAAGCTATTTAACCTGAGTTTAGCTACTGATTTGTCCCTGAAGTTCATTGCACAGCAGTAGCAGTAGTGATGCCTCTTCAAAAGGGTGGCCCCACAACAGACCCCCATATGTATAGGCCCATCAGCCTGTTTTTTAATTACAAAGAAATGGAACATATTACAACTAACCTGATAAACTGTATCATTACAAACTTCACCAGACTAGATCCACAGCAGTTTGACTTTGTCAAGGGTAGATCCTGTGTAGTGAATCTGCTTAGCTTCTTTGAAAGAGTAACACAAGCTGTAGATAGCTCTCCATCTCGTGCACCTTGACATATTCAAATCATCTGACATAATCCACGATGCTAGCATAGTTAGTAAGCTTAATGCATTACAAATATATCCCTAAGTGATAAAATAGAGATCAATTTGGCTAAAGGACGAAGCCTATATGATGCAAATAGCAGGTTGCCTCATCAGGGAGAATGAAGGCAACCAGTGGTGTTACACAGGGCTCAGTGCTTGGACCTCTTTTGTTCAGTGGTGTTACACAGGGCTTAGTGCTAGGACCTCTTTTGTTCAGTATTTACTTTTCTGATCTCCAGCCCGTGAAAAAAGACCTCTGGCTAACAAATTGTGTGGACCACTGTAAACTGAGAGGATGACTGCAAACTGGGAGTCATTGTCAAGTCCACCCTCTGATGTCCAAGCCTTTCATCAAAAACGTAACACTTGTAATTGCCTGGCATACAAAAATGAGTTTACATTGATGACGATGATGATGATAACTGGCATTTAATCACCTTTTCTCTCCATTTTCTACATGGGGAAGGGGAGACGTGTCAACTGACACTATTTCTATCAATTCAGTGCCATCCTCCTACCTTCTGTCACAGGTCCTCTCTTACACAATTCATCCATCTCTTTGCTGGACACCCTAGTTTCCTCTTGCCTTCTTCCTGTCTGTCCCAAATCATCTTCACATAATTGTCTTCTGCTTTTCTGCACGTGACTAAAGCACCATAAAGCATTCTCTGACATTCTTTGCAACTGGAGCTACATCTGCTCTGAAGTCCTCATTTCTTCATCTCTGCCACAGTGTGTAACCTACCACCTGTCATAGGCACTTAATGTCAATCACCTCAAGCTTACTCAACTGCTCTGCCTTTAGTTCAAAGGTTTCTGTACCATACAGTAGTACTGGTCACACCATTATTTTGTACATTTTACTTTTCAGTTCAATTGGCATTCTTTTGTTCTATACTACTCTCTACACTCTCTGCCAGTTGGCTGCAGACTCTCCGATTCTAGCTTTGACCTTCTTGTTCAGACTTTCTTTCTCATCAACCATTCCTCCCAGATACTCAAAGCTATTAACCTATTCCACTATTTTCCCTTCTATCTCAGTTCATCACTTCTTCTGATTTCCCCCATTTGCTGCCATTACAACTGCCTTATCTGTACTCAGTTTCATCCCATATGCCTTCAATTTTGCATTACATTCCCCTATCTTTTACTGAAGTTCTTGTTCAGAATCTGCCTGTACTGCCACATCATCTGCATACAACAACTTTGTTGATCTGTCCCCTCCAACTTGTTTGCTGATGTAATCCATCAGCAGTATGAACAGCACCGGACTCAGAGCTCTACCTTGATGTACACCCACTCTGATTGGGAACCCCTCTGTTGGACCAAACACTGCTCATACTTGAGTCGTTGGGTTCTTGTACATATCCTGCCCTAATTCAACCAATGTTTCTGGGACTTTGAACCACTGCAGAACTGCTCAAATCAGCTTTTTTGGAACCTTATCAGATGCTTTCTGCAAGTCTAGGAATTCCCAACTGGACTCTTCCCTCATCTCTAGCTTCTCCTCAACTATTTGTCTCACTGCAGACATTAGACTGATTGTTCTAACTACTGATCCAAGAGTGGACTGCTCATCTTTCAACTAGCTTTCAACTTCTTTGCATCCATCCATCCACAACCCCTTTTCCCATTTTTTTGGACTTGGGGTTGGGGTGTCAACAGTGAAAATCATCTAGAGCCAAGGTTCACACTGCTGGGTGGCATATTCATTTACCAATCATTCTCTCCAGAACTTTCATGCAGTGTGACAGGAGTTTTGATACCTCTATACTGTCCCTCAGTTATGAGTGTCCCATTTATTCTTGTGCACTGACATGTATGCTGATTCTCAAGTCATCTGTGATAATCCTTTCTCTCCATACTACGATGAGTACCCTCAACAGCCATTTCTCCCCATCTCACCCAACATCTTTATCATATCTCCTGTGAACTTATCTGAACCTACTACTTTTCCTGACTTAATTTTACTTTTTCTAAATTGGGCTTCTTTTCTTTCATTGTAGGCTGTTCCTAGAGTAGTACAGCTTTTGTGGGATTTTCTTCACTCAGAAACTGCTGAAAATACTCCTTTCATCTACTTTTGATTTCCTGTGAGCTGGTGAACAGGTTGTTGCTAGCATCACTTACGAAGGGTTTCTGACTACCATTATCTGTGTTCCCTTACAAAGGGTATCTAACTATCTTCATTTTCTTTCCATTTTTGCCTTGCAATCTGATAAGAGTTTCTTTGTGCTATCTGCCAGCTTTCCTGAAACTGGTAGAGTATCTCTGATACCTTGTTCTTTGTGAAGGTTGCCAGCCTAGCCAGATAGGATTTTATACATAATTCTATCATTTGTAAATATGAATGTTAAACTACAGACTTGTTTTCCTAAATGAAAGAATATGCTTTGAAATGTTGAACTTATGTGATGCCCGTGCCCTGGCCCAGCAATCAAGGAGCCTCAATCCTGACCACTAACACCAGAGAGGGCATCTCATATATGAGGAAAGGATAACAAATACACACAGTAAAGTGCAATTTTATTATCCAATTGGTAGTAAAGCCCAGGGCTAAAGCTATTGGAGTGGCTTTGTACAATTTTACCAAAGGCATGCAAGTATTCTTAAGAACTTAAATTATCTCTACACAAAACAGCCACAGTTGAAAGGTTTAAAAATATTTAATAATAAATAATTAAAAACACAAGACAATACTTTTTACTACACAATGCTAATCAAGACTTCAGAGATCACAGAGAAATATTTAAAATAATTCAGTAGTACAGTTCTGACATCACAGAAAAACACAGTCTAATCCTTCTAGTTTCTAGCTATTTGTAAGAGAAAACACACTTCTAAAATAACTTGCATATAGAGCAAGACAGTGCTGATGAGTTGGATATTCAAGCCAAAAATGCTTAATGCCTTCTGATTCTCTCTGTTTAAATTGCTATTTTCAGTCCTGATTCCCATTACATCATTTCACACTTTCCTGGTTTCCCAGGCTAACAGATACTACATAATTTTATCTTGCACCTGCAGGAAACTATATTAATAAAGAACATTCCACACATACACTCTAGTAATTATTCCTCAAGTTAAAACAATAGGCAGGATGCTTCACTCCAGACTCATCGACTCCAAATTCTAGTTTCAAAGGGACAGGCATGAAATAATTTCAACTTCAAAAGGACAGACAAGAAATGCTTGAATTAGCTTTCTTTACAGCAGAGGGCAATGTTGCTACATTGTTATAAGTTCAACATTTCACAGCATATTCTTTCATTTAAGAAAACACGTCTGTAGTTCAACATTCATATTTACAAATGATAGAATTATGTATAAAATCATATATGGCTAGGCTGGCAGCCTTTACATTATTTGCTATTGCAACTTCTCTCTTAGTCTCTTTGTTAGCCAACAAGAATTCTTTCTTAACCTGATCCATTTTTTTCTATCTCCCACATCTTCCAGCACTCCTCCTTTGTTTAAATGACTTCCTAGACTTCTGCATTCCACCACCAGCTTTCCTTGTGTACCTTATTTCCATACCTGTACTGTAGTCCTCACACATGCTGCCATTCTTCAACTAAAACTATTCCCCCTTCTTCCCAACGTGCTAGATCCCTGAGTAATTCCTTGAACTCTTGTGCTTTCTCTCAAGTCAACTTCTAGGTCTTCAGCCTAGTTTCTGTTGACCTTAGAGCTTTCTCTGACAACTGCTAGCAGATGATTGTAGCAACTAGTGGTTTATGCTGTGGACCAGCTGTTTCACTGGAGATGACCTTGCAATCACTGATTCAACTCCAGTGCCCTTTCCTTAAAAAGAGGAAGTCTACCCAAGTAAAATGCTGGCCAGTCTTGTATGGGATCTTGTGACTGTCTCTCTTGCTGAACCATGTGTTGGTCATCATTAAGCCATTTGCAAGAAAGAAACCTAAAATGGCTTTTCCTCCATTATCCCTATTGCCTCAGCTGTGTGGAGTAAGGCAGTCCTCATATCATGTTCTGCAAAAAGTACAGTACTGGCATATTTGATAGACTACCCCTCCTTTCTTCTGCATACAACATAGACAATACCCCACTCCAAGGTGAGAATGTTGTTACAGGCCTTAGTACTTGGGTTAATTCTCTATTGATAACTGTGTTATAACAGCAATCAGTAAATCCTTCTGTTTAGCACAGCTCACTGCTAAAGAATATCATCTTTATCTAATGAGGACCCTTTTATCAGGCAAATTATTGAATACAATGCCCCTTTTGGGATGCAACTCTTTAGACATACCCCAAACTTTCCAAACTAACAGCACTGCTGGCTTAAACACTGTTACCAGAAAAGACTGGAAGCAAATTAAATTTATTCAATATCTTACAGACTTCCCTGGGTGAGATCTACTATTTGCTTTCTGAGCCATTACAAGCTCAGTGGTCATGGATCTTTTGCATCTCCACAGAGCTAATATTCCAGAAATGCCACAAAAAAGGATGTGAATATTCACTATCAGATAAATAGAGCATGGTGGAGAGAGAGACAAAGAGTTTCATTACGCAGTGCTTTCCCCATTTCTAGAATAAACTCCCACTGCAAATTAAGCAGTGTGACACATACATTACTGTCTTTCAAATGAGAATTAAATGACTGGATGGGAATTCACAACTTCACCCTGGCTTGATTGGATTAGCCCTCCTCAAAAAAGGTGTTATGGTCTGAGTGCAGGTACTGGTATCAATAAAACTCAGATGCTTTGTATTTCCTATGATCTATGATAAAATCAGAGAGTTGTCCACATAAATATCCAGATCTCTTATGACTGTATCTGCTGAGCAGTATCACTTATAACATATGATACAATATGCAGATAACTCCACAGTCATCACCATCACTGATACCCTCTCTGAACTCATCTCTATCACTCAGACATCCTTCAACTCAGTTGAAACATGGCTCTCTAAAATTATGCTTATTCTAAAGCCAAAAAAAAAAAAAAAAAAAAAAGAATGAAACCTGAAACCTACATTCTCTATACTTTCCCTTAATAACACCCCAATTGAAGTCGAATCATGCACAAAACTCTTAGGTGTAATTATTGATGATCAGCTTAAGTTTCACTTGCATGTTAACAACTGTATCCAAAAGACATCAAAAACTGGGCCTCCTTTACAGAAATAAAACGTTTTTCTCACTAATAATCCTACCCAGCTTACTGTACAGCTTTCAAGTCCTCACAAATCACAGCTCCTCTCTCCTTACAAAACCTGAATTAATCTACAACAAAGTAGCCTGATTTGGAGCAAATCAAGCATACAACACTGTCTTTCACTAAAACACCTAAACTGGCTAGAATTGCCTCATCTACTACTCCTCTCTCAGCTCCAAATTATTCATGCCATTCTGTACCAGCCTGACTATTGCCCCAGCTTTTCTTCTCTAATCTCCCAATATACTCCGACTAGATCTTTACACAGCTCAGACCTAGACCTCTTGCAGATCCATAATCCTAATACCAAAATGGGATGCAACCTTTACAGCTATCATCCTGCAATGTATTGTACAAGTTGCCATTAGAAATTAGGTCCCTCAAACAACTAAAAACAATTCAAAGTAGATACCAAGGAATACTTAAACAACCACTGGCCCTGTCACTGCTCTCACCCCTCATAAACTCCCTTACTATTCCCTGCCTGTGCTCTATCAGCCTACTACATTTGTCTCTGCTGCACAATCCTCTACTTGTTTTCAACATAGTGCTTTCCAGCCTTCTTTTACCTCTCTTGTAACTGGCAATTTTATTTATGTCAGCAACCTCTTTATCTTTCATTACTAAAATTTGCAATACCCTTCTCTCTACTAGTAAATAAGGATACATAGGAACTGCTATGAGATACTACAACTCGTTTGCATAGAAACCTTAATGGTATTCTAAAACCTAGGTTCATATTGTCCTATTGCCAAAATTGTATAGCTTTTTATTTTTACACCATTGTGAAAAAATATTTGTGTCATTTGTAATCTCTATTGTATATTTTCAATTGTATTGATTGCAAAACTTTTCTCCATGGGACTCCACTGAAAAAGGGCTTGTTAGGCCAGTTGGACTATCCCAGTCAACAAATGTAAAATAATAAAATAAAAAAATAATGAGATGGGAATAGCTTTTTTTGACAACTGCTACTATACTACACTTGTTCACATTTAGCTTAAGATTGTTTTTAGTACACTGCTTATGTGCAAATTCCACACTTTTTCTGGCGCACTTTAGCATCAGTTGATGAGCAGACAACACTGCCCAGTTTGCAGTCATCAGCAAACTTGGTTAACCTCATTTCATTGATATTGGCTTAAATGTCTGTAAAACAAATGCCAAACAGTAGAGGACCCAGTACTGATCCATGTGGTACCCACTAGTTATAATTTTATTTCTCAGAGAGGGTAATTGCAACTTTCACTATTTGAAATCTGTTGGATAGCCATTTTGCAATCCAGCAAACAATGTTAGTGCTGACATTAAGTTTGCCTAACTTTTCAATAACACTAGCATGGCAGATAGTGTCAAACGCCTTGGCCAGGTTAAGATAATTAGTGTGCATACAGTGACCACCATCCTCGGCTTTTGTAACCTTTCCAAAGAGGATTCCTAAGTTCAGGAGATATTCCTGACTTTCACAAAACCAGCCTGAGTGGGGTTTAGAACATTTAAACTGCCTATGTCAAATCTGCTACATTCCATGGCTTTGCATATAAGATTGATGAGGCTGAAGCATCTGTAGAATAGCATCCTTGTGTAAAGGAGTCACAGTGGCTGTTCTTCAGGCCTCTGGGATTAAATCTGTGGACAGGCTGATGTTGAACAGTTTAAGTAGAGGGCTGGATCTCCATACTTGCACTAGAGAGAATACAGCTTGTTTTTTTTATTTGGTACCATCTTACCATTACATGCCCACGGTGGTGGTGCTGCAGTAGCATTGTCGCCTCACAGTAAGACGCTGTCCGGTTCGATTCTCAGCTAGAGCGTCTTCTGTGTGAAGACATGCGTGAATGGGCGTACCTTCGTTGAAGGTTGTGCATCAGGGCTGGTAACTCGGCACGTAAAAATCAACTACCAATCATTAGCGGGCCGGAGTTCCACTGTGGCGACCCCTAACCGGGAAAAGCCGAAAGACACAAAAAACATCTTACCATTACATTTAGTCTTAAACTGGAATTAAGACTTGTTCCAGGGTGATTTCAATGGAAACTAAATGTTCACGGATAATGAGCACAATAACATAAGTAGGATAAAGATAGCAGTACATTTGTTTGCTAATATATTGTCTATATTTATGGTACTGGAATCTGTCATATGGTGCATGGAGAGCAGTGATTATGCTCCAATATTCGGAAAAAGACAATCCAGTTAAGTGTTAGAGTGGCGTGCGACCCGTACGTAACAAATGTTAGGCATCCCCTGCTAAAGTTGTTAAGGTAAGATCTAATGGCAGGCAGAAAATCTGCCAGTACTCACCAGCAAATGACACAGGCAGAAATGAAAGATTTGTTTCTGCCTGCTCTCTGCACTGATAATGTGTCCCTAAGCTCCTCTAATGAACTTAGAAGTTGCTACAGTAACAGGATAGGTATTTTTTGAATGATACGAACTCTGAAACTCCAGTGTATGTCATTACTTAGTGATTTCCATCCTCAGATTTTTATGAGGAACAAATCAAAAAAGCAATTATCTGGATATTCTGTGAAAATCTGGAGAGTTGAGAGGCGTGAAAGATAAGTGTAAACATGACATACAGCGTTACACACTGCCTTTCTGACAGCTTCCACTAAGAGTTTTACGGTTTGAAAGCCAGCAAAACACTTTGCTATATTTTCCCTGCAACTAGTAGTACATGGAGCAGATAAAGCTCCATTCACTGCAAAGAATTATGATTGTGTCACCAGTCATAACCCCTTTTTATGTGTTTTCGACATGGATGCCAAGATTCACCCCTAGAGCAAATTCCTTGGCATCCGTATCACAAACACATAATAAGTACGGTTATGATCAGCAACCTGATCACAATCATGTATATTATGGATGATCTCAGCACACCAATGGACATTATTCCTTAATTTCATGACATAACTGAAAAAAATTGTAATTTCATGGGTATCTGTAACAATCTTAAGTGTGTGTTCTGTTTTACATTTTCTAATAGAGCTCTTATGCTTCTTATTGGCATGTTGTTGATATAGTCTTGAGGTAGAGAAAATGGGGATTTCTTCCAACTTTCCATTGTTTTCCACCTTTTGTTATACCGTTTATTAATACAAGAAGTTCATGGGGTGATAGGATAAATTTGGTGGGTGGGTCCTATCTTTTCCATGCAGCTGCTCATATACTGGTAAAAATTGGAGTTGTATGTGACAGCCACCACAATTCAGTCCATTTGCAAAGAACTGCTGATAATTTCATCTGTGCATTCTATGAGCTGAATTAGGTATGCCCAGTAGATTTCCTTAAAGTTGGTTTCATTTTGGGGTTGGGTAAAGTGGCACCATTAAGACTGGCAAAGACATTATCTAAGTTGTGATGAGATTTAACCATGGATGAGGAGCTGTGTGGTGGGGTACAGGCAAGAAGTAGGTTGATACAGACCAACTCAAAGATATTAAAGCCTCTAGTGAGTAGTTTTACAATTTGCACCAACGCACTGATATTAGAATCTTGGAAATTCCAAGCATATCCATTTTAGTGGTTTACATGTGCCAGTTAATGCAAGTCCCCTAGCAAGAAGGTATTTGTTTTGACATTTAACCCCTCAATGGTTTGAAGGTTATTTCCATGATCCTTAGGGGAACACTGATGGGGATTTGTAGTCAACAATGAAATAATGGGTGGATTTGTTAAGGGTGATTCGGATCTCTGTGTTAAGAATGTTGGTAATTTGATGTCAGATGATTATGGATATAAATCAAAGCATGGAATGTAACAGATTTTCATGATGAAACTGACCTGTGACACACGTACACTATACAAAAAGCTAGTAAATAAAATTGTATTGCTACAATGAATGCTTCACCATATGTAAAATCGTGAGGTATACAAAACTTAACACATTTAGTTGGTTGTAGCTCTTAATTGTAACAACAAAGGACCAGATTGTCTCAGTTCCCTTGAAACCCAGGGCAAGTACAAAATGGTACCAAACCTATAAGTTGCTAAAATTTTAGAGTACTAAGGGAGCATAAAACGTGGTGTTTACTAAAAATGCAGCTGTAGCAGGACTGTTACTTAGGCATATCTTTCAAATTAGGTTTAGCAGGAAAAACTATAAGGCCAAGCTGGAAAGATATGTTCATAGGTTCCTAGGAGGTTTCTAGGCTATTGGCACTAGGGCTTTTATAAGCCTAGCTATGTTATACCCTTGTTCCCTTATTGACCAGGTTGTATGGTCTATACTTGCAGCAACAGCCTATGATCAGCATTGACTGCCTTTATCAAAGAAGGACATAGGTGACAACCCTGGGCTAAATTTTCAGTATCCCATTCAGACACCTAAGTTACACTTAAATAGGGTCATTGAGGAGCTCTGTTTTATGAGAATTGTGAGTTTGTTCCAGAACAGTGGCAATCTCTGGGAGATGTATCTATCTCTCCAGCATGTCCTGTTAATGTCGCAGGCTAGGTTAACATCCCTAGAGTGAGTGAATCTTGTCTCATTTGACTTGCAGATGAGCAGCATTTCCATTAGGGCAGGGCCCAAGACTGCTCAGTAGGCCAGGCACAAGTTGCCTCTCAGCAGCCTATAAGATACAGAGTACAATGACAAGGCATTCAGTCTGTCCATGTAGGTCATATGTTGAAGGCTCTGAATTTTCTTGGTGAGAAACCTCTGAGGTCTTCCCAACCTCTGCAGGTGTCAGGTAAGATACATACAGAAGGAAGCATTGTACTCTATTAGTGGTCTGATGAGGGATGAGTACAGGAGAGTTATAAAATTCTTAGCTCTGAACGTGATGCACTTACTTATGAGATGTGCAACACAGAAGGCCTTCCTTACCACTGTGAAAACATGGTGATCGAAGTTAAGGTTGCTATCAACCTGTGTTCCCAAATCTCTCACCACAGGATTTGAACTAAATGGAGTACTGTTAATACTGTAATTTGCAGGGACGTCCCCTTTGCTGAAAGGGATGATAACCATTTTTCTGAGTTTAGTTTAAGCCTGTGACTTTGGCACCAATCATTTGTCTGTGTAAGCCCTTTTAGTAGTATGTCAACATCACTGGAGGACTCAATGATTGCACCCAGCTTGCATTCATTGATGAACTTGGTAAGTCACAGACCATCTACGTTCGCCTGGACTTCTGAGAAATAGATTCCAAACAGGAGGGTACCCAGCACAGATCCTTGTGGTACACCACTGGTAACTGCTCTGCTGATAGAGGTGGAATTCCCCCAACTTTGACTGTATGTGTTCTGTCGGTGAGCCAACTGGCTATCAATCTAGTGACATATGGGTTAATTCCCAACTGGGAGAGTTTCCAAATGATGCCTGAGTGGAGATGTGTCAAAAGCCTTGGCTGTGTCAACATAGGCTGTATGTACTGTTTTGTTTCATCCAGGGCTTTTGTGACATTCTCAAAGAAGTCCACCAGGTTTAATAATTATGATCTACCCTTAATGAAGCCAAATTGGGTCAGGTCAAGAGTTTGAAGGTCACCTAGGTTTTTGTTGATAAGGTCCATGATGATTCTCTCCATGGCTTTGCAAATAAGGCTGATTAGGCTTATGGGTCTATAGTTCCCAGGGTCGGTTAATGGACCCTCTTTGTGCAAGGGAATTACTGTTACTGTTTTCCACTCTGCCGGGACAAATCCAGTACTCAGACTGTGGTTGAAGACAGTGACAAGTGGTTCCTCTAGAGCCTGTTTTAGACCATTTAGTAGGCAGACTGGGATGTTATCCAGTCCCACAGAGGCTGTGTTTTTGGCCATGGAGAGTGCAACTATGATCTGCTCTTTGGAGATTACTAGGTAGAGGACTGGTGACAGGTATGCCTTGGGGTATGTTTGGTGGGGACAGGGGAATGAAGTTTACACCAAATCTACCTGCCAGCAGGTTGGCAATGTCCTCAGGGTCAGTATGAGTGGTACCATCCACTACTAGTTTCGCACAAAACTGGGCCTTCCCTTTTAGATTTCTGAGGAAGCTAAAAACTGCCTTGAGATTATCCTTAGTTAGGGATGCTAGTTTAGCTCCGTAATTGGCTTTAGAGGCCTTTACATGCACCAATGTCTCACCTGTCAAGCCCATAAGGCTAAACCACTAAACCTATTACTTATAGGTGACTCCATCGAGAGACACACAGATGTCCCTCTCACCAGGCTGAATAAGGAAAATGTCACTCTCAGCTGTCTGTTAAGTACCAAGATCTGCCGTATCACACATGCACTCAAGTCTCCCAACAACAGGTACTGTTATGACTACATCATAGTCCATGCTGGTGGGAATGACTTGAAATGTACCTCTCTAGACTATAAGAAGAGAGACATGACTGAGCTCTCAGACTATGTGTCTCGGGCAGGTATGTCCTTAGTCTTAAGAATCATTTTACCTTCACCTAGAATGATGCCTCAATACAAACAAAAAATGATTGGCTTCAATAATTGACTTAGGTTTTGGTGTCATTCTAAGAGGATCCAGTATCTGTCAGTCTGGGATGACATGATCAACAGACCCTGATGCTTTGCCAGAGACAGTCTTCATCTGTCATCCCTGGGATTTCAGCTAATGGCTGATCATCTTGCTACCCCCATAGTGCCTTTTTATGCAATGTCACAAGGACACAGCTCCCTACATAAAAATACCAAAAGCAACATGAAGGTTATGCAGCTAAATACTAGGAGTCTTAACATGAAAATACACTCACTGGAAGCAGTCCTCTCCCTGGAGGATGCAGACATCTCTGCAGTCACAGGGACATGGTTCAAGGCTGTGGAGAGCACTCAAGTGCATACTGGGTTACACCTCCTTCCACACATTCAAACCAGAAAGAGAAAGCAAGAAAACTAAAGGAGGCAGTGTATCAATATTCAAAGATACATACACCTTCAGACTGGTTAAACATGATGCCCTAGAAATACAGGTGCAATTAACTGTTGGTAGGACACCTACTCAAGTCATTGCCAGCAACAGAACCCCCTCCATGAATCAAGACTCCCACTCTGCCTATTTGAATCAATTTCAGTCTGTCAAGATGCATCCGAACAACGTGGTTTTGGGCAACTTTACCTACCCTAGTAATGACTGGGTGAATTACTCATGCGCAAGCTCATCTGCCCAAAGGTTTCTCAATTTTGTCAGCTCCAATCCCCTGGACCAACTCACTGACACTGCCACTAGGGGCACCAAAATCCTGGATCTGGTGCTTACAAATATGGGAGACCAATGTAGCACCCCCACTGTGAGTTCATTCACCAGTGAGATCTGACCACAAATCAGTCCTATTTGAAGTAACTACCACACCTGCCCCCCACCCTCAGCAGCAACTAGACTAAAAAACCTCCAAATCAGATTATATCCTCTTACAGAATGGTATACATAGCTTCACTGCACCCCCCCCCCCCATCAGATGGAACCAGTAACTATGATGTGCTCTACACCAATGTCCTATACAAACACCTGTATAACTGCATTGACTCAGCAGTACCTGTTAGGACCAAAAATGCTCTTCAAGGAAGAGCAAACCTGCCTGGTGGACAACTGCCATTAAAAGGCTTTACAATAAAAGGAAGGAGCGGGCTTAAAACTGGAGACACTCCCTCCTCTGCTTAAATAAGCAAATAAGATTTCTTGTGAAGTCTTCCAAGGCACACTTCGAATCCAAGTTACCTTTCTCAATAAAGGACAGCCATAAAGCATTCTTTAGTTACATCTGTAACCTAAAACGTAAGGCCCATATTTGCGCTGCACTGGTAGTTAATGGTAACATATATACTGAGCTGGTGGGCACAGCTAAGCTGTTAGCTGACAGGTTTGGTGAAAACTTTACTACGTTGTCCCCGCCACACGTACTTCATGACATCCCTATTACCTGTCCTGTACCTTGTATCTCTAAAGAGCAGGTCGTAAATGCTCTAAGGCCAAAAACACAGCATCAATGGGACCTGATAACATACCAGGCTGCGTCCTACATGGGCTCAAACAAGAATTAGCATCACCATTGGGTACACTTTCAATCATAGTCTAAGCACTGGCTTTGTCCCTGCTGAATCGAAAGCAGCCACCATTATCCACTTATACAAAGCTGGTGTTTCTACTGACCCTGGGAACTACAGACCTATTAGCCTGACTAGCCTTATCTGCAAGGCCATGGAGAGAATCATCATGGACCTTATCAACAAAGATACAGGTAATCTCCAAACACTAGATCCTACCCAGATTGGATTTGTCAAGGGGAGATCATGCCTGTTAAACTTCTTCGATATAGTCACCAGGGCCCAGGACGAGGGGAAGTCTGTGTATACAGCCTACCCAGACCTAACCAAGGCATTTGACACTATACTTCACTCAGACATCACTAACAAACACTCCCAAGCTAGATATCAACCTTTACATCATATGGTAGGTTGCAAACTGATTCACTGACAGAATCCATACAGTCAAAATAGGTCCAACAGCAGGCCCATAACCAGTGGCGTTCCACGGGTCTCAGTCCTAAGACCTCTACTGTTCTGAATCTATTTCTCTGAAGTAGAAGCTAAAACCAAGAGACTGTGGCTGACAGTTTCCTGATGACTGCAAACTGGGTGCATTCACAAAATCTCCATACGATGTCGACATCCTTCAAGCATCTTCTCAAACTCAATGTAAAAAAATGTATTACCCCTTTTGGTACGAGTGACGTTCCTGAAAATTACCACATCAATGACAATACCCTAAGTACGCGCTCAAAGGTGAGAGATATGGGCACTCAGGTTGAAAGCAACCTTATCTATGATCACCATGTTTCCACAGTGGTAAGAAGGGCATTCTATATGTCTTATCTCATAAGTAAGGGCATTGCCTAGAGAAAAGGAGAAGTTATCACCTCCCTGTATTCTTCACTCATTAAGCCAATAATTGAGTACGCCCCTTTTGGTATGTACCTTTCAAAGCAACTGAAGAGACCACAAAGGTTCCTCACAATGAAAATTCAAGGTCTTCAGCAGCTATCCTATGTGGATTGGCTAAAATCAGTCACTTTACTCTGTTTCATACAGACTACTGAGAGGTGATCATTGCCTTACATGTAAGGCGATCTCTGACCCTGCTTTACTGGAAATACTGCACATCCACAAGTCAAATGGCACATGAGTTACTCGCTCTAAGGACCTAAACCTGGTATGTGAGATCAATAGAACCTGCTGGAGGGACAGACTTGTCTCCCAGAGGTTACCACACCTTTGGAATAGACTCTCACTTCAAACCAAAGAGCCCCTCACTGGCCCTCTTCAAATGCAATCTGGATGACTGAATGGGTAACCGTAAATTCAACCTGGGAATTCCACCCGTGTCCGTCTTGGACAGGGACAATAGGTGCTGATCGTGTTAACAAGGGTACATTTGGCCAGGCTTGCAAGGGCCCACAGGCCATTAGACTAGAACATTACTATGATTCTATGATCTAATTTCCTTGCTCAAGCTGTGGAGTGTGTCCTTCCTCTGTTGTGTCAGTTCCCTCTTGTTCTTAGACATTCGTTTCTTCCTCTTGTTGTATAACCTATTTATGCTTGATGTCCACCACGTTGGCTTTTTTTTTTTTTTTTTTTTTTTGTGAGGACCTAGGTTTGATATGTTTAGGTACAGCTGAGTCTATTCATTTGTATAGGTGTTTATACGGGGAATTTGTGTACATCACTATATAATGTTGACAGTGGTAGCAGGGGGGGTTGAAACTATTTACGCCATCGTTTAGGTGGCTAGAGTTTGCTTTGGAGACATTTTTCATCCTTTTTGCTCTGGGGTGGTCAGTTATTATTGTTACTTTGAATAAGACTAATGTACGATCGGACCTTACAAGAGGGGGCAACAAACACGGCATAGTGCAGAGACCCCCTATGTTGGTGAGTACTAAGTCTAGTACATTCAAGCCCCTTGTGGGGGAGCAGACTATCTGTTTAAAAGCATTTGTATTAACAAAGTCCAGGAACATTAGGGAAGCATGTCTGTGCTCATATACACCTCCCAATCAATGAAAGGATAGTTGAAATCACCCATGACCAAGGTGTTTGGCTGCATAGTGAGTGACTCAAGTAGGTCCAGGTAGGCAGAGTGGTTCCAATGGTTCATGTTGGGGAACCTATAGCTAACAATGATATGGGAGGGGGTTTTACCTACAGTTAGTTGGACTTGGAATAGCTCTAGGGAGTTATAATATTTGGCCAGTCTTGAGGTGTATTTGTCTTCAATGAAGATGGATACACCTCTGCCTTTGGTTCTTTCACGCTCGTTTGGAAGTGTGAACATGTGGAAGGCATTGTAGCCGTGAATGTTTAGTTAATAATGTATGTGCAATGACAGTGGGAAGAACAGGTGATTGCATGTGAAATAAATGAAGCACATAGGATCTATATGCCTCCAGGTTAATGACTAAGATAACCCAGGAGTAAGTGGTGGTACCTACCTCTAAGGCTTACTCTAGACTAAGTATGGGGAAGCACAACACAAGTTAAAGCTAAGAGATTTGGGCATGTGAAAATACTTCAGCAAGAGTAATGCACTACTTTAACCTGTACTTAAATAAGTGACATTCCAAAGAAGGCAGCCCCTGAATTCAATGCATTTACTGCACTGGTCTCTATATCACTCCTTTAAATCTTTTTAAGGCCAAGAATTGGTTTCAAGAGTCAGAAAGTTTAGAATTATTTCCTGAAGATGGCCAACATCCCATCCATTAAGGAAGACCACGCTGATGTGTAATGGGGTATTAGTAGGACCACGCTTTGCTGTGCTCATTCAATGAGATTTACTAGTGTGCTTTTTAACATTACATTATTATTGAAAAAATGAAAAGTTTTTTTTTAAAACAGACTGGTTAGTATTGCTTATAAATCAAGCTGTCAAAAGCTTTATGCTTATGCGGCCATATTATAATATTAAGCGTATGCTTTAGTGAAGTTCTGCTGAAATGAATACCTCACTATGCATCAGCATGTACTTTTCTACAGGACTGTGTGTGTTAGCAAGCCAGCAACAAACTTCAGGTATTGAGTTTAAAAGTTACAATGACTCCATGATGTTGCTCCAGTAAGGGAAATTAACACCCCATAAAAGTAGCAGCTGTCACTACACACCGTTCCAAACTTCTGTTAGAATAACTAATTTCATTTGCTAACATAACCACAGGAAAGAAAACAAAACTGTTTTGGAGGGTGCCATATCTTAAAAGTGTGCTTAAATGCAAAGTACAAATTGATGCACATCCACAAGTTAAGAAAAGAGAAAGTGTTAATGTGTGTAACATGAAGATTTGATTCACATACTCAGCTTTTATGTTTCGACCTGGAGCTGCGTCCACTTATTTGCTATTGACTAGGCCTTACCGATCTAAAAGACATTATGTTAAAAAGACGCTTGGAAGCAAAGAAACTTGCCTAGAATTGAAGGCTGCAGAGCTGTACTGCATATGGCTGGCACTGCTGAGCTCAGACTGTAGCAAAACAAGCTTTTAATAAAAAAAAACCTGGCTTCCATTATTTGTCCTGCTAACACTAGTTGTCATACTAGTGATTTTGGGGAATAATCACAGGTTTCTCTCTGCAAAGTTATGTGGACATACTAACTGATAATGGTACATTTATGTAAAAAAACAACCCAGAATAATTACAACCAACACAAGTGTGTAGTCATTGCTATATATAGATATACGAAGGCGAGATAAATAAAGTTCCTACAGGCTGATCATTACGAGGTCTAAGAGAATAACTTGATAATCGCCGGTCATTTTGGCGGTCTTGGTACAAGCAATCAACACAAACACAGTAAAACACTGTTTTCGTTGCCCCAAATACTGATACATTGGTTAACTTACGTGACTGAAAACAAAACGTGTGCAGATAAAGTGCGCATTAATATTACGTCATGTAATCGCCGTTGTACTTTTTAAGTATGGTAAAGGATGGATATGTTGTCCTGCTAACGTGCTAGTGATTTGGGGGGGATAATCCCAGGTTTCTTTGAAGTTGAGTGATCGGGCTTTTTTTAAAAGTAGGTACTCTGCAAAGTTATGTGGACATGCTAATGGATAATGGTACATTTATGGAACAAGTGTGTCTATTACATTTCTGATAGTGTTTTAATGAAGATGGAAGTGTTCACTTGTGTTTAGGTTTGCAAATTTAAAATATTTGCTGTTTTTAGGTTACACGTACTAGTGGTCAGGTTGTCACTGTTTGAACGTGATGCTCTCTATCCTGAGCAAACTTTAGATAATGTGGAAAGGTCGCATAGCGTAGTGTTCAAGGTTACGTAGTATGTTCGCGTAGCATTTGAAGACTGTCCCATGAGATGCTTTGAGTTTTTACCAGTTAGAAGGAAAGGAGTGCAGGCTCTGTAGCATAGCTCTCAACCCTTCATGTCCAAAATGAGGAACACTAGCCCTCATAATGTGGAACAAATGGGCAAAATGTGGAACACATACTAATGGCTTACTAACAACTTCAACTAGGAAGGTCATAGGATGGTTAAAATAAGCTGGTTTTACTAATAAAGAAGATATTTTAATGAATTAATAAATAGATTTCACTTAAGAATCACTGAATGTGTGACAGAGTCTTTCAATGTGGAACTTTGAGGAACATGAACTTTTTAAGACCCCAAATGAGGTACGTTCCTCGTAATGAGGTACACTTGAGAGGTATGCTCTGTAGATTATGCTATATTTTGTCTTACTGTAAATGGGTATGCAAACTTCTAATATTGACTTGTGTCAGCACTCAGCCGCCAACGGTGGAAAACTGAGAACAAGTACAGTTGCTGTAACTAGAAATGAGCTTAGCTCTGGTATTTCTGTATAAGTCCTTTTAGCAAATGTGGATGGAAACTAAGGTTAGATGCGTTGCATAGATTACATTTTCCATCAATCATTCGTGCCCTGATCAGTACTACAGCAATAAAACAAATGTGTAATGATGGAATCAGAACAAAATGACTTGACTTTGACAAAAATGCAGTCGTTTTGCAGGGTAGTGGACATTCACTTATTAGTCATTTAAAAAGCGTGTACGTTCGACAAGGGACAGTATCTGAGTTGGAGAGCTGGTAGTAGTAGACATGACTGACCAATGCTATGGTGGGAGATTAAAGACTTAGTGCTTCTAAGGCGAACCTACTAGTGTAAAACAAATCTGGACAGAACCAAAAAATATTGTGGGAGTAAAGGCCCCAAAACAGAGAAAGATTTTAAATATTGCTATTAGAAACTAAGAAAGTTGCTAGACACAGGTTATGCGGTAGCATGGGTTTTCTGAAGGATATGAAAACTGAAACTCAAGTATCTGTCATTAGTTAGTGACTTGATTTATTGGTGATTTGACAGAAAGCAACACATTTTGACAAACAGACCAAAATGTGTGGCACAAATCTGAACAGTTGATAGCGTATGCTGAACATTATCTTACCATAACTACTGACCTAAACGTCGTAGTGTAATTTAAGAATGTAGGGTTAGGAGTCCCTGTTATTTGTGTCGGCAGACTGTATTTTTATTAATTGCTTTTTTTTTTTTTGTAAGTGAGGCTTGTGCCACTTAGGTGGGGATAAGGATGGGGTGACAGTTATGCTTGTAAATGAATTAACTGAAAATGCATTTTGTGTATATAGTTATGATATGAGGCCCAAAGTGTGATCACTTCTTTAAAATGGTGGGCGTGACTATCCAGTTCTCAGAGGTGTGTGTGTGTTTGTGTATGGTGGGGAGGTCTCATCTCAGCATTGCAAAATTATGCCAGCTGTGATGTGTGGATATAGCATATAAAGAGTTGTTTCACACATGGAAAGTATTGTCCATGGTGGTTTACACATGTATGTAATTTTAAGCCTGATGAGCTAGCAAGAGTGACCTGCCTGTCATGTGGTACACCAAAGTTTCAGATATTCGTTTGGAATATAGACCTTATGCAGATTGTCTGCCTCTTATTATTTTGAATGACATTGTGTCAGATACTGAAAAATGATCTGCCTAAAAGTGTAGAAATACATCTGTAAAACAGAATCTGCTTACTTTTAGGATAGTCTGTGTTTAGAACTACAAAAGTATAATTTATGGAAGAAATGTGTCCTCTGCAACCAGCATCATCTCATAGAAATCTAAGCAGAAAACTGTAATCCCAGACTGAGAAAAGTGATGTATGCTTCACAGCAAGTGGAATATTTAAACAAATAAAGTTTGCTGTGAATATTCCTGTATATTTACTGGTGAAAAAGTGAGATGTATACAATTTAAAGTGAATTCAGTAATAAGGTAAACTTCAAACAATGCAAAAATGAGAAATAAAGGGGGCTTGTGTTGTAAAATTGATATATGAATAGAGTTGTGTGAACCTGATCCCAAGAAAAATATAACATTTGGCATTATTGAGACTTCTTTTGTAAATTATGTATAATGTTGTGTATTAATTTATTTTTCAAAACTTGGAGATCAGAACAGCTGTGAATCTTTTGTTTGCTTCACAACAGTGAGCATGTTTTTTAGCCATTCTGTTGGATCCAGTTGATTTAATAATATAAGGCAGTGTTTCTATGATAAAGCTATTCATGCTTCTGTTAGGATTGTTTCTGATATTTCCTTGTTGATGTTTCTGTCGTGCATGGGTGAACTAGTGTTCTCGAACCTCCATGACATATATATTCCAGCATGCCTCCCATTCAGTTTTAGTGGGTAAAAGAAATGAGTTATGTAAAAGAGCAAACATGAGAAATAATGATAGCTTATAAAAAGAAATCCTTGTGTAAATCCCGGATGCAAGCCATAGAAACCATCATACAATTTTAATTAAAGTTTACAGTAGGTATAGTTGTTTACACAGCAAAATAATTAATCAAACTTGAAAAGAGACTTTTCTGAATGATATCTAAAAACAGAATGTATGCTGATTAAAGGGCATTTCTAAATAAAATGTAAAAAGCAAACAGTCTATTTACAAGAATTTGCATGTTTTTTAAGTTTATTAAATCTTCATATTTCAGTTGCAGCACAAGTTCATGTACAATAACAGAAAAGAAAACAAATTGTAATTTCCCTTTTTATTGTAATACAGTCTACATGTTTCTTTTTAATTATTTTAATTCACTAGCATACATAAATTGCTCAGTTCCTGCCTTCCCATAAGCCTCATGCCTCCTCCTGAGCATTATTCTGTATGACATGTTCTCACAAATTGAATGAAATTTGCTCATTCTCTTTTCTAAAGATCCCAGTTTTAGTTCATTTATCTCCTTTACAGTAGTCGGTGTTTCCTTGATTGGTGGTCTGTTTTGATTTCTGTTTTTTAGTAGTTGTTTTTTTGGCCACCAGTAGCATTAAACTTTGTAAGGTGTGATATGTCTGGGCAATTCAGATTTAGTGTGTCGATTCAAAAGAATAACTTCCTTAGTTACTGCAGTTTGTTTCCTAAACATTTCTGCCAGGGTATTCTGTAGAGAATTTTTTAAATTTTCCAGCTCATTACACTCCCAAATAATGTGTTCCAATATTCCTATCTTTTCCGCATCACATCTCCACCATTTCTTATCTATTTGAGTAAGAATAGTCTGAAGTCTACTTTGGGCATAAAATAGCTATGCAGGCACTTCAAGCAAAAATCATAAACCTTCTGGACTTTTGTTGCATACTTTGGGATCTCCTCTATTCTTTTGTAATTTACCTTTCTGTTCTCTGTTCAGTCTCTTCTAATTTCCTCTGATTCTTACAATTATCTTGCAAAGTTTTATGTGCTTATCCCTTTTTTTTATTATCCCATTTCCTCTGATTCTTACAATTATCTTGCAAAGTTTTATGTGCTTATCCCTTTTTTTTATTATCCAATTTCCTCTAATTCTTACAATTATCTTGCAAAGTTTTATGTGCTTATCCCTTTTTATTATCCCTTTTTAAACAGCATCTTCTGTTCTCAACTAAAATATGTGCCAGAGCTGGTCTTTTATTTAGCTTTTCTCTATCCCTTTACTAGTATTGTTATCAATCCCTGATAGTGAGGGCAGTCTGTAACCTACAGTCAAAATTCTAGGTTAGCCTCACCCCAATTTTTTACCTTTCCCTTTTGATTTATTTGCACCCAGTGGCTTTATTTCCTTACTACTTTCTTCCAGTAAATTCCAGCTGCTGTAGCCTTACTTGTACTTGTAGGCATCCCTTTTGGCAACATCTCTTTACTATTTTTTCTCTTTTTCCATGCACAGGGATAGTTCTTAAAATATTTTCTTCCTCTTTATATAAGTATAATATTTTTTCTTTTATACTTTATTCAAATGTTTTGGATTTCTAATACCATTACAGGAATGGACCCTATTCCAAAGTCAAGGTATAATTAGAGTTTATGAATTTAGTTTTGCTTCAGTGTTTGAGCGCCTGCAATGTGCCCAGAATTACCTACTTCTACAGCTCATACAGGGTTGCATATATTGTGGCATATTTAAGCACAACTATAAATTTATCTTTAATTAGTCCTGTTACTGCTTCTACTATTGGAACTGTCTGGTTATCTTTCTTCAACATTTCTCTCATTCCTGCTTGCAAATCCTGCTATTTTGTAACATGTCTCTTCGTATATAAGAAGCTATAATCTCTGGGTGTAGCAATTTCAATGATTAACTCTACTTTTGGCTTTTAGTCTTGGCTACTTATGTCTGATTTTTGTGCATCTGTTTTTGAACTGTTAGTATTGAATGATCCTATATAATCCAAACTTCATCATGGTTGAAACTGCTTTGGGGTTCATGTTTCTGGCGTTTCTCAGCCACTTCTGTATTGTATGTTTTGCACACTCCCCAGTGTAGCAGTCTTCCTACATTATTGTTCCTTTCGGTATACAAGCCCTCTGGCATAAATGTACCACACCCAGCAATAAGATTTTACAAAACCTGCATTTTTTTTGGTTCATTAAACCAACATCCCTCTTTAACCGTTCCTGCGTCAAATCTTGGTCAATTTGGGTTGCAAGAAATTCTGTGTAGTTGCTACTATAATTGTAGACTTTTCACTTTTTTTCCATTTCTTCTAGTTCTTTTCTTTTTATTCTTTATTTTTGTAAAACGGTGAATTGTATGTCTTTTATTTTTACCATTTGTGCCAAGTCTTCTTGTACCTGTCAGAATACAAGTCTGTACTTTTTAAAGATCTGATAAAGTAGTTTATTATGTAGTAGCAACATGCATCCAACAAGACTGGAACAAGTCTTATTTTATTGAAACTGTCATCAGTAACGATGCTGATAAATTAAACCAAACTGCAGCTCAGGACTGTAAACTGAATACTCAGACTTCTGTAACTTTAGAGAGAAAAAACACTTTTTGTTCTAAAATAGCAGAGCTAAGAAAACTGCACTGTTTTTGTAAAGTTTCTGGACTTCTGAACTGACATGAATATTTTGAACTGCTGGACATTTGAACTGATTTTTGTACTCTATTATGAGTATCTGAATTGACTTCTGTCTTGCAAGTATTTCTGTTCAATAATAAACTCTCTGTAAATTTCTCTTTAATAATAAACTCCTTGTAAATTTCCTACAAGTTCTACATGTCTCCGTAACGTTGGTTCTCAAGCCTTATAGCACCTAAATAAGGTGTTATTGTAGGTCCTTGTCTCCAGTCTGTTTTTGGAACAAAATGTTCTGCACACTGTGTTAGCAGTCTCATCCTTATCAATGTTTTGGCCTGTAGGTTATTTCACTGAGCTTATTTGTGTCCTTCACTGAAACATTCCTTTCTATTGAAACTGCAGTTGTCGAAATTGCATGTAAAATGTGAAATATGAACTGAAGGTATTGGTCTGCTTTAATATGGCTGCATTTCTAGGCATATGCAAAGAGAATACTGTATTTATGTAGGACAAAATTATATTTCTAGAAATCCTTACCTTACAGACCCCCCTAAAATCCCTGAATTGGGATTTGCTTCTGTAATTATTTTATAAATATTTTAATATAATCTACAAAAGATACTGTAATGATCACTACAATGTAATGTACATGCAATGTAAAATATTATCCGTTGAAATAAACTTGCAGTTTTAAATTTGATCACTAGGTGTTTCCTGTCAATTATTTGAATATTTTCTGGATTGAAGTCCCTTAACTTTAATCTGTGCATTTTTTAACGTGTATTATATATTTTATGTAACAAGATCCATATTAATTTTAGTAATAGCCCTCTAGAAGAAGCATAATTATCACATACTGTAAATGTTTCTGTAAGTTTTCAAGTAGATGTGTTGAGTAACTAATAATCCTGCATCTGTACAAATGGAACAAAGCTTATTTAAGAACCAGACCAAAATACTATTTACTATTTAAAAAGATTTCAAAATAAGCATGGGAAAGTATGAATGAAGTCTTTGTTCCTTTTGCAAAAGTACTAAGATGAAAGAGCTAACTTCATTGTTTGAATTGTTTTAATTACAGTTGTCAATTCTTTAAGCTCATCCTTTTTTTGAGCTAATCATTTTGTATAATTAGGTTTTAAATCTTTGTTTTGTAATAGTAAAAGAACAATAACCAGAATTTATATTGTCTGCATTCCAGATCTGTCTCTTTGCTTACTATGTCAGCATACTTATTAATTCTGGCGTACTATGTCAGCATACGTATTCACTTTGTCTAATATACAATAATAATAAAGGAATATCTTTTTCTGTTAGTAGCAGGTGAACACATATTAAAACATAAACTGAAATCTAGTACTGCTAGGCAGTGGTCTAAAAACAAATTTAATTTGTAATTGAAATTTAGTTTTAAATACTTCGTTGTGATGTCACTAATTTGCATGAATGCACTTCTGTGTCTGTACTTTATTTGGTTTAGCTGTAAACTGATCTGTATAAATATACATTTGTTTTTGTACTATATATATGTCCTAACTTTTAATCCTTGAAATATATATATTTTTTGTCTGACTGATTTAGTACTTTTTGAAACCAGTCAGTCACACCAAAGCTGTAAATTAGAACCAGAAGAGTAAATTGATTTATAGCTTGGATTTTATTCCTGTATGTCACAGCAGTTTTCATTATTAGCTTTAGTCTTCTGAAGTATTTCTTACTAAGCTTTGTTCTCATTTATTCATCTGTTCTCAAGTATTTTTACAATCCCATTCTGCAATAAGTCCTTTATGTAACATTCCTGCCCCAGGTATAGTCCCTCCTGCTCAAATTTCTGTATATCACATTCCTGCTTCAGGTTGATATTTTCTTGGTACTGCAGGTTTCCTTTTTTAGTTGCTGCTTTTGCACATTTATCAAGACCAAATGTCACTCTCTTATCATCTGAGAAGGTTTTAACCATTTCTAGTCATGGTTTCATATCCTTATCTGATGAACTGTATAATTTTTAATCATTCACATAAGGTAAATGAGATGTCTTTAAACAAGGTTGGTTTCTGGGAGTTAAACTATAACCGTAGCTGAATCTAGTAAGTACACTGCTTAATGGGTTAAAGGCAAGACAGAACAGCAGCAATGACAAAGAATCCCTGGAGTATTCCCCTTTGAATTTCTCCTTGGGATAATAATTTGTCCTTTTATGGCTCAGCTGCAAAGTGGTTTGCCACTGTTTTACAGTGACTGCTATGTAATTTATTGATGTAGGAGTAACTTGTACATAACGACATATGATCCTTTGTTCCATATGACTTTTTTGTCACCTTTTTGTTTGTTTGCCATGATTGAACATTTTCTATATGATTATAAACCGTGTCTCCATAAATTCCTTTGTGTAATTTTATATGTTGTTTTCACTCTTAAGGAGGAGCATGTTCTTTCCTGTGATTACTTTTATGTACACACTGAATAAACATCAATCTTTTCTCCGGGCTAAATCTTTGTGTAAGATATGAATTCCTTTAGCCAAAAACTGGGTACTGAATCTGGACCTGGTGTTTCCAGTGAGGTGTTTTTCTTAATTTTTGTCTAATTTTCTCAGATTGTTACAGAGAATATGAAATGGGAGGAAGTATGAGCTTTTTAATGTTTCTTTCAACTCTTCTGTCTATTTGGTAACTTTATGCAGGATTCTCATAAATGCTCCTTCAAAATGTATTAATTTCTTTTTCTTGGGATGTTTCTTTTGCTTTGTTTCCTAACTTTCTGTAAAAACCTTTTGATCATCAAATTGTTTGTTTTGTACTTTGTACTTTTCCTTTGATACTGTCTGCACACCTGCTAAGGTTTTCTGCTTTTGCTGATGTTTGTAGTTTATTACTGGAAATTCATCTCGATAAATCCTGGTCTCCTTTTTAATATTGTATGTTGCTTTCTGTCCTTTGTGTGAGACATTGTACTGAGGCTTCATCTGCCTGAGTTGATGGTAGCTCAGATGGGTGTAAAAGATTCCATGGCACTTATTGACAAGAATACGTGAAGTTTCCTGGTGCCTTAGTGAAATTTCCCCCAGACAGTAGGAATACCTCTGAAAGGAGGGCATTTAGCCTGTAGGACTAACCCGGTCAACAAGTGTAAGTATGTATGTATGTAAGTAAATAAAGTCCTGTATTTATCTTTCTAAGAATTTTTGATGATCAGATCCATTTTCTGTGTTCTTTTAGCAGTGTTTCTTTATAGTTTTGTCTGTTTGCTTCCATGGTGGTATTCCATGTTTCCTCTGTAGAATATTCCTATGGTTACATTTTCTCTGGTAGGATATACTACTGTGCAGCTAAACTGTTTGTTTATGTTGTATCTTATGAATTTTTTTAATAGTCCCAGTTACTGTGTTCATCTGCTTTTTCAGTCTTCTAACATTTTGGGTCTTCTGCAATCATTCTTTCATCATCTTAATGTGTTTATCCATTGCCATTAAATCAAGCAGGCTTTCCAGTGGATCATTCTCTTCTGGGCAGAGAGCATCTTCTTTGATCTCTGTTTTCTTCTTTTCCTTGCATTGCAATTCTAGCTGGATTTACATACAAGTTATCCTACAGAAGGTTCCTAAACTCTGCCCTGTGCCATACCTTTTGACATGCATGCATCCTGTTCCACGTTATATTTCCCGCACCTCTGTCTGGGGCTTTTTTGGCTCATCCTGTTGTAATATTCCCTTTGTCAGAGCTTACATGTTCTTGCTTTTTCCCTTTCTGTAAAGCTGCAGCTTAACTTTCTTCTGAGTTTCCTGCAGAATGTTCCAGAACATTGCCCTGCAGCATTCTTCAGATGCACCCTACTTTTGTTTGCTGTTCTTCCATGTGCGACTCATTGGCCACTGTGTTGCAGTCTCCACACTAAATCCTACACTTCACAGTTGGTCTTGTCACTTCAGTTTCTATTTGTTTAACTTATTACAACCGAGTGACTTTTCCAGGTGTTTCTGCAGTTATATCCTATTGATGCCTCTAGACGTCCAATATTGCTTGTTCATATTTGCATTAATTTATTTTATTTTTATTTATTTATTTATTTGCTGTTGGTTAACCAGGATAGTCCATTGGGCCAAGTGAACCCATTTTCAATGGAGTCCTGGGGAGAAAAGCTCCAACAAGAATACATGTTACAGAGATATTCATTATATAGTATACAACTCCTAGCAAGGTAAAGTTTACAAACAGTAGAATTGTCCACGAAAATAATGATAGAGTGTAGTTATATACATGTTTTTTTTTTTTTTTTTTTTTTTAGGTTGATGGATGATATTTAGGATAGGATTATGAGCAAAATATAGAAGATGAAAGTAATCAGGATAGAGGAAGTGGAGAATGATTATGTGGGGAGGGAGCAGGAGCATTCCCATCTGGATGTTAGGTAGGAGTGAAGTGTTTTTTTAAGGGTAGGAAGGCTAGCGATGGTGCGAATGGAGGGAGGTAGGGAGTTCCATAATCGAGCTATAGAAAAAGAGAGGAGCTTTTGTCCTGGAGGGCAAAGGGGTCTATGGACTACTATTAGGTTCTGATTAGTGGATCTGAGAAGTCTTTGAGTCTGGTGAATTTTAAAGGTAAAAGAAAGTGTGGGACAGAGGGATGGTTGGAAGATGAGTTTGTGTGCAAATGTGAGTTGAGTGTAGGAGAGGTAGTTGGGAAGTTCGAGCCAATTTAGTTTATGAAGTGGTGTGCAGTGGTGTGTTGAAGCTTTGGTACTAGTGGCAAATTTGGCTATTTTGTTGTAGCAGGTAGATAGTTTAGTTCTAATAGATGATTGTAGGTTAGTAAAAAGGGGGGCACCATAAAGGAGAGAGGGTAAGAGAAATGTAGTAGAGAGAGTGAGTTTGGTTGTTGATGAGAGGAATCGCTTGTGTCGATAGAGCAGGCCGAGTTTTTGGTGGGTTTTTTATGTTTATTAGTAGATGGGACTCAAATTTAAGGTTATTGTCAATTTGAACTCCTAGAAGTTTGGTTTCGGATACCAGTTCAGGTTTCGGATACCAGTTCAAGTGGAGTATTATTCTGACTGGTGATGGAGAATAGTTGTTTATCAAATGTGTTTGTTTTAGAGGGGGTAAATATCATTAATTTTGATTTGGCTGCATTAAGTGCAAGATGGTTATCTTTCATCCACACTTCTGTGGTGGAGAATGCTTCTTGGGTGAACTGTAGAAGGGTTGGAATGGAAGAGGCTGCACAGATGATTGTAGAATCATCAGCATATTGGATGATACTAGCATGGGGGATAAGAGTGATAGTAATAATTTATGAAGATGTTGAACAGGAGGGGGCCTAATATGGAGCCTTGTGGGACCCCTGTGGGCGTGTGTAGGAAAGAGGAGATGGCTTTTTTCCATTTGACAGCTTGTTGAGAGATAGCTGGTGAACCAGTTAAGAGTTGCAGGTGATAGGTTTAGCTTTGACAATTTAGTGAGCAGTAGGTTATGGGAGATAGTGTTGAATGCTTTGGAGAGATCAAGGATGGTAGATACAGTGAGACCGGAGTCTCTAGCTTTATTCACAGTTTCAAGGAATGAAAGGAGGGCTGTCCTAGTACTATGATTAGGGTGGAAGTCATGTTGGGTAGGACTTAGTAGATTGTTGTTTAATAAATAGGGAAGGAGTTGTAAATGGATACATTTTTCTAGAATTTTTGATATGGGAGAGAGGATGACGATGGGCCGGAAGTTGGTAATGCTAGTATTATTCCCTCCTTTATGAAGGGGAATGATAAAAGCTTTTTTCCAGACTTGTGGAACAAGACCTTCTTGGATGGAGCGGTTTATTAGGATACTAATTGGGAGGGCAATGGCATCTGCAGATGTGCTGAGGAAGTGTGAGGGGATGTTATCGGGGGCATTAGTGCATGGTTTTAGCTTCTTTAGTAGTTTTTTTACAGTGGAGGTAGGGATTGGTTTCAGTGAGAATATAGGGGTTTGTGAGGTAGTAGGGTGATTGAGTGGAGAAGAGGGGGGTGTAGGAAGAGGGCAGGCGGTAGTAGGGGGTGGGTGGTTGCTTGAGAAGGAAGAGGTAAGTTTGGAGATACAGTCAATGAAAAAGGAGTTGAATTCGGTGGCGAGTTCAATGTCTTGTACATTTGGGTTGGGGTTTGGGTTTTCAGTTGTGCCAGGTTTTAGGAGGGATATTATACCTTTCCAGAATTTTTGTGGGTCAGATTTGTATTTACTTTGGAGGGAAGAGTAATAGTTTTGACGGTCTGTCGAAATAAGTTTTTTTACTGTATTGCGAAGAGTTTTGTATTCATTAAGGGTAGTGGGAGATTTGTGCTTCTGATAGTGTGACCAGGCTTTATCTCTTAATCACATGGTTTTCAATGTGCATTTAGTTAGCCAAGGGCTAGTTTTGTTTTTTATTCTTTTGGTTTTTAATGGAGCATGAATATCTAAAAGGCTTTGGAAGGTAGTATTAAAGTGAGTGATTGCACTTTCGAGGGGGAGAGTTTTTAGGGTGCACCAGTTGACTGATTTTAAGGAGTTGGAGAAGGCTTCTGGGTTGAAGTTTTTTAGGTGTCTGAAAGAAATGTAATTATGGGTAGTTTGGAGAAGGGAGGCGTGTAGCAAAGATGGGAAGGTGGTCGCTTAATGAGTCAGGGAGAGTTCCACTATCAGGGTAGTAGTGGGGGTGAGAGACTAAGATCCAGTCAATAATACTGCCAGTGGTGAAGTCTTTAGAGGGTCTAGTGGAGGAGTTGATGAGTTGGGAGAAGTTATAAAGGTTGATGTTAATGGAGGGGGTATGGGATTGAGTGGAGGACCAATTGATGTTGGTGTCTCCCATTATGATGGTTTCGTTAGATATATTGGTTGAGAACCAGGAGAGGATATCTTCAAGAGTAGAGATATTGTCTCCAGGGGGAATGTAGAGAGAGGCAATACATATATTTTTGCGCTTGTTTAATTGAAGCTGGGCAATTATTAATTCTGCATTGTTAAATTGGGGAACAGCTTTATTGTAGGGAGTAATGCATAGAGAGGAGGAGTAGAGTAGGACTACTCCACCACCATTTTTGCTGGTCCTGTCTGCCCTGATAATAGAGTAGTTAGGTGGGACTATCTCCTTGTCTTTGATATGAGGTTTTAGCCAGGTTTCGGATATGCTTAAGATATCAGGATTGTTATGGTGTAGCCAGGCTTGAAGGTTATGAATTTTGTTAGCTATACTTTGTGCATTAAGGGATGCAGATGTAATAGATTTAGAGGTAGAGTTGGAGGTGTTTGGGCCTGGGTTAGGGTGAACATCTCCAGATAATAGAAGAGATGTTAGAATGTGCTTTATTTGGTAGGGGCTTTTCGTTTTTTTTTTGATAGATATTGTTAGCTGTTTGGTAATTGTTTGGGAGGGAGTGGTTAGAAAGTTTGTAAGCTAAGATAATTTTGTAGCGAAAGAATAGATTGTTATTGATGGGATAAAGTGTAGGAGATATATGTATGGCGGCGTAGGAGTGAGGTATGTTGAGAGAGGGTTGTGTGGAAGAGTGGGGTGTGAGATAGGGGGTTAGGCTGAGTGAGGTAGTAGATGAAGGTTAGGTTTATAAAGAGAATTAGGTGAGTGGAGAAGAGTATATTTTTTGGGGACATGTTTTGGTTTGTAGGGAGTTCTAGTATTTAGTAAAGAGTGAGGTGAGTGGTGTGTGGAGGGTTCAAAGTGGATGACGTTTGAGTAGTAGTGGAGGGAAGGGTTTGAGGGGGAGGGAACAAGGAAGATGAAAGGGTGGGGTTAAGTAGTTGGAGAGGAAGTGGGTGGGGTTATGAGGGTATAAGTTTAGATGTAGTGGGGGTGGGTGAGAATTGGGGGTAGGGGAGCGGAGTGAGCCCGCAGGGCGAACGGAGCGGGGCAAACCTAAGAAGGGTAAAGGCAGTGAGAAAAACAATCAGTGAGGAAGAGGGCAAGAGCGGGCGATAGTGTGAGTAAGTGGAAGGGGGAGAGAGGAGAAGAGGGGACACAAGGATGCGTAAGGAAGTAGTCTTGGAGTAGTGGAGGTGGAGAGGATGGCCAGATGAAGAGTTAATAAGGACCAGGGAAGGAGACGCGTTCAAGGGTTTGTGTGGTCTGAGGAAGAGGAGAGTGAAGGAGAAAAATGCTTTAACCGAGGAAGATATAAAGTAAGAGGTAAACTATGCCATGTACAGACTATTAAAATATTTCATCTTAAAGCTTACACAGTGACATAGACAACTGTATTGATGTTTGACCTATGGCTAGTGCAGGTAAGGAGATATTAAATTTTTGCTCCTATATTTATTTATATTGTCACTGCGGTGGTGGTGCTGCGGTGGCATTGTCGCCTCACAGTTGGACGTTGCCCGTTCGATTCTCAGAGCGTCTTCTGTGTGGTGACATGCGTGAATGGGCATTCCTTCGTTGAAGGTTGTACGTTGGGCCCGGCAAGCCAGTACGTAAAAATCTACTGCCAATCATTAGCGGACCAGAGTTCCGCTGTGGCGACCCCTAACCAGGAAAAGCCAAAAGACGCAAACAAAATTTGTTTATATTGTCATAAATTTCATGCTTTTCTAAATACCTCTAAAACAAAGCATACACAGAACTGCTTAACCTCATATGAAAGATCTAAACTTGAACAAATGCAACTAACATTATGTAACTTGAGTGGTTGTTGAGATATTGTTAGTTGTTTACAAAATACTTCAAATTTATTAGTTACTATGTTTATTGTGTTTTATTAAATCAAGTTTAAAACATAGACTCTAAAGAATACTGTTATAAAAATAATTTGTGCTGAGAGTTTACCATTTACACTTCTTTAGTAACACCTATGGTTCCAGAGATATGAACATTTGTTTGAAAAGTGAGGAAATAGATTTTCAAAAAGCTAAGAGTCCAGAGCTTGCGCATTGGAAGTTACAGTGCAAACTTCCAGAGCTCCATTGGAGGGAATGTGTTAATTTCTACCTTGCTAACATTTTCAGTTGCATTCCATGTTTGCAATCATATTTTTATAGTGACTTTTCAATATCTGGGTGTCTTTTGCCTGTATTTATTTTCAAATATATTTGTAGCTGCGCTTCATTTTCAAGGCAGCCATATATCTCTTCGTCTGAGCAATGTTCTCTTCTGATCTGGTGTGTTAAGGATCTTGACAGTTTTTCATGTGCAAGTATTTTTTTTCATCTAATTTGTCTCTTGCTGCATATTATTTCTGGAGGTTCTTTTTTGCCTTTAACATAGTCTCTTCCCTGTCCTTAACAGTGTTCTCCATGCCTATCAATTTATTTGTTTTAGTGAATGAATTCCTTCTACCATGGGGGGGTGTAGCCTGGTTGAGCCCTGTGGCAGGAATGTTTCCATACTCTGAGGATTCTTCACTGCCTTTTCCACTCCTTGCACTGATTCATACACCATTGCACTGATGCAGACACCAGAAGTGGGCATTTTGTTATCCTGGGACCTATGCACCCAGATTTCATTTTGCCAACATTTCTCCATGGTATTTAAATACAGTGTATGTATCAGTGTTGTTTTCATGAGATTTTGTAAACACGGGGTCCACCACATAAAGGTACTCGCCAAAACTTAAGGATGAATTTAGTTCCAGGAATACTGCTCTTTTTCTCTTGCCGATTCCATGTCTCCATTTAGACCTGCGGTTCTGGTTAAGGACCTGCTTCTAGTCTGTCTCCATCTGTTGGACCCCCCCCTTCATCATCCATTTTGATTTATAACCTTCTGAGTTAAGTATATGAGCCTTAACTGTGTAACTTTAAACTACCCCTTCAAATTAAGTAACCCTTAACCAGCTTGCTCTATGGGGAGACTCTGCTTCTCCCATTAACTTTTGTCCTCTCCCCCCTCCCAAATAAATTCCTTCAACTCTGTCATCGACAACAGTTAATGTGTCTGATCTATGTATAAGATTAAAGGGAATAAAACTATATTTTTAGATTTTTATATTACTCTCCATAACTAGTAATTTTCAGTTTGACTTGTTTATTAAAGGACAACAATGGGATTCTGTTATTAAATGCTCAACTTCTCTGTCTTTTTCTCTCCCTATTTACAGTCCCTGCTATGAATAAACAACAATATAGCATTTAAAATATCTGTTTCTCTCTATTAGAAGTGTACCTTACTGTACTGTGATAGTTCCACTTTCAAAAAACTTTTGTCCTGCCCTGGAAAAGCTTGCTGCAGTGTCCAATTTGCTGATGTCATCAAGGCCACTGAATACAGGTAGTTTTCTGGCCATTTCCCTCCCCAAAATCAAAGTAGTACAATTCAGGCTTCACAAAACACTGCTGTTTAGCCATTCTAAAAAGAAGCAGAAGTAAAAAGCACTTTGAAAGGCTGTTCTGTGGCATTTGCATGGTTTGTATTTTAAGTAGTCATTGAACAGCATGAAATGTTACTCAAAACTAACCGACTGAAAGACAGCAGTGTATGCATATAAAAGCAATGCAGTGACAGGAGCTTTAGGAAGAAAGAAGCCTGCATGATGTAATTTTTTACAGACAAGCACTGCATTGTGGGATACCTAGAGGCAGACTAAACAATCAGAATTACTTCAAAATGCCAGACCTCATGTGGTCAGACTCAGAAATTACTTATAAAATTATTTAAAAAAAACCTGTAAATAGTCCCGGAGTGGTGCTAAAATGTAGGAAACCCCAAACCATGATGAAATAAACATGCTTTTTGAGTCTGTGGGTGCAGTTCTCCTTTAAATGATTTGTTTAACTGGACTGAATAGCCCCTTTTCAGTGAAGGCATGGGGGGAATCTCCAATACAGAAGTACAATCCGTATCAAATACAAATTGAATGCCTTGTATTTGAACTGCAAAATTTAATAAATGTAAGAATGAAAGTAAAATTCTGAGAATTGTAGCAGATGTACTTTGTTAACTTAGAATATATTAATATCTAGTTACTTTATCACATTTGCAAATACAGTTCGTTGTTTCTTGATTTACCATACCAGTTATATCCAAACATTTGTGAATCTTATATTTAGGGCTAAAGAAAAAGGAAATTTCAACAGAGGGAAAGCAGGATTGTTCCTGGCTCCTGTGCTGAAGCGCAGGTTGTCAGTAAGGAGCCTATCCACCTTAATTCTTGTCTTTTGGCCTCTTTGTATAACATCCTTATTGGTAAAATCCCAATTTACTTTATCAAATTCTTTCTCTGCATCAAGACTCACAGAGGATAGTATTGCTTTCTTACACTCTGCTTTCCTCTGGATCATCATCGTTGTTCTGTTAATGTTAGCAAAACAAAGCTACATTGATCTGTATGTATCAGTTTTGGTAACACAATTTGCCATTCTCTTGGCTAATTTAGGTAAAACTGCTACAATGTCATGGTTTAAAAAAATGAAACAACCAGGCACAAGGAATCCAAGAAGCTCAGTAGTCCGGAAACTATGGTGTCTTCTAAACGCAAAATTTTATTGTTAAAAGTTGTAAAAACAGCGTTTTCGCTACCAAAAATGTTGTAGCTTCTTCAGAGAACAAATAGGAACATTCAAATTTTGGCGCCACTTATACAAAAACTAAATGCAGTAAATTAAGTAATTAGTGCCACGTCATTTCCCTTCCTTCTGGACCAGAACAAATAAATTAACGGTGTGTGGTAATATTATACTAGAAAATATTAAAAAAGCATTAAAAAGCTTGTAGATTATTCAAACACATTATTCAAAAAAGTTATAAAACACATGATACAAATACCAGGACAAGTGTGCCCTTTAGGATAAAAGCTGTAAAGTCAAAAATACGCTATGGCCATGCGAGATACAAGCCAAATAGTCAGACTTAAAATGTATCATAGCTGAACAGGTGATGCATAACTATTAATGTAAGGGACATTAAAAGCCTGACCTCTTCCATCTACAGGAAACCAACCTACTGTAATTCACTTCTCCATTTCTCCAGCCAACATCCATTTAAGCAAAAAAGATCAATAGTCAAAGGGCAGCTCATCAGAGCAGCTAAGATGTGCAGCACTGAAGCTTATTTTGACACTGAATGTCAATTACTCTCCGACATGTTCATTAGCCGCGATTACCCTGAGGCATTAATTTATGAACTAACACTAGAAGTTAGGAACAAGAGAGTGGGTGGTTTTTACACACCCCTTTTGGATAACAACAATAGGGGGCCCACTGATGCCCTTACATCTTCCACCGAGGCATCACACCTAGGTCTGACTACTTCTTTGGCCCACACTCACGTTGAGACTCAAAAGTATTCATCTAGTTTCATTACAACATACAGCACAGACTCTAAACAAATCTGTTCTATCATTTTTAAGAACTGGTATTTCATCACGAGTAACAGCTTTTTACTAGAGAAACTAGGTGATAAGCCCCTTATAGTTTATAGGAGTGGAAAAAATTTAAAGGCCTTGTTAGAGAAGAACAAAAATGTAGATTTGTTCTCAAAACAAAAAGGGACATTCATGTGTGGACACTGTAATTGGTGCAGCTGCCTAAGGACAGGCAACTCCTTCCAGCTCAATGGCAAAAGATATAATATTTACCAAAAAATAAACTGTGAGACTAAGTCCATTGTTTACCTAGCCACTTGTGACAGCTGTCCTGCGTACTATGTTGGTAAAACAGATCGTAAATTTAAAGAAAGAATTTACCAACATATGTACGCAATCAAGAAATGTAAAAATGATAATGCTTTGGCAAAACACATTGGTCAACACAATGGACATAAGTTTCACTTTATTGCCATTGATCACATTCCACACAATATTAGGGGCGGCCCTACACCTATTATTTTGTAAACCAAGGAAGTGGAATGGCAGATAAAACTTAACGCATTCCATCCCCCTGGTCTAAATGAGAATTGCAACATTTCCTGCCTCCTTAAACTTAAAAGTTACCTAAGATAAATACACATATTATTTGTTTTATCATTTTCACATTAACAATGCTGTTATTTCACACCTATCTGTAATTACAATTTATATTTTCTTCACACTTATATATGTTCTTTTATAAAAAGTATAGATTTTATAGTTTTTTGTGTATCTTTGTATATACAATACACTTACTATTTACATTCTTTATGTATATGAGTTTACTACTGTACGCTTTTAATGTCCCTTACATTAATGGTTATGCATCACCTGTTCAGCTATGATACATTTTAAGTCTATTTGGCTTGTATCTCGCATGGCCATAGCGTATTTTGACTTTACAGCTTTTATCCTAAAGTGCACACTTGTCCTGGTATTTGTATCATGTGTTTTATAACTTTTTTGAATAATGTGTTTGAATAATCTACAAGCTTTTTAATGCTTTTTTAATATTTTCTAGTATAATACTTCCTTCCCTATTACCACACAACGTTAATTAATTTGTTCTGGTCCAGAAGGAAGGGAAATGACGTGGCACTAATTACTTAACTTACTGCATTTAGTTTTTGTATAAGTGGCGCCAAAATTTGAATGTTCCTATTTGTTCTCTGAAGAAGCTACAACCTTTTTGGTAGCGAAAACGCTGTTTTTACAACTTTTAACAATAAAATTTTGCGTTTAGAAGACACCATAGTTTCAGGACTACTGAGCTTCTTGGATTCCTTGTGCCTGGTTGTTTTGCTGGTTTTTGTTTCCTTGGATTTATAGTTTATGGTTTAAAAAATGGGTCTACTTGAAACCAGATCTTTCTCCAATTTCAGTAATACAGCTACTAGTGCATTCTTCCAAGACACTGGTACTTCCCACTCTCATTTTAAGGTATTGTTAAACAAGGCCTTCCAGATCTTTAACACTGTCTCTTTGTCATATCTTTCTACAGGAATGCCATGTGTTCCTGGAAACTTCCCTATGGATTAAGTGATTAGACATCACTGTTTTTAATCTGTTCCTAACATAGCTGTTAATTACTGAGCCTCATCATTCTCTAATCTTAGCATAAGTAAGTCTTCCATAAGTGTTTCAGTTTATGGCATTTCACGATTTCCCCACTCTTCAGCTTTATACAAAATTTCATAAGATTTCTAAAATATGTTTAATAACTATGAAGGATCTCTGGTTATGTTTATTTCCATAGTCTCCTTAAAATGTAGCTGCAATTCATTCTGCTTTATATTGCCTAAGTTGTTGTGCAACTAGTTTTGAGCTCTTTGAGTTGATATCAAATAGTTGCTTATCAGTCGCTTTTCTAAACTCGTGTATTGTTCAAATACTCCCTTAATTTTAACTTTAGAATTCTACAGTTGCTCATCATCTTGTTCGTTGAGACTCCCCTTATTCTGCAGTGTTTTAACCTAATTGATTACTTTACTTTGCCATATCTCTTTCTGACTTCTACCTTGCTTTGAAAGCCCATTTGCATTTTATCCTACTTCCTAGCTGTTCCTTCTAAAATAATTTCTATCCTTCATAATAACTCTCGAATCATATCACCTACCCATTTTTTAAATTTGTCTTTTAACAGCTTACTAGACAAGTGCCAAAAGTTTCATTTTTACATTGCTGCCATGGTTCTTTATTGTAGTTTTTATTGGTGCACTGTTAAATTTGTGTTTGGCCTTCAGATTTTTTTATGTAAAGACACACACACACACCTGTGAGTTATAATTTGTATCCACTCTAGCACAATTATTGTATAGGGGGAAATGCATTTTATCCACATTCCTGCTGCTGAATTCACATATTGTATACACCGTATTCTTATATTTTTTTCAGAAATCTGCCTTCTTTTGTTGTATTGTCTTTCAGGCTTCCCCTGATAAGATCCTCTGTAATCCAAGTTGGTTTCCAACCTCCTCCCATAAATAATACTTCCTACTGAAAGTTTATTATTTCTTCCAAAATTCCCCATAACAGTAGTTTTAGGTGGAATAGCAGTACATTTTTTCGAACCGCATCAAAAAAGGACAAGGAAATCCACTGACAGGACATACAGTTCTTTACTACATCCTTTCTGGTACCTCGGCTTCTCGCCTTCTGTTGGAACATTTTCAAATTCCAAATATGTCCCTTTATATACCAATCCTAACCAACAATAACTCAATTAAACTTTCCCAATTACATTAATTACATCATTAAGTGAATACTTCACCACAAAACCATTTTTTTTTTAAATAGCAAACGCAATGAAAACAAATGCTATTCAGACTGAAAACAATACCCCTGTTAAATACAAATTCATTCATAGAAATATGTACATAAACTGTAATACTTTAATTATACAGATGAATATTTCCATTAATATATATATACACACACATATACATACATCTTTTAAAAGAATGTACAATAATTTGTTAGGAAATTGCACTTAGTGTTTGAATTAATATTTGATGTATTTATATTGAATGTATTTAATTTAATGTGGATGTATGTTTTTGTATGTATGTGTATGTATATATGTGTACCAGAACAGATGTAATAAAGAACTGTATGTCCTGTCAGTGGATTTCCTTGTCCTTTTTTGATGTGGTTCGAAAATTTGGCTATCTTATGTTTTTTGTGATGAGGAATACCAGTACATGCCAACATAAGCATATCTGTTACCGTAACACCTTGCTACCACAAATCTAACATTATTTATCCTCCCCCTCTCACTTCTGTGGTCCCACTTACATTGGGTATTTTTACACCCGTTTACCCTGTTCCTAATATTCTGTAAGTATCCACCCTGAAATCTTTTCTTAGAAAAAAAGAGCATGTAACATTGACTATCTAAATGAATCACCTATAACATTGCTGTTTGCACACTACAGTTAAGATAATTCAATACTCTGCTTTTTGAATAAACTTTCAGTGTCACTTACATTCCATGTTAATATTGACAAACCAGCTATTCTGATAAAAAGTTATTACTCCAAAATATTCTACATGACAGTTCTTTTGATGTATTTTTTATCTTGCCGCTGATATTTACACTGTAATAACTGATGGGCTGTTCTTGTATGTATTTGCTTCCTCTCATCTTTATTTGAACACGTCACATTTTCTTAGATTTATTAATTTCAGTAAAAACACTTTGAGTAACAAAACACAATGTATTTTCAGAAGAAAAAATACCCTTTTAACTCAGGCTTTCTGAAAAGGAAGTCTACCCCACCAATCTGTTCTTATCTCTTTTTTCTTCGTAGGTGTGAGAAAGGCTTGCTTGCTTTCATTAAACATTAGCTGTTAGCCTTAAAAATTAAACAGGCTAACCTTAAACTGCTAAGGCTGCTGGGAAGGCAGCTACTTGTGTAACTATCATTCTGAACAGTGCTGATGAATAGGATTTATGCTTTACAAATCTGCCACCATTTTAAGACCATCAACAAACTACCAGTCTTATTCATCCACTTCATGTAGGGCCACAGGGCCACAGTTCATGTGTCTAAACTGCTTATAGTAAGATTGGTGCTTTACAGTTCTCCCACTTATTTACTAATTTCATTTTGTTGCTGTTTTTTTTTTTTTCTGAACATCTCATTCTCACAACATTGGTCTATGGTTTGAGTGCAAGGTACTCACAGTTCTTCTTTTGAATTCCTAGGCTTTTTTCTTTCACTTAAGCACTGTAATTTGGAACAATGGAACAGGTTTCACTGGCAAAGTCCCTCTCTCTGCATAGATTTTCTTACTGTCTTGTGGTTGAGAAGTTGAGGAATACAGTTCACTTTAGCTTGGTGGTGTTTTTTTTTTAATTTCCTTTATAGCCTGTACTTCATCCAAAATGTGTTTGATGCTCCAGGGAAAAATTATTTTTGAAGACCATTTGATACAGTAACTTGAATCTCACAGCTACCTCTTAAGATCCCCGATTGTCAGGATTAATCTCTCTTCTGCCTATTGTGCAACAGTCATTTTCAACAAACATTCTGGTATCCCCAGTTGTTAGTACTTTTCTGCTACAGTTTTGTCAAGAGGCTGGTATGATTACGTCTTTATTAATATAGGTATCTGCTGCTTTCTGATGGTGAGATTTGGGACATACACATGTTGTGCCATTTCAGTTTGCTTCTGCTGTGAAGCACCAGTCTGATTGCTTATTTGTATGTTCATGAAATAAATATGGTAGCATACGAAACAGTCTTAAGACACATGTACTCTCTAACTGTACTGTTTTTACGCAGTTCTTCATGAGAAATCTCACGTTCAACCAGTCTTTCTTTCATTTCACACTCTGAATTGTACAGTTTTATCAGCTCATGTACAGTTTTATCAGCTCATCTAATTTAGCTACTTAAAGCTTCTTCTGTTTGTTCCAGGCCTCTTGTCCTGTAAGTTCACTCCAGTATTTCCTCAACACTTCTGAATACATTCAGTTTATTTTTTTCCTCTTAGTTGCTCGAAGCTATCTGAACAGCTGTAAGGCTGTTCTCAACCGAAAGATTTTTCTTTTTAATTTGATTTCCCTTTACTTTTTCCATGTTCTTTATTTGGTGGCACCAGGCAAAGTAATGTAATTAATTAATTAGGCAATGTAACCAGATAATGTTACACAGTAACTGAGTTTTACAAATACTCTTGACTTCATTTGGCTTTTTTTTTAACTGTTTCTCTTTTTTTTCTGTATCTTTTTGGCTCCTCTGCCCATCAACCATCAAACCTACCTAGTCATCTACTGGCCATGATTCCCTGTTGGTGAGGACCATTATCCTTTCAGATCCTCCAGGGGAGTCTTGAACAGGATCAACATCTTAGCACAAAACACATCCTATATCTGATATCTCCATCATCTTGGAGATTAGGGCATATGTATTAGCTTTAATCCTACTCACCGGTTGTGACCTCCCTACCTATGTTACTCTAGGTGCCTCCTGTGCTTCTCCATATCTGTACATGCATGTTGCTTAGCATGTGAGACAAAGAGCTAGTGTAGTCCGCTTTGAAAGCCGCAATGCATGCCCTTCCCAACTGACTGCTATTTTTGGTGATGTCTGACTGCTGTTTCTCAGTTTTCATACTGATAGACTGCTAATCAGCATGTTTATTCAGTTGGCCACCTACTTGGAAGCTAGAATGTGCATGTTCATAGGTGAGTGCTAGGCTAATGACCACAGTGGCCATTTTAAGCCTAGACATGCATTTCAGGTGAGAGTCAAACCCTGTACATTTTCTTTCTCGGGTTATCTCCTTAACAGTTATGCCAACCAGCAGAAATATAACCAGAAATTATTTACCGACAGTGAAAAGACTTGACCCTGTGAAATCCAGAGGCATCAAAGACCCTAAACAAGGATGACTTGTCAGACTAATGGAAAGAAATGTTGACATTTGATGGACAGAATATAGAATTCAAAATAAATACAGTTCAAAATGTAGTATTTTGTAGGAAAATACATGGTCTCCTGTGCATGTAGAGGTTCACCACACCCAGTTCTATCAGCTCTATTACACATTTGCAAGTCCAGCATACCTCACAATTTTTTACCTCATATGTTTGAACTATTCTTAAAATGTGTGGTTTTCTGAGAAATTGATGAGAACTGAAGTCTCTAAATGATAAATATTTGAGTTTTAAACATTGTACCCTTTTGGAAATATTTGCTGTTAATGCAAAACCTATTATTTTGTCAGCTCTTTAAGTTTAAGTTTATAAGAGTGATATTTAAAAAAATGTCCCTGTTCTGGGCCTTTGTTTCCCTCATTATGTTTAGCTTTGTTCAGAGTTCTTGTGCCAAGAGGTTGAAGGGTATGAAGTCCAGTGGCACCCTAAATGTCCATGCAAGGGATCCCAGTCTCTTTTGCAAAATAAATAGAACATACTGGGGGGATAAGTTTGTTTCACAGAGAATACTGCTGCCATTAAACCACCTTTCAATCCACATAAAGCAAAGTACTTCTCTTTCTCTATCCAAATGTGATTTGGATGAATGGATGAGTAATCCAAATTGATCTGTGGTTTATCAACCTTATCCCTTATGGATAGAGGAAGCATGAACATGTATTATGGATAGGGGAAGCATGTACATGTACCAACATAGACTAATCTTGTCCCTTATGGATAGGGGAAGCATGTACATGTACCAACATAGACTAATCTTGTCCCTTATGGATAGGGGAAGCATGTACATGTACCAACATAGACTTGTTTGACCTGTCCCTGGTTTATTTGCATGCAACATATAAGGGATAAACTGCCATGGGAACGTAAAGTTAGGCTAGATTTCTTAAGATACTCACAGATCAAAAGCCTAGTAAGTACCTATGACCAGAGAGCACTAAAGGGAGACCTCACATTGTTAACCTTTTCTGTGCACTGGTCAGACATTGTTTGACATTCAGCTACATGACAAAAAATAGCTCTGTCTTGTTGCAGTTATTAAACTGAGTTCTACTAATATTTTGTTTGTGTGGCCTGTGAAAAGATAGAAAAGTTAGAAAATAATTCATAGTGTGAACACAGATACTGCATGTGTTCAGAATGAGTTATAGATGTATCATGTACTGTGCAGGGCCGTAGCAGTGATATCTTGCCTGCCTATGCTAATTTATTCATAGGATTAGGAAGCTTGCGTGGAGAATACCACATACGGATAAAACTTGATGCAGTTATAATTCATGCCCCATTAAAGTACCTGTAGCACTTGGAAGTAAAGCAGAGGAGGATGTAAAGGGAATGTGAAGTAAAGCGGAGGAGGATGTAAAGGGAATGGAAAGTATGGGTACCATTGGGAAACAGCTGGAGCCAATGGACTGTTTGAATTATATAACTACTGTTGTGATGGAAACCAAGATTCCTAGCTGCATTGATTTGCAGGTACTGAACAAAGTAATTAAAATAGATCATCACCCATTGTTTATGGTTCAAAAAGTATCAAGAATGTGAAATGCACCATTTTCGCAGTACTAGATACAAACCAGGATTTTTGGCAGCTAAGGGTAGATTAACAAAGCACCATGTTCTGCATTTTAATACACCAGTAGGAAGTTACATATTCCTTGGATTTTATTTTTGTTATGCCGTCAGTACTACAGATGTTCATCAAAGAGCTCTTGCCCAAGTAATTTTAAAGTTTGAAAGTTCTTGGAAACATAGTTTATGATTTATTAGTGTGGAGTCAGATAAAAGAAGTTGATGCTAGAGAACGATACATCAGCTGAATAGGTTAATTTGAAACAAAACTGCTTTAAGTAAAAAAAAATATATATATATAAAGTCAGAATGACAAGTCTGAAATAACATATGGGTCATATTCTGACATCAAGAGTTTTTGAAAGCTTAGTCAGTAAAATGTGACTAGTTAATTAAATGTCAGAAGGCATGCAGTTATGGTAGAGTTTTAGAGAAATAATGCAGTGATGTTCATTGTGTTTCACTGTTGCAGTCCTTACAAAATGGGTTATCCAGCTCCCGGTAGCCCACAGCCGGCCAGAATAACAAAGCCCTTGGTATATATCGGTTGCCTTCAGTTTAGGCCTGACGTCAGGTACAAAAGAAGGCAGCCGACACCATTTCCTCAGTCTTTCTTGCCTCAGAGCACGAAGCAGAAGCATTTTGCACGAGTGCCGGTCGGCCGAGTACCTTCTTTTTGTTTTCCGAATGCTGAGTTGAAGACCTCCTCATATAAGTACCCCGTTCGGGACCCTCTTTTTCTTGCTTTAACGAATGTCAGAGAAAGTTAATAACTGTCTTGCCTGTGGAAAACGGATTCCGCACCGTGATTTTCACTCCTATTGTATTACTTGTTTGACCCTTGAGCACGATGTCACTAATTGTGTTCTCTGTGCTTCTTTCAACCCACGTACTGTACACCATAGAGCTAGGGTCTTGTTCAAGAATTTTGGAGTTTGTCGTAAGTTTGTCGGTATGGCGTCTTCTGGTCTCCTGACCTCAGATGTTCCTAAGAAACTCAAAGATAAGGACCGTGACAGGCTTAGGGTCAAATTAGCCGATGACATCCCTGTTAAGTTGGTTGTCGGCCCAGCCTTTTCTGAGTCCTCCATACCGCAGGCTTCCACTGATCCTCTGCCGGTCGCCACCTCTGGATCAGGATCCGCTAAGCAGGCACCAGCTTCTGACGCCCCTCTTCTCCGCCTGGAGACCAGATCCAGATCGATGACCTTGATTCAGACTTCTGTGGTGACTAGGCCTCCTGAGTCCCTCCGGCTTTCTAGCAGGCCATCCAGCCGAAAATCTCCTCCAAAGCCGGTGCCATCCTCCCCTCAAATGCATCCGGCTCAGATGGTTAAAATGGCTAGTAATCTCTTGACCCTTACCAAGGGATCTCAGCAACATCCTTCTAAAAAGGATTAGGGAATTGTCCCCCAGAAGCTTTCTCTGCCTCTGAGGTTTCCAGCAACTCTGCTGATGAAGAGGACACTCTCCACTTTTTCTGGTTTTGAGGATTCTGATGCAGAAGACTCCATCCCTTCTGCCTCCCCTCCAGAAGATTTTTCTTTTGGAGATTCTCTGAATACTCTTAGGGCGCATTTCAAATGGGAAAGTCAGGACTACCCTCAGTCTAAGAAACTGATTAGGGAATTCTTGGATTTGCCACAGCATAAGCCTTTGGCTATCCCTCCGGTTTTGGAAGTTGTTGATGTTTTCATGGAGAATGCTTTGACTCCTAATTCTATTCCTCCTGCTCCCAGAAAGCCTGACCTGTATTATAGAGTTCCTGATTCTCATCCGTTCCTTTTCAATAATCCTTCTGCTGCTCCAGAGATTATTTCTCTTGGCCCTAACGGTGTTAAAGCCACGGTTGCTAAAAATCCTGTTCATTCTGACAGGGAATCTAGGGCCTTGGATAGATGGGGTAAAAAGGTTTATACTTCTTCCAGCCTGGTTATTAGGTCTGTTAATTGTCTTTTTCATATGCTTAAGTATCAGCAGCATACTGCTGGTGTTCCTTCCCTGATGGAGAGTAAGGACATGCATGATTTATTGAATTTTGCCACTCTTGTCACTAAACATTCTCTACATTGTGGTTTCAACACTTTGGAGGCTTCTTGCAGGGCAGCAGCCACTGGTTTTGTCATTAGAAGACATGCTTGGCTCAGGGAACAGCCCCTTTCTGAACCTGTCAAATCTAAATTACTGGATGTGCCTTTGCACAAGGACAATCTTTTTGGTAGCAAAGCAGAAGAGGTGTTGAAAAAGTTGGGGGATAAGGCCAAATCGATGCAAACTGTTAAGTACTGTCTGCAAGTTCAGCTTCCTCGTTTTAGTAGACATTACCCTTTTTAAGAATTGGACTTTTCCTGACCCTAGTAAACAGAGTCGCTCTAGGCCTAGGGGTTACAGGTCTTCTAGGGGACCGACTTCCACCCCTCAAAAGGCTAAGCACTGGCAGGCTTCCTCTTCACAATCTGGGCGTTCTAAGCAAACTTCCCAGAGCAAGCATTCCCAATAACTCCAGCCTTCCCCTGCCTGCCTCTGCAGGCCCAGGGTTTTATTTGGGGGGAAGGTTAGCCATTTTTGCAAATGTCTGGTTCACCATCACAGATGACAAATGGGTGCTCCAAAATAGTATCCCAAGGCTACACGTTCTCCTTTCACACCTTCTCTGTCCACCAAGGATACCCAGATATCCCCCCAAATCAAAGGGCAGAAGCAGAAAAACAAGTTTCTTCTTTACTAAACCTGGGAGCAATAGAGCCAGTTCCTGCACTACAGATAGGCCAGGGTTTCTACTAGAGACTTTTCCTGGTCCCCGATTCTGGATTTGTCCATTTTAAACACTTTTTTGGTGATTCCCAAATTCAAAATGCTCACTCTTCAGCAGTTGCTGCCAATGCTGGTCAAGGATTCCTGGCTGGTGACTTTGGATCTCAAAGAAGCTTATCTGCACATCCCAATAAGGGAAAGCTGCAGGCAGTTCCTTCGCTTCAGGGTGGGAACAGGCACTTCCAGTTCTCTGCACTGCCCTTTGGTTTATCTACTGCTCCCAGAGTTTTTACCAAATGCCTGGCTCCAGTCCTTGCTTTTTGCAGGCAAACAAACATTCAGATTTACCCTTACTTGGACAATTGTCTTATTCAGGCAAACTCTCCAGAGCAACATCTAAAGGATTTAGACTTTGTAAAGAACCTTCTCACCTCTTTGGGCTACACCATCAATGAAAAGAAGTCAGAATTGGTACCCACCAGGGAGATTGAACACAGCCGCCCAGATGGTATTCCTCCCTCAAGAGAAATGAATGGATCTTTCGAATTACTTCAAAAATTTGGCAAGCATGACCCAGCTCTCTGCAAGACAATTCCTGCAAGCCCTGGGATTCATGGCTTCATGTATTCTGATGATTCCATATGCTAGACTGCATATGAGGAAAATGCAATGGTACCTCAAAAACCTTTGGTGTCAACACACTTAGGATTTAGACTTGATACTTCCTCTGATTCCCTGCCTGCAGACTGAGTTCCTTTGGTGGGCGACGGCCTGTCCACAGAACAAGGGCCTGCCTTTCTGTCCACCTCCTGCCAGCCAGACTCTCGCCATAGATGCCTCGGACTACGCTTGGGGAGCACATTTAGAGGGCAGATGCATTCAGGGACTTGGAATTCTCAACAGGTTCATTTGCACATAAATCTGAAGGAATTAATGGCAGTGCAGCAGGCCTTAATGGCTTTCAAACATCATCTTCTCTCCTGGTACTCTTCTGGTCAGGGCAGACAACACCACAATAATGTGGTACATAAACAAGCAGGGAGGGATGCACTCTTACCTCCTGTGCGGACAAAGCATGATACTGTGGTCCATAGCAGCTTCCATGGGCATTCATATGATAGCTCGGTTTCTTCCAGGAAGGCTCAACACCTTGGTAGACCAGTTGAGCAGGCAGGCCCTGGATCCTCACAAGTGGCAACTAAACAAGACCATCTTCTATCACGTCATTCAGCATTGGGGCACTCCCCAGGTGGATCTCTTCTCATCTCCAACCAACCACCTTCTTCCAACCTTTTGCACCAGGGATCATCACAACAAAGCTTGAAAAGTGGATGCTCTGTCCTTCCCCTGGACACCTCTCTCGATCTATGCATTCCCTCCTCTGCCTCTTCTTCCCAGAGTGCTGTTAAAGATAAGGGATGAAAAACCAAGGGCCATCATCATAGCTCCAGACTGGCAAAGACAACATTGGCATCCACTACTTTGCAGTCTCTCCCAGTCTCGGCCTTTGCATCTTCCCCTGATACCAGATCTCTTGGTTCAGGAGGGGGAGAAATTCTGCATCCTCATCTTCAGACTCTGCATTTGGCAGCTTGGCTCATAATTTAAATCTTTCCCAACAAGTGGTTGTGGTCCTTCGTGAGGCCAGGAGGCCTAGCACTGGGAGATCTTACTCAGATAAGTTCAAAAGATTCTCCATTTGGATGCAGACTAGAGGGGAAGACCCTTCTCAACCTACTATTCCTCTTATTCTTGGCTATCTTGCAGGCTTGCTTAATGGTGGACTTTCCTTTTCTTCTATCAAAAGCCATGCTTCAGCTATTTGTGCTCATTGTTCCTTTGAGTATCCCATTTTCTCTCATCCCTTGATGAAACAGGTCCTCAGGGGAGATAGCAATTTAAAGCCTCCTGGAAGGGCCCCTACACCTGCTTGGGACCTCAATTTTGTACTTGAGAAACTTACTCTGCCTCCTTTTGAACCAACTGCACTCTGCCTCCTTTTGAACCAACTGCCTTAGCAGACCTGAAGTTTGTCTCCTGGAAAACTGCCTTTCTTTTGGCTATTACTTCAGCTAGAAGAGTTTCTGAGCTGCAGGCCTTAATGGCAGTAGAGCCTTTTATCATCTTCCATGTGGATCAGGTTTCTCTTCAAGCTAATCCCTCCTTTATGCCCAAGGTGGTTTCTAGCCTGACTCTTAACCAGTCTATCTACCTGCCTACCTTCTTTCGTAATCCTCAGAATAAAGGGGAAAGGTTATTGCATTCCGTGGATGTGCATAGACAGCTTAAATTTTACTTGGACAGGACTAAATCTTTTCGAAAATCAGATCAGTTGTTGGTCAGTTTTGCTCCTGGAGCTCAGGGCAAAGCTATTTCTAAACAGACCATTTCTAAGTGGATTTCTCATTATATTCACTTTTGTTACTTACAGCATGGCAAGGTTCCTCTTCATTGTATTAAGACCCATTCTACTAGGGTGGCCTCTACCTCAGCAGCTTTAAGAGGTTTACCTACTAGGGACATACTGTAGCGTTGTCGCCTCACAGTAAGACACTGTCCGGTTCGATTCTTAGCTAGAGCGTCTTCTGCGTGGAGACATGCGTGAATGGGCGTACCTTTGTTGAAGGTTGTGCATCAGGGCTGGTAACTCGGCACATAAAAATCAACTACAAATCATTAGCGGACCAGAGTTCCGCTGTGGTGACCCCTAACCGGGAAAAGCCGAAAGACACAACAACCTACTAGGGACATACTGGAAGCAGCTGCATAGACTTCTGTCCACACTTTCACTAAACATTACAATTTACCCCTGTTTTCTATGTCCAGGGCTGGTTTTTCCACTGCAGTGCTGCAAGGCATCCTTACCAACCCTTAAACAGTGGGTGTTCCTCCTTCCTTTTGTTTTTTTCCTGTGCTTTGGGAATCAACCCACTTTGTAAGGACTGCAAGAGTGAAACACAATGAACATAGTACAGTTGTGTACACTTACCATAAATGTAGATGTTAGTGTGTTCACTGTTTCAGTCCTGGTTTCCGACGGACTGGATTTTCTTTTCCTGGTCTAACCTTTTTTTGGGGGGGGCTCCTGACAGTTAAGCCAAGAAAAACTAAGGAAATGGCATCTGCTGCCTTTTGTTCCTGACATCTGGCCTAAACCGAAGGCAGCCAACGTCATATACCAAGGACTTTGGTATTCTGGCTGACTGTAGACTACCAAGAGCCGGATAACCCATTTTGTAAGGACTGCAACAGTGAATACACTCTAACATCTACATTTATGGCAAGTGTACACCACTGTACTTTTTTTGTAAACTTTGTACCATAATATGACTGAGATAATTTTGCCTGTTAAGAAATTTATCAGAGGATTGTTTGGCTTTTAAAACCTATTTTCAGATCATAGGAAGTTTACTAGGCTATAAGCTATTGGCCCTGAGGCCCTTATAAGCCTAGCCAAGAGTTTAGCCCATGTTCCTACAAGTCAGCACCTGATGCCCCCTGTCCAGCAGGGACACAGCTGGAATCTCAGGGGTGTATTTTCTGTTCTCCATCCAGTTATCCAGGTTGAGCTTAAAAGGGTTAATAAGATACTCTGCTTTATGTGGAGAGGGAGGCTGTTCCACAGACGTGGGAGTCTCTAGGATACAAATCTGTCTCGCCAACAAGTCCTATTAATGTCATAGACAAGGGTGAGGTTGTGCATGTAGGTTATTCCAGTGGAGCTTGACTTGCAGATGTGCAGCAGTCCCATCAAGGCGGGGTCTGAGATTGCTTTGTATGCCAGGCGGGGTCTGAGATTGCTTTGTATGCCAGACAGAGGTCACCTCTGAGGAGACTGATGAAACTGAGTAGAGGGACAGGGCTTTTAGCATATTTGTGTATGGTAGATGTTTGAGGCCCTGGATTCTCCTGGTGAGGAACCTCTGTGGTCTCTCCAGCTGCTGCATGTGCTTTGCGAGGTACATGCCGAAAGGTGCATTGTACTTAATAATGGGCTTTATAAGGTAAGAATACAGCGATGTTTTGACCTCCTTGTTCGTGGATTAGCTGCCCAAACTGTTAGGAGTGTATGATAGTGAAACATTTTACAAATATATGATAGAAATATTTAGCTGGAAATGGATTACAAATCCTTGGAAAGCATATTCAATGTCTTAGTATAAGGCACTGGTAAGATTACAGTGATGCTACTTCATCTACAGAAATGTGTTTTAATACAGACAGTGCTAGGAAGTCTATATAGCAGGTATGCTGATTAGGTTGTACATGTCCTTCAAGGATGCATCTGCAGTCCTTACAAATGGGTTGTCCTGTCATCAGGCAGCCCTTCGGTCGGCCGGATTCCAAAGTCTGGGTCTGGCCTCGGCTGGTGTCGCACTTCACCCGATGTCATAGCTGCAGTTCTTCGGGTATAAAGGCATCAGCCGATGCCATTTTCCCCAGTCTTTCTTGGCACCAAGCAGAAGCTGTTCGCAAGTGCCGGTCGGTCAGATCCAGAGATTACTACTACCGAATACTACCAAGACTTCTAAAACTCTTTCTCAGCCGATGTCAGAAAAAGTGAATAACTGTTTAACTTGTGGGAAACAAATACCTCATAAAGATTTACACTCTTACTGCTTACCTTGTTTAGGCCCAGACCACGACGTAGCAGCTTGTTTAGCCTGTGCTTTTTCAACCGACGGACGCCAGACGCCGGTCGGAGTTTGCTGAACAGTTTTTCGCTCAGATTTTGCGTACATAATGCCGCCGGAACCTCCGACTTCAAGTTGTTAAGAAGACCGACACTCGGGTCCACGGTTTCGCAAACGGTTCTATCTTCAGCCGAATCCATGACTACTACCGAGGCCCCTTCTAACCTGGTTGAATCGGCCTCTGAAATTCAACCTGCTACTGTGGTTTCACAAGAATTATCTGACACCATCCCTTTGGATGTTTCAACCCTGCACGTGGTGCTGCTAGGCCCCCTGCAGCCATGTCCATAAAGGCCTTTGCCAGGGCTAAAGCAGCCAAAACTTCTAAGTCTGTGCCTGTTAAGCCCCTCTCACAGGCCCAGTTCCAGTTCCCAAATGCTCACTCTGGCAGAGGATCTCATCTCTTTAATAAGGGGATCCCAATCTCATCCAGACAGGGCCTCTCATCCTCCTCCAGAAAAGAGACCTAGAGCAGAGCCCCCTGAGCCAGTGTCCTCAGATGATTCTTCTTTTGATACAGACAATACAGACCATCCAGAGGCTCCTTTTTCTACTTATGAAGACTCGATGCTGAGGAATCGATTCCTTCTGCCTCTCCACCAGAGGAATTTTCCTTTGGGGAAACCTTACATGCCATGAGAGAGCAATTCCAATGGCAGGGACAAGATTTCTCAGATTCAAGGAAAAGGCTTAGGACCTATTTGCATTTACCACAACATAGGCCTTTAGCTATACCTCCAGTTCTTCCTGTTGTAGATGATGCATTTAATGATGCTTGCACTGCTCCTGATACTTTGCCTCCAGCCCCTGCTAAGCCCGATAGGTTCTACACGGTCCCGCACACTCATCACCATTTATACAAGGCTCCTTTGCAGATCCCGAGACTATCTCCCAGGGGCCTAAGGCAGTAGACCTCAGTTAAAAACCCTCTCCCTTCTGAAAGGGAATCCAGGTCCTTAGAGAGATGGGGTAAAAAAGTATACACCTCTGCTACTCTCTCAGCTAGAGCATTAAACTGTCAGTTTCATATGATCCAATACCAGGAGTTTATGCTTGATCAGTTAACTAAGAAACTGTCCTCTGATGATTCTTTAGATAAGAAATATGTTCTGGAAATGGTGCATAACATTCAGCAGGTTAGTAACCATTCTTTAAAATGTGGCTATGATGCACTGGAGGCTTCCTTTAGATCAGCCATGACTGGCACAGTTATAAGAAGGCATGCATGGTTGAAAGAACAGGTCTTGCCGGATCATGTTAAAGCAAAACTATTAGATGCTCCTATGGATAAGGTCAGTTTATTTGGTTCTCCTGCTCAACAGGCACTGAAGAAAATGGAAGAGAAGGCAAAATCTGTACAAACAGTGAAAGATTTCTTACAGGTTCAGCCTCCAAGGTTTAGCAGGAACTGGCCTTCCAAAATTGGTCCTGTCCAGACGCCTCTAAATCTCAGAGAGGCAGGAATAGGCGCTCAAGAGGCAGAAATCAATCCAGAGGAGGTGCCTACAGGGGACGCCAGTGGCAAGGTAACAACCAGCGAGGCACAGACACAACTACTACCACTGCAACAGGACAATCACAGTGACTTGGCTCACCAGGAACAAATAGCAGCACCCTTAGGCGGAAAGTTAGCCTTATTTTCAAAAAAACTGGCACTACATCACAAGAGACAAGTGGATTTTGCAAACTATAGACCAAGGCTACAGGTTTCATTTCCATACTTTACCAGAAAAAAGAGGAATGCCAAACCTACCACCAAATCAAAAGACAGAAGCTCTAAAACAAATAGCTCAATTAGCAAAGATGAGAGCTGTGGAAAGGGTACCATCTATGGAACAAGGAAAGGGATTTTACTCCAGACTATTCCTGGTACCAAGAAAAGAGAAACATTGGAGGCCTATTCTCGACCTGTCCGCTTTAAACACATTCATCATTGTTCCAAAATTCAAAATGCTGACCCTACAGCAACTTCTTCCCATGCTGGGCAAGGAGTATTGGCTAGTGACTCTAGATCTCAAGGAGGCATACCTGCACCCACACGACTAATTTGCAGAAGATACCTCAGATTTCTTGCAGGATCAGAGCATTATCAATTCTCAGCATTGCCCTTTGGCTTATCTACATGCCCAGAGTGTTCACGAAATGCCTGGCATCAGTAATCGCTCACTGCAGGCTTCAGGGAATCCAAATATATCCATACCTGGACGACTGCCTGATACAAGCGGACAACAAAAACAAGCTAACAGAAGACTTACAAAGAGTCATTTGCTTACTGCAAGCCCTGGGATATACAGTCAATATAAACAAATCAAGACTGATACCATCCCAAAGAATAACCTTCTTAGGAGCAGTATTGGACACAGTAAAACAGATGGCATACCTAACTGCAGAAAAACAAGAACAACTTCCTCTCTACTTCTTGGCATTAACAAAGCAGAACAAACTAACAGCAAGGAAAGTACTGCAGGCCTTGGGCTTCATGGCATCCTGCATAATCCTGGTCCCTCATGCCAGACTGCATATGAGAAAGCTACAGTGGTACCTGAAGAATTTATGGTCTCAACACAGGCACAGCCTAGAAACCGAAATACCACTAATCCCATGCCTGAAACAAGAGTTCTTATGGTGGGCTCAGGCATGCCAGTCAAACCCAGGTTTGCCCTTCCACAGCATTCAACCAAGCCAAACCATCACATCAGACCTCGGTTGGGGGCCCACATGCTGGACAAGTGCATACAAGGCTTATGGACTCCAGATCAGCTGCACCTGCACATAAATCAAAAGGAAATGCTGGCAGTAAAACTAGCAATCCAGAATTTCAGACCATTCCTCCAAGAAGGGCAGTTGATGATAAGGACAGACAACACCACAGTCATGTGGTACATCAACAAACAGGGAGGCACTCATTCATACCTCTATGCCGGATGGCACTGGACCTATGGAATATGGCTCTGAGCTACAACATTCAGTTACAAGCAATTTTGGAAAATAAAACATCCTAGCAGACATATTAAGCAGAACTACCTCGGATGCTCACGAATGGATGCTACACCGACATCTTCAAGGTCATCACAAGGAAATGGGGACTGCCACAAATAGACCTATTCTCCCCACCAATCACCAGCTCAAGAAATTCTGCACACACCCACTTGCTTGGAAGGTGGATTCTCTATCCTTCAGTTGGACAGGCGTGACACCATATGCCTTCCCACCTCTTCCTTTGATGCACAAGCTGCTATTGAAAATCAAACAGGAACGGCCAAAGATCATTCTCATAGCTCCAGACTGGCCAAGACAACATTGGTACCCATTACTGAGGAGCATGTCTCGGGGAAAATGTGGACACTACCCTGATTCCTTTGCTGTTAACTCAGAGCGGCTACAACACCCTGCATCCAAACCTGAAAACTCTGCAGCTGACTGCCTGGAACATTACATAAGAGCAACTAACCCAGATTTATCCCAAAGGGTTAAAGACATTATCCTTGAGGCCCGCAGACCCTCAACAAGAAGGAACTATGCAGGAAAATGGAAAAGGTTTCTCATTTGGAGTACTGAAAGGGGAAAAGATGTGTCAAAGGTAGACATTGCCAACATCCTGGAGTATTTGGCAGAGCTTTTCATACAGGCCTGTCCTATTCCTCCATCAAGATACATGCATCAGCTATTTCTGCAGAATACAGCTTGATCCTCCTGTCTTCTCGCCCCTCTACTCAGGCAGTTTCTGAGAGGAATTAAAATGTAAAACCTCCTAGGAAACCACCATTACCAGCATGGGACTTGAACTTTGTGCTAGAAAAATTGGCACTCCCCTTTCGAACCAGCAGCAACAGCAGATCTTCAACACCTATCCTGGAAAACTGCTTTTCTGCTGGCAATTACCTCAGCAAGAAGGGTTTCTGAGCTACAGGCTTTAATGGCAGTGCAACCCTTCCTAATCTTCCATCAAGATAGAGTGTCCATGAGAACAAATCCTACATTTATGCCTAAGGTGGTATCCAGAGTGTCTTTAAACCAGGCTATCCACCTACCTACCTTCTTCCCCAATCCACAGAACAGGGGGGAAAGACTGCTGCATACCTTGGATGTACATAGACAGTTGCGCTACTACCTGGACAGTACCAAGGGCAATAGAAAAACTGACCAGCTTCTGGTAGCATATGCAACAGGAAGGGAAGGAAAAGCAATTTCAAAACAGACAATCTCCAAGTGGATAGGAAATTGCATCAGATTCTGTTACTCCTACCATGGAAAGCAAACTCCATAGAAAATAAGGCCTCATTCTACAAGGGCTACAGCCACTACCACAGCTTTCTTACGAGGAGTGGCTACCAAGGACATTATAGAGGCTGCTACTTGGACCTCCGTGCATACATTTGCCAAGCATTATAACTTACCTTTATACTCTAGATCCCGAGCAGGGTTTGTCACTGCTGTTTTGCAAGGGATCCTAACTACACCATAATTTCTTTTTCCTCCTCCCCTAGTTTGGCTATGGTATTCTACCCATTTGGACTGCAGATGCATCCTTGAAGGACATAGTACAGTGTTGTACCTACCATAAATGTAGATGTGCGAACAGGAATGCAACTCCAGTCAGGATTACCCACCCTCCTTCCCCTCTGTGGTATTCCTAGTATTTGCCCATCTAATAGCTAGCTGGGGATCTCTTATGGTGTATTTGTTTGTATATATGTACATACATGCTTATTTTTGTGTTTGCCTTCTACTATTTGGAAACATTGGCATTTATCCAAAATTTAGCTATCCAAGAGGGCAACTGGCATCTGGGGCAAGAAACACTGAGGAAAATGGCGTCAGCTGATGCCTTTATACCCGAAGAACTGCAGCTATGACGTCGGGTGAAGTGCGACACCAGCCGAGGCCAGACCCAGACTTTGGAATCAAGGGCTGCCTGACGACAGGACAACCCATTTGTAAGGACTGCAGATGCATTCCTGTTCGGACATCTACATTTATGGTAGGTACAAAACTGTACTTTATTCATGGTGCATTAAGGGTTGTCAGAAGAGAACTAGAAGTCTTGGAATGACAAATTAGTTACAAATTACAATTACAAAAGGAAGAGGTGACCGCTTTCCTAAGCGATAAGGACATAGAAATGGTGAAAGATGTTACAGTGAAGTATAGCTTGAGCAGAAGTCATAGGTCAAGAAGAAAGTCAGTAATAGATTTCTTTTTCAGGGGATGAGTAAGTTGTTCCATGGTTTGATACTCAAATTTGAAAAAAATAATAGTTCTCAGTTAAGTATCAAACCAGGTATTTGAAATGCTACATTAATTACATTTGAGAATATTAAAGTGCAGTCAGACTGCAAGTGATACCATGTTTTTACCACGTGTTTAGCTTGGAATGAGTTTCACAAAGTTGTGCCATTTGCAGTCATTACAGTGGCAAATGGTTCTAAAGAAGTGGTGCTAGCACATCCAGTTCCAGATAGAGTACAGTGCTTACAGATTTGTTTCTCTTCACACACATGAGGAATGTGGTTACTTTGAACCAGAAATAATCAGGTTGATAAATGCAGTAAGTGCAGTCTGATTGGGTGCATTAAAGTCAGTTGCGGGGGGGGGGGGGTCTGATGCTCTTATGTCTGTCAGTGGTTCACAGTTCAATAGTCGGGAATTTAGAAGATTTCAGTGTGTGTGAGAATTCAGACCTGTATTAAATTCACACTGTCCTTAATTCCATGGACAAATTGAAAGAACTCTCAAGTTGTTGTTTCTCTGGTGAGGGCTGTAACAAAAGCTTTTGAAGATTAATTTTTAATTTTATGTGATCTTGGAATATATGAACACTCCATTGCATGGATTCTGTGTCTCATCATATCAATTACTGAGACAAAAGTTAAACAATTGATTACTTAGATATCTACATTACTGATGTCAAAAAAGCCACAGAAAGTAAGGAAGGTAGTCTGAAGAAATCAGAGTATCTACGCGTTTAAATTACTGATGCCAGAAGAGCAGTACAAGATAAGGAACATGCTATGAAGAAATCAGGAGAGATGGAAATTTATCAGACTTGCAGAATGAAGATAGAAATTCAGATGCCGTAGAGAAGTATGCAGACTGACAGTGAAGTGGTTAATAAAACAGATAAACTAAGGTGTTCAGCAGTTCTTGGGAAGGGTAGCAAACTGTATAGAAAAATGTATATAAGATCTGTATTTCAGAGGTGATAGTCAAACAAGGAAGATCAACCAGATGTGCCGTACCTATCCCTGTGGTATGAAAACAGAGATCTTGACTTTGATTAGCAAAGAACTGCAGCGAGAGAGAAGCTAGTTACAACTCCAGATGAAGTTCTTGCACAGCAAGAACGGTCTCAAAAGCAAAGTAGGGTGTTGTCTGTAAATCATTTCATTGCATTCTGCAGCTGTAGAGGATTCTTCAATTAACGAGGCAAAGATACGGACTGCTCCAGAATTAAACATGACTGTAAGAACTGAGAAATTCTGGAAGAATTAATTGGGACATAAACCTCATGCAGTTTTGGTCACTACTGTTTGTGTTTGTTAAGCTGTGAGGGAATTTTATAAACTCCCTAGATGCAAAGGCTCTTAAACATTCTTACCTGTAGTTCATCTCAGACCTGAGTTTATTGTTCTGTGCAAAAGATTTCCCTCATGCTACATTTTTACTTTGGGTGAATTGGTATCAAAAGGGAAAATGTAAATCTAAAACTTTTAGGCAGGGGTTCCATATTGGAATATACCTCTCATCACCTTTTTCCAAAGATAATTGCTATCTGTCTTTATTGCTAAGCCTGTTATCACACAATTTAACTGTTCATTGTTAAAGGAGCAATACCTTCATGCTGGAAATGTGTCACTTAAATGTCTCTGGTAAATTGCCATATTTTAAGGGTCCCCCAGATTATAGGCAACATCATATCTCCCTGCCGTTGCCGAGATCTTAGAAAGACTTAACAGAAAATATGTTCCTTGAATTTATGCACATGCATGACTATTGGTCCAGTTCAGCGCAAGTTCAGAAAGGGCATGGTACTTCAGCTGTTTGCTATTTCATTTGTTGTCCAAACTAGTTTGGGATCCAGTCAATACATTTACCATTTTCCCATGGATTGAAAAAGCATTGCTTTACTTGGCTTGACAACAAGCTCTTGCTGAAGATGTTGACATATGAGCTATTTTTTCTGTACCTTTTAGTTGATTTAAAGATTGCTTTGCTGACAGGGCTGTAAATCTACTTTTGTTAAGCAAGGTCATATCTTGAATTTGTAAAGGCAGAGATTTCTCAAGGTATGGTGATGGTTTTCCTTCCGGTCTGCTTGTTTCTTAGTTTGCATAAGATGCTGTCAGGGATAAAGAGAGAGCACTTTCTGCAGATAACTTGATTGCTACTTACTCCTGGAGTTAGTGTTCCCATTGTCAGTACCACTGTACAGTCTAATTTACATGCAATCTGAAATTAATTTCTCTGCATGGAAACTTTTATTAACACACAGCTGAGTCCTAAACCTTACCGTTTTGGGCAAAGAAAGATGCTCTCTAATGTGACCTTGAAAATCCTGTCAATGTTTCATTAGAAAAGATGCTTTGCTTCTGATTGGCATCTGGCTAAATTCTGGGCTGGCTTTTATTTATTACACAGAAGTTTCTTTTGATAAGATACAAAGACAACCAAATGTTTTTGAGACCACTCACTACCTTTTTGATTGGGTGAAAGTGGCTATTGGAAGAAAATTTTGTAAGCTAGCTGGAAGACTTTGTAATCCAGAACTACAGTATGCTGTATATTTAAAGTGTCAGAGCTCACAGTACTGTGCTCTCAGACTCCAGCTTTGTTTAAATGTACTGAATCTATTTTTCTGTCAAGATGCTGGGAACATCATTCCATGTCTCTGACTAATAGTAGTAAAAGTGGATGCCAGTAATGGTGAGGGACACTTTTTTTTTTTTTTTTTTTTTCTTTTCCCCCCATTTGTTTTCTTTTCCCAATCATAGCTTTGCTTTCTCCATTACCAGACTATCCTTCCTCAATTATGATTAGAGAAGAGTGAAATTGCGTTCTGTAAACATGCTGTGTGGCCTGGAATATGTTCAGGGTTGTACATATAAAATTTAACAAGTCGAAATCTTTCAAGACTGACTGCTTTTTGGTATAAATGTAAGTACTTATGCCCCCTTGCAAAAACTTTTTTTGTGAATAGGATTGTAAACGAGATGAATGCCTGACATGCATTTCTAGACACAAGTTAATTGTATCTGCAGACTGCATTTTCTGTTGATGCAGTTTGTAAGTGGGGATTGACCGCCTCTGCCTGCTTTACACCTACCTGACGGATGGTTCTAAAGTGAGGATGTTGTTGAGTGTGCCAACCTCCATGCAGTGCTGTTAGTGGAAAATAAACATTGACGATATATGGTTCAAATGCCACATAGTGTAATACTGTTTTGTTTTGTTTTTTTTGTATTTACACAAAATGAAAATGACTACATTAATTTTGATTACTGTTCTGTTTATTTTTGAAAATTTTCTTAATTTATTGGATGTGTTTGCATTTCATATTAAGTCTGAATTTACTATCGATTAGTGTGTGCTTTGTTTAGCTCCCGTGAATTCTTCTATATTGGGAAGACTATTAGAAAACTTAAAAAGCATCAGAGGGCAAGTTTATATGATTAAGAATGGTTGCACACTGGAATCCTAATTTTACCCTTCTCAGTGGGGGAAAATGAAATTGAGAAATAAGAGCTATTAATTCTGCCAATTTAAGTAAAGTTTGGTTACTACCTAGTAGGTACACTGGATGGTAGAAATTTCTTCAGAAGTTATAACTAGTGAGTGGGATAAAATGAAAATTTAAGTTTAAAAATAGGGTAGAAATGAAAGAAAAAGATACATGGCTAAAAGTAATTAGGAATTATTTATAGGGGCTGACAAAGGTTTACGTATTGCATAATAAGAGGAATCCTACAGAACAAGAGATGCAGTTCCATGATGCTAAAGAGAAAATAAGAGAGTATCTGGATAATATGCATAACTGTATAAAGATTGCTGATAAGCAACTGTTTTTTGATAACTCCAGAACACAGAGAGATCCTGTAGAGTTATTAGAAATATTTCAGAATTTTTATGAAAATGTGTATAAATCAGCAAAATATGGAAATCCGGAAGAACATAAATTAAATATTTATAGAAGATGTAAATATGCCAGGGTTAGAGGTAGATGAGGCTCAACTGTTAAGATAGGAGGAGATGAGCTAAAATGTTGATGTATAATTCAGTCTACAGGAAAGGCTCCAGGAGCAGATGGCATTCGTGAGGAAATTTTGAAGTTAGGGAAAGAAAGTGATAAAGATCTGGAATGTTTTGTTTAATAGTATTTTAAAAGGAATGGAAGCATCAACAACTTGGAAGAAAGAAGGTAAAGACCCATCAGACCCAGCTTCATATAAATCCATGGTTTGCAAAGTGTTCATGTCTGTACTAGCTAAAAGAATGGCAATTTTTTTGCCAAGATTGATGGATGTGAATCTGTGTGGTTTTGTGAAGAGAAGGCAAATATTTGACAACATTAATAGAACAATGATGATCCAGATAGATGTGGAATATAAGAAAATAGCTGTGTTAATGGTGGGTTTTGACGCAGAGAAAGCATTCTGCAGAGTAAGATGAGATTTAATGAATAGGGCAGTAGAAGCATGTGCATTCTCTGATACAATAATAAGGTTAATTAGGAAGATATATGAAAGATCAGAGACCAGAATTAAAGTGAGAGGGTTCCTCGCTGATAAGTTGTCTGAATAGTGGAACCAGGCAGGGGTGCCCTCTTTACCCTTTATATGTTTTATATTTAAAGCCCTTGGCAAAGAGAATAAAGGACTTGGAAATTCCAGGATATAATTGTTATGGTAATCAAGAAAAGTTGGCTTTTTTTGCACGTTTCACAGTTGTTGGAACATTTTGAGTCAGTTTCACATCTTTTCAGGGTGTAAACTTAATGAAGATTAAACAAAGGCTGTAGCCATAAATTATGTACCCACACACAAATTGGGTAAGCAGTACATCTTATCGTGCCCCCATAAATATGTGAAGTATTTAGGAGTATGGATTAAAATGTCTTCTGTTATGGCAGCTAAGAATATGTGGAAAAAGACTTTTGTAGTACAAAACTGAGAAACTAGAAGATGCTTGTAACTATGGATAGAAAGGTGCAAGCAGTGAAAATGTTTTTAGTTCCTTTAGATGTCCTTCATGGATGCATCTGCAGTCATAACAACTGGGTTGTCCTGTCGTCAGGCAGCCCTTCAGTCGGCCGGATTCCAAAGTCCGGGTCCGGCTTCGGCTGATGTCGCACTTCACCCGACGTCATCTCTGTTGGTCTTCGGGTATAAAGGCATCAGCCGACGCCATTTTCCCCAGTCTTTCTTGCCGCGTGGGGCCCGAAGCAGAAGCTGTTCGCAAGTGCCGGTCGGTCGGATCCAGAGATTACTTCTACCGAATACTACTTCGAAGACTTCTAAAGCTAAGTACCGCGATGGGGACTCTTTCTTCAGTCAGCCGATGTCAGAAAAAGTTAATAATTGTTTAACCTGTGGGAAACAAATACCTCATAAGGATTTCCACTCTTACTGTCTGCCTTGTTTAGGCCCAGCCCACGACGTAGCAGCCTGTTCGGCCTGTGCTTCTTTCAACCGGCGAACGCTAGGCGCGGTCGGAGTTTGCTGAACAGTTTTTCGGTTCTGATTTTATGTATATTATGCCGCCGGATCCTCCGACTACCCAAACTGCTAAAAGCGCAAAGATAAAGACCGACACTCGGTCCGCGGTTTCGCCGAAACCATGGTTAAGCAAACGCGAGTGTCTCGGTTTCGGCGAAACCGAAAACTGATCAAAATACAGCAGAATCTATCACTACAACTGAGGCCCTGCTACTTCTCTTGAATCGGCCTCAGAAATTTTATCCACTACGGTGGTTGCCACTGACTTATCAGACACCATTCCCTTGGATGTGTCTACCCCAGCACGTGGTGCTGCTAGGCCTCCAGCAGCCATGTCCATTAAGGCCTTTGCCAGGGCCAAAGCAGCCAAAACTACTAGAACAGTGCCTGCTAAACCACCTACAACCCGGCCCTCTTCTAGTGCACAAATGCTTACTCTGGCAGAAGATTTAATTTCATTAATTAGGGAATCTCAATCTCACCCAGACAGGGCCTCTCAGCCCCCAGAGAAGAGACCTAGGGCAGAGCCCCCCGAGCCTGTGTCCTCTGATGATTCTGCTGATGAATCAGACATAACAGACCAGCCAGAGGCTCCTTTCTCCAATTTTGAAGACTCAGATGCTGAAGAATCCATTCCAGCTGCCTCCCCACCAGAAGAATTTTCCTTTGGGGAAACCTTACATGCCATGCGGGAGCAGTTCCAATGGCAGCAGCAGGATTTCTCAGACTCCAGAAAAAGACTGAGAACCTTTCTGCACCTTCCACAACACAGGCCCTTAGCTATACCTCCTGTGCTCTCTGTAGTGGATGATGCCTTCAGTGATGTCTGCTCTGCACCAGATTCTTTACCTCCAGCCCCTGCCAAACCAGACAGATTTTACAGGGTACCAGACACTCATCACCACCTTTACAAGGCCCCACTTGCAGACCCAGAAACTATATCCCAGGGTCCCAAGGCAGTAGCAGCGACCACAGCTAAAAACCCTATTCCTTCTGAAAGGGAAGCCAGGTCTCTAGACAGATGGGGCAAAAAGGTTTACACTTCAGCTACTCTCTCAGCTAGAGCTTTAAACTGTCAGTTTCACATGATACAATACCAAGAGTTTATGCTTGATCAGTTAACAAAAAAGCTATCCTCTGATGAATCAATTGATAAGAAATATGTATTAGAAATGGTAAATAACATACAACAGGTTAGTAACCATTCCTTAAAATGTGGCTATGATGCACTGGAGGCTTCATTTAGATCAGCCATGACTGGCACAGTGATAAGAAGGCATGCATGGCTAAAGGAACAAGCTTTACCGGATCATGTTAAAGCTAAGTTATTAGATGCTCCTATGGATAAGACCAGCTTGTTTGGTACACCTGCCCAGCAGGTAATGAAGAAAATGGAAGAAAAGGCAAAATCTGTTCAAACGGTTAAAGATTTCTTGCAGGTCCAACCCCAAGGTTTAGCAGGAACTGGCCTGCCAAAAATTGGTCCTTTCCTGACTCCACAAGATCCCAAAGGGGCAGGAATAGACGTTCCAGAGGCAGAAACCAATCCAGAGGAGGTGCCTACAGAGGACGACAGTGGCAAGGTAACAACAGAGGCACAGACACAACCACTGCCACTACAACAACACAGCCACAGTGACTTAACTCTAACCGCCTACCAGGGAACAAATAGCAGCTCCATTAGGCGGCAAATTAACCTTATTTTCAAAGAACTGGCACTATATCACAAAAGACAAGTGGATTGTACAAACCATAGATCAAGGTTACCGGTTCCACTTCCACACTTTACCAGTCAAAAGAGGAATGCCAAATCTACCTCCAAATCAAAAACAGAGGCTCTACAACAGATAATGCAGTTAGCAAACATGAGAGCTGTGGAAAGAGTGCCAACAACAGAACAAGGAAAGGGATTCTACTCAAGACTATTCCTAGTTCCAAGAAAGGAAAAAGTTGGAGACCTATTCTCGACCTGTCCACCTTAAATACATACATCATTGTCCCAAAATTCAAAATGCTGACCCTACAGCAACTTCTTCCCATGCTGGGCAAGGAGTGTTGGCTGGTAACTCTAGATCTCAAGGAGGCATACCTGCACGTCCCCATTCGACCAATCTGCAGAAGATACCTCAGATTTCTTGCAGGATCAGAGCATTATCAATTCTCAGCATTGCCTTTTGGCTTATCTACTGCCCAGAGTATTCACAAAATGCCTGGCATCAGTAATCGCCCACTGCAGACTACAGGGAATTCAAATTTACCCATACCTGGACGACTGCCTGCTACAAGGGGACAGCAAAAGCAAGCTGACAACAGATTTACAAAGGGTCATTTACTTGCTACAAGCACTGGGATACACAGTCAATTTACAAAAATCAAGGCTGATCCCATCCCAGACAAGGACATTCTTGGGCTGAATTGGACACAGTAAAACAAATGGCTTTCCTAACTGCAGAAAAACAAAGAGAACTCCCTCTTTACTTCTTGGCACTAACAAAACAGAACAAGTTAACAGCAAGAAAAGTACTGCAGGCCTTGGGCTTCATGGCATCATGCATAATCTTGGTTCCACTTGCCAGACTACATATGAGAAAAATACAGTGGTACCTAAAGAATTTATGGTCCCAACACAGGCACAGCCTAGAAACACAAATTCCACTAATTCCATGCTTAAAACAGGAGTTCCTATGGTGGGCTCAAGCATGCCAGTCAAACCCAGGGCTACCCTTTCGCAGATGTCAAGCAAGCCAGACCATCACAACAGACACTTCAGACCTAGGATGGGGGGCCCACATGCTGGACAAATGCGTGCAAGGATTGTGGACGCAGGATCAACTTCACCTGCACATCAACCTAAAAGAAATGCTGGCAGTAAAACTGGCAATCCAAACTTCAGACCATTTCTCAAAGAGGGCCAGTTGATGATAAGGACAGACAACACCACAGTCATGTGGTACATCAACAAACAGGGAGGCACTCATTCATACCCCCTATGCAGAATGACTTTGGAGCTGTGGAACCTGGCACTCAGCTACAACATCCAGTTACAGGCAATATTTGTACCGGGAAAAGAAAATACTCTAGCAGACATATTAAGCAGAACCACATCGGATGCCCACGAATGGATGCTACACCCGGACATCTTCAAGACCATCTCAAAGAAATGGGGAATGCCTCAGATAGATTTATTTGCTTCCCTCTCAATCACCAGCTCAAAAGTTCTGCACAAGGACATTCCACCCACTAGCATGGAAAGTGGATTCGCTCTCCTTCAGCTGGAAAGGCCTAACAGCATATGCATTCCCACCTCTTCCCTTGATACACAAGGTATTACTAAAAATCAAGGAAGAACGCCCAAGGATAATCCTAATAGCTCCAAACTGGCCAAGACAACACTGGTACCCACTGCTGAGGAGCATGTCTCAGAACAATATGTGGCCAATACCCCTGATGCCTTTGATGTTAACTCAGAACAACTACAGCATCATGCATCCAAACCTAAAAGCGTTGCAACTGACTGCATGGAACATCACATAGCAGCAGCTAATCCAGAACTTTCCCAAAGAGTTAAAGACATTATTCTTGAAGCCCAGACCTTCAACAAGAAGGAACTATGCAGGAAAATGGAAAAGGTTTGTCATTTGGAGTACTGAAAGAGGAAAAGATGTGTCAAACATAGATATGCCTAACATTCTGGAGTATCTGGCAGAACTTCTACATTCAGGCCTGTCCTACTCCTCCATCAAGATACATGCATCAGCTATATCAGCAGAATACAGCTTTGATCCACCTGTTTTTTCACACCCATTACTCAGACAGTTCCTCAGAGGAATCAAGAATGTAAAACCTCCAAGGAAACCACCATTACCAGCTTGGGACTTGAACTTTGTGCTAGAAAAGTTGACACTATCACCCTTTGAGCCAGCAGCAACAGCAGACCTACAGCATCTATCGTGGAAAACCGCCTTCCTACTGGCAATAACCTCAGCCAGGAGGGTTTCTGAACTCCAGGCCCTAATGGCAGTACAACCCTTCCTAATCTTCCATCCAGATAGTGTCCATGAGGACTAATCCTACATTTATGCCTAAGGTGGTATCCAGAGTGTCTTTAAACCAGGCAATCCACCTACCTACCTTCTTTCCCAACCCACAAAACAGAGGGAAAGAATACTGCATACCTTGGATGTACATAGACAGCTACGCTACTACCTGGACAGAACAAAAAGTAGCAGAAAAACTGATCAGCTTTTGTAGCCTATGCAACAGGAAGGGAAGGAAAAGCTATTTCCAAACAGACAATCTCCAAATGGATAGGAAATTGCATACGATTCTGTTACTCCTTCCATGGAAAACCAATTCCACAGAACATAAGACCTCATTCTAGGGCAGCAGCCACTACCACAGCCTTTTTACGAGGGCAACCAAAGACATTATTGAGGCGGCTACTTGGACCTCCGTGCATACATTTGCCAAGCATTATAATTTGCCTCTATATTCCAGATCCCGAGCAGGGTTTGCCACTGCTGTACTGCAAGGGATCCTAAACACACCATAATCTAGTTTCTTCCTCCTCCCTAGTTGGCTATGGTATTCTACCCAGTTGTTATGACTGCAGATGCATCCATGAAGGACATAGTACAGTTTTGTACCTACCATAAATGTAGATGTCCGAACTGGATAGCATCTGCAGTCAGGATTACCCTCCCTCCTCCTCTGTGGTACTCCTAGGGTGTTTACCCTCCTAATAGCTAGCTGGTGGGGAGTCTTTTATGGTGTATTTGTTGTATACAAGTACATAGATGCTAATTTTTATGTGTTTAGCACTATCTTATTCGAAACATTGGCATTTATCCAAAATTATTAGCCTACAAGAGGGCTACTGGCATCTGGGGCAAGAAACACTGAGGAAAATGGCGTCGGCTGATGCCTTTATACCTGAAGACCAACAGAGATGACGTCGGGTGAAGTGTGACATCAGTCAAGCCGACCGGACTTTGGAATCCGGCCGACTGAAGGGCTGCCTGACGACAGGACAACCCAGTTGTTATGACTGCAGATGCTATCCAGTTCGGACATCTACATTTATGGTAGGTACAAAACTGTACTTTTCATATACAGGCCAGGCATATTTTTATCAACTAGGGGAAGGTTTGTGGACTGTAACTAATAAAGAATTGAAGGACTTTACTGGGAGGGGAAGAGGGCAAGGGTTAAATGTGGTAAGTTGATCCTTTCAGTAGAACAAAGTGATTTAGGATTACCTGATTTGAATGAATACTGCAATCACGCTCCATATCTAAGCTATGGAATATCCTACCCCTCCTCTATCACACACCTGGATTCTTTAAAAAAAAAAAAAATTAAACTCGCCTTTTTATCTCCTTAATGAACCAATAGGTTCTTGCTTGCCAAACCATAGACCACCTTAAGCTTTGCCTAACGTATTGAAGTTTGCCTCCCAACACAACAACATACTTTATCTCTGAGAATGTTCTTTCTATACTTCTGTCCCATAATTCCATTATCTAGTCATAAGGGTTCACTGTGTTGACATGCAATATAATTCCAACAAAATGCACAAAGCTGAACTCTCTCTAGACTATATAAATCACTATACTTTGTTACTAACGTATAGAGAATCATGTATGCTTTAGAACTGTATTAAAGTGCGAAACATATATGCCTTAGAAATGTATTAATGCTCTACACTTGATGTAGTGTACTCTCTGACAATTTATATGAAATCTTGGATGTTGCTGTATGCATAATATTGTCTTGTATATTTCTTTATTTGTAATTGGAGCTTTTCTCCCTGGGCCGCCACTGAAAATGGGTTTCTGACCCAGTGGACTTTCCCAAACAAATGTCAGCTGTCTAGCTCTAAAATATTAAGTCTCATGTACATAATGCAAGCAGAAAGCTGTAATTCAAACTGGAAAGGGATAATGATGAAGTAGGGGGAGGGGATTCAAGAGATAAGAAGAGAGAGTGGGAGTTTGGATGCAGATTCTTCAGGAGAGTATCAGCTGTACAGAATATTTATATCCACAAAGTAGCCGAAAGTATTGTAAGAACTAAGCCATCATGAGAATGGAGAAAGGACATTTTGTTGATATGATGATTGCAAGTAGGAGTGCAGAGAATAAGGTGGGAGGGGCTGAAATTTACTGGCGAAAACTGGCAAAGGAACCAAAGTATTGGGAGCAAATAACTAGAGACGGAAGGATAATATAATAGGTTGAGGCGAACAATACCTTTGGACTGCAGGCTAGGGACTATTTTCCTACCAGGGATTGATATCCTAGTATAGGCAAAGACCAGGTCTGGTAAAATTTTTAGTTGAATGTAGAACAGAACCTGCTGTTAAAGTGGTAATTACTAGGACATCTAAAATGTTGCATGATGACTATAAGAATTTGTCAGAGGAGGTTCATAGGTGTGTACTAGGCCAATGGCCCTGGAGCCTTTACAAGCCTAGCCCATTGTCAAGTAGAGCCACTGAAGTGATCTCCGGGGTGAATTTCTATTTACCATCCACTCATCACGATCCCTCTTGAAGAGGGCCAGTGAGGTGCTCTGCTTGACATGTATGGGAAGTCTCTTCCATAGCATGAGCAGTCTCTGGGTTATGAACCTGTCCCTCCAGCATGTTGTGATGATTGTGGTAATGAGGTTGAGGTCTCTTGAGCGTGTTGTGCGGGGGGATTGGGATTTCTTTAGCTGTAGCATTTCTAACAGAGCTGGGTCAGACATGGATTTGTAAGTCAAGCAGAGATCGCCTCTAAGTAGGCAGTATGAGACCGAGAATAGTTGGAGTTTTTTTGAGTCTGTCCATATAGGGCAAGTGTTTAAGGACTAGGGTCCTCTTTGTGAGGTACTTTTGTGGCCTCTCCAGTTGTTGCACGTGTCTAGTGAGGTACATGCCAAATGGGGCATTGTACTCAATTGGCCTAATGAGGGAAGAGTAGAGGGAGACCATGACCTCTTTCTTCCTGGGTGCAAAACCCTTAGTAATGAGATGTGTCGCATAGAAGGACTTTCTGACCACAGTGGCAACGTGGTGGTCAAAAGAGAGGTTGCTGTCAGCCTGTGTTCCCAGATCTCTTATAATGCCTTCTGTGTTCAGTGGACTACCATCAATGTGGTAATTCAAGGGAACTGGGTTTTTCCCAAAGGGGATGAAGACGCATTTTTTGGCATTGAGCTTAAGGCCATGGTTCTGACATTAGTCACTGGCCTCATTGAGGCCTTTCTGTAAGATGTCAACATCACTTGGGAAGTTAATAATAGCTCCCAACTTGCAATCATCTGCGAACTTTGTCAGCCAGAGTCCTTTCATGTTGGCGTGGACTTCAGAGAAGTAGATGCCAAACAGGAGAGGACCCAGGACTGAACCCTGTGGGACTCCACTCGCGACTGGTCAGCAGTCTGACTTAGAACCCACAGTGTGAAGTAGCTGACTCTATCTGTGAGCCAGTTTGAAACCCACCTAGTGATATAGGGGTTGATGCCTAGCTTAGTAAGTTTTTCTATGATTCCTGAGTGGGGAATGGTATCAAAAGCCTTGGCCAGATCAAAGTAGGCTGTATGAACCACCTTACCTTCATCCACAGCTCTGGTGACTGACTCAAAGAAGTCGACCAAGTTGAGCAGCCATGATCTACCTTTCACAAAACCAAACTGTGTAGGATCCAGAGTTTGGAGATTCCCTATGTTCCTTGTTTATTAGGTCCATGATGATGTGTTCCATAGCTTTGCATGTCAGACTCGTCGGGCTAATGGGGCGATAGTTACCGGGGTGTGTAGTTGTGGAGAGGAATGACTGTAGCAGTGCGCCATTTGGTAGGGACAAAGCCTGAGGTGAGGCTGTGATTGAACAGGAGACACAGGTGAAGTGCCAGTTCACTCTGTAGTGCATGTAGAACACAGCCAGGTCCCATAGAATGTAGAACAGAACCTGCTGTTAAAGTGGTAATTACTAGGACATCTAAAATGTTGCATGATGACTATAAGAATTTGTCAGAGGAGGTTCATAGGTGTGTACTAGGCCAATGGCCCTGGAGCCTTTACAAGCCTAGCCCATTGTCAAGTAGAGCCACTGAAGTGATCTCCGGGGTGAATTTCTATTTACCATCCACTCATCACGATCCCTCTTGAAGAGGGCCAGTGAGGTGCTCTGCTTGACATGTATGGGAAGTCTCTTCCATAGCATGAGCAGTCTCTGGGTTATGAACCTGTCCCTCCAGCATGTTCTGATGATTGTGGTAATGAGGTTGAGGTCTCTTGAGTGTGTTGTGCGGAGGGATTGGGATTTCTTTAGCTGTAGCATTTCTAACAGAGCTGGGTCAGACATGGATTTGTAAGTCAAGCAGAGAGCGCCTATAAGTAGGCAGTATGAGACAGAGAATAGTTGGAGTTTTTTTGAGTCTGTCCATATAGGGCAAGTGTTTAAGGACTAGGGTCCTCTTTGTGAGGTACTTTTGTGGCCTCTCCAGTTGTTGCAGGTGTCTAGTGAGGTACATGCCAAATGGGGCATTGTACTCAATTGGCCTAATGAGGGAAGAGTAGAGGGAGACCATGACCTCTTTCTTCCTGGGTGCAAAACCCTTAGTAATGAGATGTGTCGCATAGAAGGACTTTCTGACCACAGTGGCAACGTGGTGATCAAAAGAGAGGTTGCTGTCAGCCTGTGTTCCCAGATCTCTTATAATGCCTTCTGTGTTCAGTGGACTACCATCAATGTGGTAATTCAAGGGAGCTGGGTTTTTCCCAAAGGGGATGAAGACTCATTTTTTGGCATTGAGCTTAAGGCCATGGTTCTGACATTAGTCACTGGCCTCATTGAGGCCTTTCTGTAAGATGTCAACATCACTTGGGAAGTTAATAATAGCTCCCAACTTGCAATCATCTGCGAACTTTGTCAGCCAGAGTCCTTTCGTGTTGGCCTGGACTTCAGAGAAGTAGATACCAAACAGGAGAGGACCCAGGACTGAACCCTGTGGGACTCCACTCGCGACTGGTCAGCAGTCTGACTTAGAACCCACAGTGTGAAGTAGCTGACTCTATCTGTGAGCCAGTTTGCAACCCACCTAGTGATATAGGGGTTGATGCCTAGCTTAGTAAGTTTTTCTGTGATTCCTGAGTGGGGAATGGTATCAAAAGCCTTGGCCAGACCAAGGTAGGCTGTATGAACCACCTTACCTTCATCCACAGCTCTGGTGACTGACTCAAAGAAGTCGACCAAGTTGAGCAGCCATGATCTGCCTTTCACAAAACCAAACTGTGTAGGATCCAGAGTTTGGAGATTCCCTATATTCCTTGTTTATTAGGTCCATGATGATGTGTTCCATAGCTTTGCATGTCAGACTCGTCAGGCTAATGGGGCGATAGTTACCGGGGTGTGTAGTTGTGGAGAGGGATGACTGTAGCAGTGCGACATTTGGTAGGGACAAAGCCTGAGGTGAGGCTGTGATTGAACAGGAGACACAGGTGAAGTGCCAGTTCACTCTGTAGTGCATGTAGAACACAGCCAGGGATACTGCCAGGTCCCATAGAAGCTGTGTTCTTGGCCTTGGACAGTGCTGTTTTAACCTGTGCAGCAGTAATACTGGGTGCCTGGCAATCTACTGGTATTGTGATTGCTCCTTTTGGGGGGGGGGGTAAAGTTGGCACTGAATCTGTCTGCCAGTATATTTGCAATATCTGTTGGCTTAGTATAGGAGGTACCATTGTGCAGTAGCTCAGAGCAAATCTGGGTATTACCATGGAAATTCTTTACATAACTATAGCAGGCCTTGTGGTTGCCTTTAGTATCTGCTGCAATTCTGTTTTTCATAGCTAGCTTTAGAGGATTTGATGAGGGATCTCCACCTTTTGTTGAGGCAGATAAGGGAGTTTTTCCAGTCTTGGGACCTCACTTTATTCCGCATTAGTTTCCTCCTCCTGTTGTAGAGTTTGTTTATGTCAAGGGACCACCAGATTGGCTTCCTTTTTTTTTTTTTTTTGAGGAGAGTGTCTTAGTTTTATTGGGTATGGCGAGATCCAAGCATTTGTGTACGTGTTTGTACAGTGCATTAGTGTATGATGTGGCGGTCATGCAACTATTCTCCATTTGCATGGGTAACTTGAAGTTAGCCACCTCTGTTTTTAGGAGCCCAAAGTTAGCTTTGGAGAAGTTTTTCATAGTGGTTACCTATGTTGGGGGCATGGCAAGGATATGGATTTCCAAGGTGATTAGCTTGTGATCTGATCTAACCAGGGAGGAGTTGACTATTGATGTAGAGCAACAGTTGCCCATGTTAGTAATGACCAGGTCAAGGATGTTGCTACCTCTAGTGGGGGTAAGAACGAGCTGGTCCAGGGCATTGGAATTGTATTGGTTTCCTGTGGTAGTGGTGCTGCGGTAGGGTTGTCACCTCACAGCAAAATGTTGTCCCGTTCGATTCTCAGCTAGAGCATCTTCTGTGTGGAGGCATGCGTAAATGGGCGTGCCTTCGTTGAAGGTTTTGTGTCAGGGCTGGTAACTCTGCACGTAAAAATCCACTACCAAACATTAGCGGACCGGAGTCCCGCTGTGGCGACCCCTAACCGGGATAAGCCAAAAGACGCAACAACATGAGTAGTTTTCCCAGTTAATGGAGGGGTAGTTGAAGTTGCCCAGTATGAGAGTGTTAGGTTGGACCCTAATATTCTCCAGGGTGGTTAGGACCCTAATATTCTCCAGGGTGGTTAGGAATGTGGAGTGTGAATCTTGGGACATGGTTTGGGACCTATAGCAGGCTATGACCTGAATTGCTGTCTTACTTCACGTGCAGCTAACATTGGGTATCTCAGATGTGTTATGTTGAGCTACCAGTCTGGAGGTGTGTGCATCCTTTATGAATATGGAAACACCACTGCCTTTGGAGCTTCAGTCCAAGTTCTGGGGCCAAAAGGTGTGGAATGAGTTTTAGACTGGTAGTACAGGGGTGCTTTCTGCTGCCTTGAACCAGGTTTCTGTTACAGCACAAATGTAGATGTTCTCCATTTTAAGGATTACTTCGAGCAAGTGCATTTTGAGATTTAGACTTCTAGCATTGAGCAGCATGACACTCAAATTGCATTTGTTTGTAGCTGTTATGGTGGTAATTTGGTCTTTGGAACACCGCCTAAACAAGGCACTATATGGGTGGCAAGAGCCTTGGCCAGTATCCGGAAGCCCAGGGGTGAAGATGCAGGCCATCTCTGAAAAAGCATCGAGGTCTGTCAATTATGTCATCCCAGGCAGACAGATACTGGATCCCCTTAGAATGACACCAGAAACTTAGCCAATTGTTGAAATCAATCATTTTCTGCTTGTACTGTGGTATCATTCTGGGTGATGGTAGGACGCTGTTAAGGGCTAGGGTCATAACCCGCTTGGGCTGCATAATCCGAGAGCTCCTCGGTGTCTCTCTTCATGTAGTCCAGGGAGGTACGTCTCAGGTCATTCACACCCACATGTACATTGACAGTGTCATATTTGTACCTGTTGTTGAGGGACCAGAGTGCGTGGTGAATCCAGGTGCCTGACAGGCAGCTGACTGTTACTTTCTCCTTATTCAACCTAGTGAGTTGGACATCAGTGTGCCTCATTATCGATTCGCCTATGACTAGAGTGCTGGGCATGCTGTTTTGCCTTAGGGGCTTTGGTTGAGTAGCACACTCTTTAGGAGAGTTGTGTCTCGTGATTAGTGTGTTGTGGTGGTCAAGTGCGTTTCTGCCTTGGAGGTCTCTGCTGTTTGGGTAGATTTTTATTGAGAGCCTCTGCGAAGGTGGGAGTGTGGTTTGGGTTGTGTGTTTATGTGAAGGCAGTGCTGGTGTGTGTTCTTGAGGGCTGTGTGTTCCATGTGGTGTGGTCCAAGTGTTGACCTTCTTCTCTTGACCAGCTATTCAGGGCTTGGCTGGAAAGTGCGTGGCTTCCAATTTGGATGTATAAGTGCATCTCTCACAAGTCTGAGTGTTGGGGGGATAAGTGGTTAGAAAAGTTGGGAAGAAAGATTTGATGAGCAACTGTTAAGCAAATGATGGTAGGATATATGGTTCCCAATTATGCAACAAAGTCTAGAAGGTTTAGGATTTTTTGCTTGGAAGTAGTATTTGTATACTGCAAGCAGACTCCAAAGAATTGTTTGCTCTGCTAGATGGTAAATTTTGGAGGTGTGATGTGGAAAATATCCTCTGGGAGAGTAATAAGTTGGCAGACTCTAAAATTTCGTATGGAATACAAATGTATGTAACTAAGGAAATTATTCTTTTGAGCTGTACACAGGATCTTTTTTAGAGATTATGAATATAAGGCTGAAATTAGTTAGGTTGTAAATATGTTGAAAGATAAAGCGTAGAACAAAAAGTTTGCTTGAATATATGTATAGAGTTTAGCAATGTAAAATGGGCATTCATACTATATGTATAACAGACAGGCTTCTCTTCACAGCAACAAAAAAAAGCCTAACAAAACAATATTGGAAAGCAAGTATTACATGAATTTCTCATGTTTGCAGGATAAATATCTAAACTCGGCAATACATGATGTTTTTTTCAATAGGAACATAACAGATGTTTCCTTTCATACTTCTGTTATTCTGATTGCATGCATTTGTGCATTTTCACATCAGCAGAACTGCCGACAGGACAATAGAAAAGTCTAAAAACAGACATTATGTGACTTCCCACAGAAGGCCAAAAAAGATACCAAGAGGAAATAAAATCTGTGTGTGTGACTACCACTCAATATAACAATTGTAGTAGTTTAGTTATGTGAGAGAGGGACAGAGAGAGGTATTGTGCAGAAGTCATCATTCATATCTGTAATGAAGGAAAACTTTGTAAATGTGTCCTTCAAACTAACAGAAGAGTATGCGTGGTTTATTATGAAAATAAGTTATCTGTAACTGTGCTTATAGCTGCAAAATATATTTCTTTATCAGAGTGCAATTTGAAAGGCTTGGTGCTTTAAACAGACTACAGATGGAGTCATGCAAAGCTCTGTGACTTTGATTTCAGCAGTAAACCGCCAGCAAGACTGTGTCTTAAGAAGACTTTGGATCGAGCACAGCATAGAAGCAGCGAGCATAAATAAAATACATTTTTCAATGGTGACCCTAACGAACATTCCTAGCCTGTATCCAAAAATGGGGGAGTGAGTGTGGGTAATGCCTTGTATAAGGTCACTCCTGTAAAAGCACAGTAACATTTATGTGAAGTACTTCAGATTTCTGCAGTTTTCTACAGTTTGCAGCAATAATACAGTTTTTATTGGACGTCTAAATCTGGAGTGAGACTGCAGTGCAGGAAGGTGAGCAGTGCCATAAATTCTCCAAAAAAAGGTACAATACAAAGTTGTAAGACTGAAACTGCCAGTTTTGCTGTACCAACTTCCCAAGTGACTACAAAGACTTTTCAACTATCTAAAGTAAAGCAGCCTGGCCATCTGCCTCTCTGTTGACTGGTAAGAAACATTTTCTTTGTTACATACAGTATGAATGCCATAGAGGTAATAATAATAGAATAAAATGTATATACAGCATGTTAGCAAATGTAAAACCTTATTAGGGCAAGTTAATAGTAAGGCATTATGCAAATGGATTGCAATAATTGACTGGTATCTGAAACAAACTTGTGTGGTATAAAAAATGTTTATTGTGTGTACAGTGTCATAAAAATACAGTGCTAACAGCGTAGCTTAAAAAGAACAGGAAACTACAGCTGATTTGTACAAAATAAATATTTTTTATAATATGTTTGTGTTTTGAAACATGGTTAAGTATGCATGGGTAGGATGGTAAAATCTGGACAAATCCTTCTCAAATGTTTAAAACTTCCTTTCAGTTAAAGCAAGACATTTATCAGTACTACAGTAAAGTAGAGCATATGACTGCCATTCTTAGCATAGTCAAAAGGTAAATAAAACTGTTCTAGTGTATAAAAATTAAATAAAAATAGTTACACGAAACAGTTCTAATGCATAAAATTAAATAAAAATAGTTAATGAGTAAAGATTTAAAGTCACAAGACTGACATGCTTGTATAAAGATATAAAGATACAAGACAGACATGCATGTATGTTCTTTTCATCTAGAGTACATTTGTTTACAATGCACAAAGCCAAAGGCAGACAACAGCAAATATAAATAATATAAATATAAACGTGTTAGTTAAGCTAATATCTGTGTTTTTTTTACAATTTTTTGTTATAATTGTATAGTAACACCACACCAAACAGTTAAAGTTCTGAATTTTAAAAAGAAATGAAATCACAAATGGTATTAGTCAAACAGTTTTTGTAAAATTAATGGTAGGGCAGTTAAATAAAAAAAATACTGAAATCCGTGTAAGCTAATTGTCTATTTATGTAGTATAAATGCATAGTTATACAAATCACAAGTACTTATTATATTTCTAAATTTCTAAATGTTTTACAACTGTAAGTGTATTAACAAATGATTTAAAGAAAAATGTTAAAAGGTTAGCTATAGTTTACAGAGTTTAAAATGTGAGCTCAGACCTTCCCAGGCTGGATAAATAGTTACAGAAAATGTTGGGAAAAGAAGATTAAAACCAAGACTGATTGCCAGACAAGTGGCTTATATTTTTCTAAAACATTATTGGTATTAAATTGTTAAAATGTTTACATGCAACACTATTTGGCAATTGTAATAAAACATCATAATTGTGCAACCATGCCCTTAATAATCAGTTTGCAAGTAAATGTTAAAAGTAAAAAAACCTCAATTGCATCAAGTACTGACAGCAAATGGGCTATAGTATACATACAGTTCAAATCAATTATGCAGAAGGGTATAAATACCTACTAGTGTTATCAAATCAGATAAAGGTCTATGGTTATTCATTTGCCTTATTAGGTTATTAAACTAAAGTATTGGGCTGGTATACTATAGCAATAACCCACGCCTGGGTGTGGGTAATGCTGGATTTACCCACGGTTGGCATGGTTTGGTCACGAGGTCGAAGCCTGAGTGGCCAAACAAAGCCAACCGTGGGTAAATCCAGCATTACACCAGAAGTGTTATTATTATACAATGACATTATTTAAGAAGAAAAAAAATTACTTTTCTTAAATAATGACATTGTATAATGCCTCCTTGCTGCCCTTCCACAGCTGTCTGGTATTCTGCGGAAGTTCTGATGTATTGTGCATGTGTATGCCTACGCAGTACATCAGAGCTGTGGGCAAAAGCAACGGAGAAAGCAAGATCTCCGTTGCTTTTTACTGTTTCGCTATGTTAAATGGGTTTAACATAGCGAGACAGCTTTAAAAAAAGCAACGGAGAATCTCTGTTGCTTATTTTAAAGCTGTCTCGCTATGTTAAACCCATTTAACATAGCGAGACAGGTTTTAAAAAAAAAAAAAAGCAATGGAGAAAGCAAGATCAGATGTTTCCTTTCATACTTCTGTTGTTCTGATTGCGTGCATTTGTGCATTTTCACATCAGCAGAACTGCTGACAAAACAATAGAAAAGTCTAAAAACAGACATTGTGACTTCCCACAGAAGGCCAAAAAGATACCAAGAGGAAATAACAAAATCTGTGTGTGACTAGCACTCTATATAACAATTGTAGTAGTTCAGTTTTGTGAGAGAGGTATTATGTAGAAGTCATCATTCATGTCTGTAATGAAGGAAAACTTTCTAAATATATGCTTCAAACTAACAGAAGAGTACATGTGGTTTATTATAAAAATAAGTTATCTGTAACTGCTTATAGCTGAAAAATATATTTCTTTATCAGTATGCAATTTGAAAGGCTTGGTGCTTTAAACAGACTACAGATGGAGTCATGCAAAGCTCTGTGACTTTGATTTCAGCAGTAAACAGCCAGCAAAACTTTGTGTCTTAAGAAGACTTTGGATCCAGAACAGCATAGAAGCAGCGCACACACAAAATACATTTTTCAATCTTAATTGCCTGGGCATAGTAAGGCCTTGTTAAGTTTAATTATGGTGGCTGCCAGAAAAAAGCAATTACTAGAAAATGGAAATTGAAGTCAAAACCAGCTGTATTGAAGTACTGAACATTGTAACTAAGATAAAATAAATGGAAGCCTTTTAAGAAGGGAAGGTGCAAATTACATTGAAATAAATGGAAATTATGGGTACAGTCCATGCAGAATAATGAGGGAGAGGACTAAGGTTTAAGGGAAGCCAAGAGCTAAGGAATTTATGTAATTGCTGGACTAATGATTGTTTAAAAAAATTGTGTGTCTGTGTGTATATATATATATATATATATATATATATGTATATATGTGTGTGTATATATGTATGAATATATGTATATATATATATATATATATATATATATATATATATATATATATATATATATATATATATATATATATATATATATATATATATATATATATACACACATTATATAATTCTGTGTGTATAATTTTGTGTGTATGTATATGTAATATATATATATATATATATATATATATATATATGTGTGTGTGTGTATGTATATATATATATATATATATATATATATGTGTATATACTATATATATATATATATATATATATATAGTATATAAAATCATCTTCTTTCGGCTTTTCCTGGTTAGGGGTTGCCACAGCGGAACTCTGGTCCGCTAATGATTGGCAGTAGATTTTTATGGTGCCGAGGTGCCAGCTCAACGCCCACCCTTCAACGAAGGCACGCCCATTCTACGCATGTCTTTCGAATGCCACTCGACCGTGGGGAGGACATGCAGACTATATATATATATATATATATATATATATATATATATATATATATATATATAAAATTGTGTGTATGTATATAGGTTCATAGTTTAGTACTAAGCTAACTGACCTTGCGAGCCATTTTAAACCTAGCCAGTTATCCCTTGTGAGACTCAAACCCTGCACCTTGTGTTTGTAGGGCAAACACCTTAACAATTAAGCCACCCACCCAACCCTATATATATAAGAAATGCATGTTTTTTTTTCTCCAGATTATATATAATGTATGCTTTTTTTTTCTCCAGAAAAGATAAGTGAACTCAAACCAATCCTTAATGTCACCATACGTTTGGCTGTAGTCACAGTGCTCCAGATATTATAAGGGGCAAAAATGTTTCCCTACTTTGACTGGGTGTTAGCCACAATACTATTGGGCAGTCCTGAGAGTCCCTTCTGTGTACATTTAGGTCCCCAAGTATTACAGTGCGCATTGTACCATAAGAATTGCATAAGGAGCTACAGCAAACCCTCACTTTTATTGACTGCCTGATACATACTGTGTAGTGAAAAGTCAGGGACCCTTTGGAAATGGTCTCTCTTATTTAGAGGTCTCTCTTGATCCATCCCCAGGTTTCTGAACTGTTTTCAGCTTGTGGTAAAGTTCTTCACATCAAACAGGACGAGGATGAAATCTGATCATCCAGATCTAGCTTCAGTCAAATTTCACTTTCACTTTCAGTCTAGCTGTATAGGACAGTATTTGTTTCTGTGAGGTATATTTTTTAGAGTATTTGGTTGTGGTTGTATATTTTTTGTTTTGCGTTGCTGTAGTTGATCTTTTATTTTGAAGTGAGTGGGCAGGCTTGCATAATGTTCAACTAGTTTGTTTGATTTATGTTTAGATTTAATTATTTTGTTGGGAGAGGGGGGAAAGGGTTGTATGGTTAAAACATAAAATATCCTCAGAATACAGTTCAGTTTGTTTCTATCGTTATCTATGGGAAAGTGTACCTGGGTTTATTTTTGTAAGGATGTGGTAATTAGTAGGGATGTTTTTTGTATGCTGAATTTTCATTACTTGTACACAACTAGATAAGCATTTTCATTCAAACCCTTTTTGATATTTAAATGAAGAGGTGTGTAATCTCTTTCATTACTGGTACAGATTGGTAATTTTGCAGAATGTTCTTCAGCATAGTTGATCTTTGTATTTAGTCTTGCAATTAAGTTACTTTAGCACATTTTTCAATATATCGATTTCTTATTTTGTGGTACTAATTTTAAATATTTGAATTTGATGTTGTGATTGGGCAGGATAATTATCTTCTTTTATATGTATTGTGTACTCTGTAAAAGCCATTTGGGAAACCAGTTTGCTGATTTTACTGTGTATGCATGTTGCAGTTATTTATATATTTCTGAGTTCCTTAGTGCTGGATTCTGTGTTTTACTAAATTAATCAAGCCATGTCCTCACTGTGCTTCACAAGAAACCTAGGCAATTGTTTATCTTAATATATTAGCAAGGGCTGTTTTTTTGTTAATGTATGCATACTAATATAAATTGTCATTTAATAAAGACATTTAAAAGATGCATCAGTAAGGAATACTCATCCCCTGCCTTATTTATGCTGGCCTGCAACCCAAACTTGTGTAATCTCTGACCACCTGGCTCAACAACATTTTTTTTTTTTTTATCTTGAACTAGGATAGTATATTGATTACAAATGACCATTTGCATGAACTGCTCTGGTGAAATAATTCACAAAGAATAAAATAGTGAAACAAAGAAGCAGTAGGTTGTACATATCAAAAACAGAACAGAAAATAAAAAATGTACAGTATCAATTATATGCAGCAGCAATTATGAGTGAAGTGCACATTTTACATGATTATATTGCAGGATTACATCATGGTGGCAGTACTGTGGGGTAATGAGTGGGGAGGGTGGAACTTGTATTTAGTATTTTACAAGCTGTGAAACTCTGCCCCCAGGATGATGTCATGTTAGGGATAACAGTATTAGTAGAGCTGGAAATACTGAAGTCAAGCAGTACTTCTGAGTTGCCGTTAATTTTGTACAGTGGTGAAATAGCTTGCATCTCTGCTGTATTGCCGGAAGCCTCGTGCTTGTTGCACTTTGTTTTTAAAAATGGCATGAATGTTGTAGTTTGTTTTCTGTGGAAATAGTTATTGATGTATGTATTAATTTTCAGGTGTCTAAATCAAGATAATGTTAGTCATGCTATGAATACCTCTTAACTGTCAACAGTATTGCAAAATGTCCTTCACTGGGTTTTCACTCACACATGCGGAACTTTAACACAGTACTACTGCGTATTTAATACACGACTCTTGTATGCATCAGAGTCTCCAAATAGTTTCAGGAGTAAGCCTTTGTTCCTTTGCAAAGTCCGCTATATACCTGTCCTTCAAATTCTTTCTTCATTTGCATTGGAAATTTAAGGGAAAAAAAAGACATCACATTACATACAGAAGAATTTAAATAATGCACTAAATTTCACTCCCTTTCCAAAAAAAAAGCTGTGTGTGTGTGTAAAACAATGCATGAAACACAGCTTCTGTGGGCATCATTAAAGTGCTCATTTTTAATTTCATCTCCATAGCTAATTTTCAAATCGATCCATACCATCTACTATTCCCCTACTTACCAAGCAAAAGCACTTTACCCAGTCACACACACTAATGCCACTCAAAACATTATGAAAAGCAGCAGTGAACCCCAATAAATTAAAAGTGTTAACAGAAAGTGTGGCAACAAAATGAAAGTAGTACAGTCACCAGTATAAAAATATTTCTTATTTAGTAATTGGTAGCAAAAAAATCATTATATATCTAGCAGAGAACCTACACTGTTATATTTTTCCTCCAAACTCCTTTTCTTACAGTATGGTGGAAACCACACAGCCTCATAAATATCAACTTTGCTGTCATCAGAACTTTCTGCTGAACTCAAGTAAGGGTTTTCCTTTTAAGGATTTATTTTTTTTTTAACTTCTGATGTTGAGATCTAATTTGGACATCACCGCTATCACTAGAAAAGAAAAAAAACACCCCAGGTCTCAGAATCACTTTCATGCACTGAGCTGATGGTCTTAGTAGAATGTCTCACATGATCTCAAAAGTTGGAGGGCATTCCACAGAGGATTACATGGAGGCAGTGCATCACAGAAAGAAAAATAACAAAAAAAAAAAAAAAAAAAAAGGAAAAATGGTTACAAATCATGAAATTCTTTCTGTAGTTTTACCAAAACAAAGTGCCAGTTCAAACAACACTGTTTGTATAAATCGCCTCACCAAGATGGAATGGAACCAACTTCAGTCACTTTTAAAACCTCCAACTTGCTTGTGACGTAAAGTTTTGTATGTAATCAACCCAATACTATTATTACTGAAGATATGTTTACTAAAGATTGTAGACTGGCATGAAGTTTATAACTTTAGTATATAAAATACTATTAAACATTGCAACTGAGCATCACCAGTTTGAGTCAGTTTGTGAAGGAAAAGGGGAGGGGGTGCCCACCCGGGTTCCTATTACGTTGTTGAATCCTTGAAACTTTGAACCTGAGTACATCAAACTCAGATGTTCAAAGTTTCAAGAATTCAAACCTAAAAAATAAAGAAAAATGCAAAACCTAAAACCCCCTAACTGTTGCAAGCAGGGGGGCAAGCCCCCCTGCACCTCCTACAGTGTGGGGAGCTTGCCCCCCTGCTTGCAATACTTTATTTATTTATTTTTTTTTTTTTACCGTTATTGAAGTTCTGACACTTCAAACACCATATGTTCAAGGTATCAGAACTTCAATAACGTAATAGGAACCCTGCCCAACCATCCCCAACCACCATATTTTTCTGGAGGCAGCAGTTAGAAAATGGGACCAACATGCTTGCATATTGTACCAGCTTGGTCTTAGCAGAAAAAGTTCCAAAAATATTAATTTGTCCCTTCAGCCTCTGACTGATGTTCTCTCTAGAGTGTTGGACTTCTTCAGGGAGCGATATGTGAAAACTTATTTGTTTTTGAGGAGACCGAGAGACTTGCAGTCTCACCAGGTCCTGTTGTGATAAAGCAGGTTTGTGATAAAGGAGCAAAACGATAGACCACTACAACACAGAGTCCTTGGTTAAAAGAATCGAAAATATAGCAAACAGACAAACTTTGGACTCAGAATAAAATTAAAAGTTTATTTTCAGACCATAAAAATACTAGCAAAACAGTGTGTTCTTATATAGTGACAAAAAATGCTTTAATTACTTAAAAGCACTTAACTCAATGAGCAATTGATTGATGCAATTTAAAGACATGTACTCACTGAGAGTATGGGCAGTATAAGGATAACATAAATTCATCTCGAAACATTTATTATTTATTTACAAATACATATAAAGGTAACATTTTATGACAAATGGAAAAGGCACCTAGATAAAATGTATACAAAACTAGTATCGAATATATGCCATTTTTTCAAAGTGTAAAATGGAACAAAATAAATTAATATATCGATAAAGATATACATATAAGGTTAAACCATGGACTTACAAAACTAAACGAAATATAAATAAAAGGGGAAAAAAAACTTATGTAAGGTATATGCTTCTATTATAATGTAATGTCATAAATACTATGTGTACATTCTTTATAAGGCTCATCTGCGTGCGTTAAGATAGGGTTTTATGGAAACATAGAGGTTTAAACCTGGAGAATAATGCCCTTTTAACCTCAATATCCATTTCAATTCCTTTAATTCTAACAGATTCAAATAGTCTCCACCTCTACTATTGGGTTCTACAATTTCTAATACCCTAAACTCAAAAGAATGACTTGGAAAGCATTGCACATGTTTAGCCAAAGCATTCAATTCATTCAATTTCTTTGTCATATGTATGGTTGTAAATTCTGTGTTTAAGCTCCTACATAAAATGCAGGACAATGTACACATGTAGCTAAATAAATTAGTCCTAAACTATCGCAAGTTATATATACATATATTCTATACTCATGTTTAAAAGTTTTTATACTGTTTTTTATATTTATACTTTATACTTATACTCTCAGTGAGTATATGTTTTAAATTGCAGCATTTTTATTAAGGTTTTAATTGTTCTCAATCAATTGCTCATTGAGTTAAGAAGTAATTAAAGCATTTTTGTCACTATATAAGAACACACTGTTTGCTAGTATTTTTATGGTCTGATTTTATTCTACAGTCGTGCTGAGTCCAAAGTTTGTCTGTTTGCTATAAGGACTCTATTATATCTCTGTCTTAGTACCACCACAACGCACAACATGACAAATCCTAATGTGGAATTGGATTATGTTCCAGAACCGAGGATACCACGTAGAAAAGAACAATGGACAACAATGCTAAATGATGAATTTAATCCTTTATTGGATCTGGACCTTAGAGCACCGAATGGTAATCATATTGACATTAACACTGATAACCTAGAAATGTTTAATTCTAAATTCAAAACCTTAGAAACCACCTCTATAGTTTCCGCTTTTGTTCAACTAAAAAAAAACATATGGAAGCATGTATTCGTTTCAAGCTCATTCCCCGAGGTATGCGCATACTTTGTATGCCAACCTATGGTGACACTCACCCTATTCTACTTAAGAGATGGCAGGAGCTAAATCTAGAAACGAGTATGAAATATATCCAGTTACTAATTGATTATTTTGCCCCCAAAAAAAGATCACTTTCAACAAAGAATGGACAATTTGTATAATCAGGTTACCACCTGAAGAGGATGCCTCAGGAGACAATTTCACCACACACCACTTCCAAATCAAAGGGAAGTTCAAAAAGGATGGGCCGTTTGGAAAGTACGTGCCAAACAGCACACATACCCTTTTTGCCGTATCTCTAAAATTTGTTTCAGAGAAGAAATTGGCAGCACTGGGAGCTGGCAAGAAGAAGCAAGCTGTCAGGGGAGGAAAACGAAGCCTTTCAGAGAAGGCGACAAAAACTGTAGAAACTCAGCTCTTTTTTAACATGTCAAGGTATGTTTTATCTGTACATGATGAAGAGTTACTTAACAGAGGATTGATGTTTGTACCATCACAGGGCAGCATCCTCTCTGATTTATTGATGGATCTCAGAATGTTCGGACGCTCTATAGCGTTGAAAATATTTTTTAAATCAAAATGTTCTGATAATGATAGTAGTACAGCAAATGAGGTAACTCTGTTTAAAAGAAAAAGTTCTTTTTCCCCCATATTACCGGGGCATGTTGAATTATTCATAAAACTTTGTGAAAAAGATATTTATGAATACTGTACTAATACAAAGAAAAAATGCATGTATTTTAATATGTCCAAGGAATTACAAACCTCTTTACATGCTTTGACTAACAATCCTTCTATAACTTTAGTGCCTAGGAGGAGGAGGGGGCATTTTTTTGACAGTATGACCTATCAGCTTTTAATGTTGGATTTGTTAAAAAAAAAAAACCTGTTAGAAATAGATGCAGCAAAGATGACAAAAATTGTAGCTGGTATAAAGATGAGATATAGATTTATATGAATATTTTTCAATAGATAATCCACGGGTGCCCATAATTAAAGGGTTACCAAAAATGCACAAAGGCGTCCTACCCCCTAAGACCCATTGTAGCTAGTGAAAAATGGGCAACTGAGAAAATTTCTGTATACTTGGAAAAGACTATGAGACCTTTAATAAACGAAATTCCAAGTATACTAAAAGACGCCTACCAATTATTGGAATCCTTAAATTCTATTGATAAAATATTGGTTAAAGGAGAACATCTTTTAGTTACTATGGACGTAAATAGTTTATTCAAGCTGTAAGAGAATTGCTATCAGTTTTCCCACACTTAAAAAGGAATGATGTTATTTTGATTTGTCAACTTTTGGACCTTGTTTTGAGCAATAATGTGTTTGCCTTTGAGGGGTGCCTGTATCTACAGACCTCAGGGGTAGCTAGTAATGTATAAATGGGAGAAGGATTATGTTTTTACCCATCCTTTGTTTAAGAAAGTTGTGGCTTATTACCGTTTTGTCGATTATATTTTATTGATTTGGGAAGGTTCCATAGAGGAATTTTATGGTTTCAAGAATTATTTAGAAACCACAACTACCTTTCTTAGATTTACAGCACAGGTCTCATATGAATCAGTTAATTTTCTGGACGTGACTTTGGATATAAGGAATGGCAAATTAAGCTCTACTTTATTTAGAAAAACTTGTTGGATTAACACCATATTACGCTACGATAGCATGCACCCACGCTATGTTTACAAAGGCATAGTTAAAAGTCAGTTTATCAGGTTATCAAAAATTTGTAAAGACTCAGCAGACTTGATTTTAGAGGCAGACAAACTGGAATGTCTACTCTTAGATAGACAATATGATGCAAATTTAGTAAGAACAATCAGGGCGCAAGTACTGAAAGACGTAGAGATACCAGTACAAACAGCATATGCTTGCTCCTATAGTAAAGGCACCAAGAATGTTTTTCTTTCCTCAGGAAAGTTGAGTCTTGTTACAACCTATATGAATGACAGTTGTAACATTAGGGAAATAATAAACAATAATTGGAAGGTGTTAATGACAGATGTTTTCACACAACAACTGGTAGGAAAAGTCCCTCATTTTACATATAGGAATAATAAAAATCTTAAAAGATTGCTTTGTGACAAGTCAATTAATATCAAATCGAAGCCTAGGGAAAAATTAGGGACTTTCCCTTGTAAACATTGTAATTACTGTAAGTTTATTACCAAAGAACAAATATATACACATCCAGAAATAAAATATACCTTTAAACCTAGGTTTTCAGCTACTTGCGATAGTTTAGGACTAATTTATTTAGCTACATGTGTACATTGTCCTGCATTTAAACACAGAATTTACAACCATACATATGACAAAGCTTTGGCTAAACATGTGCAATGCTTTCCAAGTCATTCTTTTGAGTTTAGGGTATTAGAAATTGTAGAACCCAATAGTAGAGGTGGAGACTATTTGAATCTGTTAGAATTAAAAATGAAATGGATATTTAGGGTTAAAAGGGCATTATTCTCCAGGTTTAAACCTCTATGTTTCCATAAAACCCTATAGATGAGCCTTATAAAGAATGTACACATAGTATTTATGACATTACATTATAATAGAAGCATACACCTTACATAAGGTTTTTTTCCCCTTTTATTTATATTTAGTTTAGTTTTGCAAGTCCATGGTTTAACCTGGGCTTATTTACTTACATATATATGTATATCTTTATCGATATATTAATTTATTTTGTTTCATTTTACACTTTGAAAAAATGGCATATATTCGATACTAGTTTTGTATACATTTTATCTAGGTGCCTTTTCCATTTGTTACAAAATGTTTCTTATACTGTTTATTAATCCACTTTGCCTGCATCTTATCTAAACACCTTTATATGTATTTGTAAATAAATAATAAATGTTTCGAGATGAATTTAGTATGAAAGTATAGTAATTAAGTTTTTTATTATATATACATATATTCTATACTCATGTTAAAAGTTTTTATACTGTTTTTTATACTGTTATCCTTATACTGCCCATACTCTCAGTGAGTATATGTCTTTAAATTGCAGTGCATTTTTAATTAAGGTTTTTAATTGTTCTCAATCAATTGCTCATTGAGTTAAGTGCTTTTAAGTAATTAAAGCATTTTTTGTCACTATATAAGAACACACTGTTTTGCTAGCATTTTTATGGTTTGAGGAAGCGTACGTGTGAGTATACCTTGGCTTCTAAAAGCTTGAAAAAAGAACGCGAAAGCGCTTACCAAATAAACTTTTAATTTTATTCTACATTTGTGCTGAGTCCAAAGTTTGTCTGTTTGCTAGGTTTGTGATAAAGTTGGTTTGCAGAGTGTCTCATTATCCTTTCCAGACTCTGTTTTTATGTAGGACTTACTCTGCCAGCTAAAACTGAGTTTTCTTCAAAAGATCAGTTTCTGTAGCATGGTTTCTGCTTTTTCATATCCAGCACAAATTCAGTCTTGAAACCCTTTACAAGCACTGTGTAGTAATTTCAAACCTAAAACAGCCTGTTGCTTTTAATTCAAAAATGAATAACTGTTCCTTGGAGATGGCTACTGGGCCTAAGTGCTTGACTAGCCCACAGTCTAACTTTTTGAAGGTTAACATTTCCCAGCAACTCTGGAAGCCAAGATTTTAAAATGTCACCACATTGCTCCTTCTCACTTTCTACGCGAGTCGGTGAATCTGTATCATTTTTTGACTTAATTTCTCCACATTTTCATGTTGCTGTTTTCTCTGGAGTGTTGGACTTCTTCTGGGTGCGAACTTGAACTTGGACGTGGTCTTTCCATATTCATAAAGGATGCGCACATCTCCAGACTAGTAGCCCAACATAACTCATCTGAGATACTTCAGGTGCAGCTAACAATGGGTAAGACAGCAATTCAGATCGTAGCCTGCTATAGGTTCCCAACCATGTCCCAAGACCCACACAACACGTTCCCAAGCACCCTGGGGAATATTGGGGTCCAACCTAACACTGTCATACTGGGCAACTTCAACTACCCCTCCATTAACTAGGAAAACTACTCCTGTACCAATGTACTTGCCCAACGTTTCCTGGAATTCATTAATTCCAATGCCCTGACCAGCTCGTTCTTATCCCCACTAGAGGTAACAATATCCTTGAACTGGTCATTACTAATGAATAGTCAACTCCTCCCTGGTTAGATCCGACCACAAACTAATCACCTTGAACCCCCCCCCCCCCCCGCAAAGGTAACCACTATGAAAAACTTCTCCAAAACTAACTTTGGGCTCCTAAAAACAGAGGTGGCTAGGTTGGTTCCTAAAAACAGAGGTGGCTGACTTCACGGAACCTATGTAAATGGACATCAGTTGCATGACCGCCGAATCATACACCAATGCACTGTATGAACATGTACACAAATGCATGGATCTTGCCATACCCAGCAGAAACAAGATGCTGTCCTCCAAAAAAAGGAAGCCAATCTGGTGGTCCCCTGCCATAAACAAGCTCTACAACAGGAGGAGGAAACTGATGCAGAATAAGGTGAAGTCTCAAGACTGGAAAAACTTCCTTATCAGCCTCAACAAAAAGTTGAGATCCCTCATCAAATCCTGTAAAGCCAGCTATGAAAGCAGAATTGCAGTAGACAGAAAAAAAAAACACAAGGCCTTCTATAGTTATGTAAATAATCTCCACGGCAATATCCAGATTTGCTCTGAGCTACTGCACAATGGTACCTCCTATACCCAGCCAACAGATATTGCCAATATACTGGCCGACAGATTCAGTGCCAACTTTACCCCCCCCCCCAAGGGACCAGTCACAATACCAGTAGATTGCCAAGCACCCAGTGTTACTGCTGCACAGGTTAAAACAGCACTGTCCAAGGCCAAGAATACAGCTTCTATGGGACCTGACAGTATCCCTGGCTATGTTCTACATGAACTACAGAATGAACTGGAACCTCACCTGTGTGCCCTGTTCAATCACAGCCTCGCTTCAGACTTTGTCCCTACCAAATGGCACACTGCTACAGTCATCCCCCTTCACAAAGGAGGAGCAACTACAGACCCTGGGAATGATTGCCCCATTAGCCTGATGAGTCTGATCTGCAAAGCTGTGGAACTCGTCATCTTGGACCTAATAAACAAGGATATAGGGAGTCTCTAATCTCTGGATTCCGCACAGTTTGTTTTTGTGAAGGGTAGATCATGCCTGCTCAACTTCTTTGAGTCAGTCCCCAGAGCTGTGGATGAAGGCAAGGTGGTTCATACAGTGTACCTTGATCTGGCCAAGGCCTTTGATACCATTCCCCACTCAGGAATCTTAGAAAACTCACTAAGCTAGGCATCAACCCCTATATCACTAGGTGGGTTGCAAATTGGCAGATGGGTAGAACCCACAGTGTGAAAGTAGCTGACTCCAAGTCAGACTGCCGACCAGTCATGAGTGGAGTCCCACAAGGTTCGGTCCTGGGTCCTTTCCTGTTTGGTATCTACTTCTCTGAAGTCTAGGCCAACATGAAGGGACTCTGGCTGACGTTCACAGGCAATTGCAAGTTGGAAGCTATTATTAACTCCGAGTGATGTTGACATCCTACAAAAAGGCCTTGCTGAGACCAATGACTGGTGTCGGAACCAAGGCCTTAAGCTCCATGCCAAAAAATGGGTCATCATCCCGTTTGGGAAAAACCCAGTTTCCATGAATTACCACATTGATGGTAGTCCACTGAACACAGAAGGCGTTATAAGAGATCTGGGAACACAGGTTGACCGCAACCTCTCTTTTGACCACCACATTGCCACTGTGGTTAGAAAGTCCTATGTGGCACATCTCATTATTAAGGGTTTTCCATCCAGGAAGAAAGAGGTCATTCTCTCCCTCTACTCTTCCCTTATTAGGCCAGTCATTAAGTACAATGCCCCATTTGGCATGTACCTCACTAAACAGCTGCAACAACTGGAGAGGCTGCAGAAGTACCTCACAAAAAGGATCCTAGGCCTTAAACATTTGTCCTATATGGACAGACTAAAAAAACTCCAACTATTCTCTCTCTCATATCGCCTATTTAGAGGCGATCTCTGCTTGACTTACAAAGCCATGCCTGACCCAGCTCTGTTAGAAGTGCTACAGCTAAAGAATTCCCAATCCCTCCACGCCACATGCTCCAGAGACCTCAACCTCATTACCACAATCAACAGAACATGCTGGAGGAACAGGTTCATAACCCAGAGACTGCCCATGCTAGAGAATAGACTTCCCATACATGCCAAACAGAGCACCTCACTGGCCCTCTTGTGGAGAAATCTTAATGAGTGAATTGGAAATAGAAAATTCACCCTAGGGATCATTCCAGTAGCTTTACTCGACAGAGGCACTGGGAACTAAGGTCAGGTGGCACGATGCCAGGGTAATCCTATGGGCTAGGCTTGTAAAGGCCCCAGGGCCATTAGCCTAGTGCACACCTATGAACTTCTTGTGAAGTGCTATGTTGGAGGTGACACTCTCAGACTGAACTCTGCATGGAGTAGTCTTTCATGATTAGTAATGACTGCAGTTTTCACTACAAATTCTTGATGTGCATGTTTTAAATCTTAGCGCTGCTGTTATCCTAACTTCTGTTTGGGTAGCAGTGCAGGGAACTTTAGTTTAACATCTGTACTTAACTTTAAAGTATACTGATTTCCTATTGGTGATGCACAAACTCTGATCATCCAAGAGAATGCAGGAGTCCTTGAATTAATCCTGACACCACATCAGATTATACTCAAAGGTAACAGAACTTGAGCAAGAGGGAGTGTATAAACATTTGCGAATTGATGAAGCATCAGCAATAAAATATGTACAAATGTGAATAAAACGTAGTAAGGAGTACTTTAGAAGGCTCAAATTAATTCTGAAAACAGGGTCGACATCTATGAACAAAACAAAGCTATAAACCAATTTGCTCTTCCTGTCCAAACTTACAGTTTTGGAGTAATTGACTGGCCCCCAAATGTGTTGGATAGATTAGATAGGAAAACAAGAAAGATGCTTCATGCTCACCAAATGATTTATAAAAATCAATGCATACCAAGGTTATATATTCCCCATTCCGAAGAAGGGATGGGTCTCTCTGAATTTGATTACATGTACAGATCTGCAGTCATGAGACTCAACACATATCTGCTGACCTCACAAGACCCAAATGTAGTGAAAGTTTTGAAACCTGAGGAGAATAAATCTAAGATGACTGCCCTGATTAGGCTAGCAGAATCATACCGGCATCAAGCAGGAATGGAAATCAAACCACAAGTGGATAAAAACTAGGCAGCAACTGAATGTGCCAAAACAACAAAAGAGAGAATATAAGGTGAAGGACTAGATAAGAAGGCAAGAAATGTGGAAAGTGCATAAATATAGTTGTAAGTAGTAGAAAACTTTTGGAAGAACCTCATGTTGATCAGGAACAAACGCAGGAATGGTTAAGGAGAGGCAAATTCAAACCAAGAGATGAAAGGTTAATATTGGCGGCACAACATAGTGGGCTACGTACATGTTGGTTTACAAAGTCCATTGAACATGTTGAAGAAAGACTAATGTAGGTTTTGTAAAACAGAATTGGAAACAGTTGCCCACCTCATTGCTGGTTGCGACATATTAAAGGCAGAAGGACTGTATACTGAAAGGCATAATAATGTGGCGTGACTGTTGCACCAGGGATTGTGCAAACATTATGGTATTGAAGTGGCTGAAAAACACTTGAAACATGAGCCATAAAGCAGCATAGAAAGTGATGGTCTGCATCACGTGGGATCATCCATTGCTAACAGTTCAAAAGATAGATGCTAGGAAACCAGATATAGTGGTCCAAGAAAAGAAGACAAAAGTAACATTGATCATTAAAATCACCACACGTACAAAGAGAGACAAAGTCATACAGTATTAGGATTGCAAGAAGAAACGAGAGCAATGTGGAAGAAAGATACCCAGATAGTTCAAATAGTAGTAGGAGCAACGGGTCTCTTGTATAAGAGTTAACAATCATATTTAGATATGCTACCAATACATGTAACTCCATACGAATTGCAGGAGTCGTCATTACTGGGCACATTGCAGGTGCTGCGAAGAGCACTTTTGGCTGACATCAAAGATTGAAACAATACAAATTTCATGAAGTGTAATCATACTTTGACTTAGGAATGGGGTCCATTCCCATCATTGTACATGGAGAAATTAAAAAAAAAAAGGAGTAACATTGTGAAGAACATCTTAGTGTTTCACTGTTGCAGTCATTACATTTGGGTTATCTGCTTGCAGTTGGCCCTCAGTCGGCCTGATTAACAAAGTCTTGGGTCCTGCGTTGGTTGCTGCCCTTCTTCCATGACGTCAGGTCATCAGGGGTATAAACATGCAGCCGACGTCATTACATCAGTCTTTCTTGCTGCGGTGCCCGAAGCAGAAGCAGTTCGCAAGTGCTGGTCGGCCGACTCTTGAAATTTTTAGTTTTCGAGTTTCAGAACCAGTCTTCAACTAAAACTAAGTACCCCATTGGGGAAACCTTTTACTTGCTCCTTACCGAGGTCAGTAAAAGTTAATAATTGCATTACTTGTGGTAAGCAAATACCTCCTAAAGATTTTCAGTCGTACTGTATTCCTTGCCTAGGCCCTGACCAAGACGTACCTTGCGGTCGGTTTTGTGCTTTATTTAATCAGCACACTATCAGTCATCAGTATATTTTCGCCTCTAAATATTTCGGTTCTCCGTTTAATTATCCAGAAATGTCGGTTAGCCATCCGACTACCAGGATTCCAAAAAAATGCAAAGATAAAGACCGAGACAGGCCGAGGTCCAAAAACTGCTGACGACGCTTCTCCTAAGCCAGTCGCCAGTTCGCTGGTACTCAGTGAGGCACTTTTGCAACCCCTGATACCCGCTACTTCTGATTTGCAGGCCTCTACTGAGACCCATTTGGAGTCCGGTATGCCGTGAGATGTTTCTACTACGGAACCCGCAGATGTCTCTACCTTGGATGGGTCCAGAGCCGCTGTGCAGGCACCGGTTTCGGAGGGTGTATTCAGGTCTACGGACTTGCATATTAAACCGCCTCCTTCTTCACTTAGGCCTAAATCTAGAACCATGCCTAAAAAAACGACGCCCAGGCCACATGCTTAGGCCTCTGTGCCTAAAAAACAAATGATAAGAATGGCTGAAGATCTAATAACTCTAATCAGGGGTAGCCAACCCCCGCCTTTCTAAGAGGCCCAGGACCAAAGTGGTTTATGAATCTTCTGACCAGGATTCTGTTTTTTCTAATTCTTCTGATGATCTGGATTTGCCCTTATCTACTTATGAGGATTCTGATGCAGAGGACACCATTCCCTCTGCTTCCCCTCCAGAAGATTTTCTTTTGGGGAAACCTTATATACTCTAAGGAAGCATTTCCACTGGGAAAGCCAGGATTTTTCTGATTCAAAAAAGAGGCTTAGGGATTTCTTACTCCTACCTCGGCATAGTCCTTTAGCTATTCCTCCTGTACTAGACATTGTTGTTGATGCTTTTTCGGAATCTAGTTTGGTCCCTGATTCCTTGCCTCCTGCTCCCAGAAAACCAGACAGATACTACATGGTCCCCGAGTCACACAAGTTCCTCTTTAAAAATCCTATTGCGGATCCAGAAAATATTTCACAGGGCCCCAAGGGCATTAAGGCTTCTAATGCTAAAAATCCTATCCCTTCTGATAGAGACTCCAGGGCACTGGATAGATGGGGTAAGAAGGTTTACAGTTTTGCAACCTTGCCCATTAGGACTTTAAACTGCCAATTTCATATGTTAAAGTATCTGCAACATGTTATTGGATTGCTTAAACAGAAAATTATGTTGATTCCTGACTGTGTGGAAAATAAAGAATTACAGGATTTGATGCATTCTGCTGAACAAGTTGGAAAACATACTTTGCAATGTGGCTTTGATTCATTAGAGGCCACTTGCAGGGCCGCTGTTACTGGGTCTGTGCTCAGAAGGCATGCTTGGCTTAAGGAGAGCAATATTTGCCTGATCATGTTAAAGCTAAATTGTTAGATGCTCCTTTAAATCAGGACCACCTGTTTGGCAACAAGGCTGAGGAAGTTCTTAAAAGATGGAAGATAAAGCTAAATCTATGCAAACTGTTAAAGATTTCTTACAAGTTCAGCCTCCCTAGATTTAGTAGATACTGGCCCTCTAAGAATTGGTCCTTTCTAGCCCCTTCCAGGTATTCTTAAGCCAAACCCAGACAGCAAATACTCCAGGTTTCAGTCCCAGGGAACACACAGGTCTAAGCAGTGGGGGAGCCTCCACTTCCTAATCTGAGAGTAATAAAACTCCAGCTCTATTCAGTCGCTTACCGCTTGCTCAGAGGTGACCTATGAGGCCACCCAGAGCCCATGAATGATTTCACTTCATAAATCAAATCATCATCAATCAATCGAGATCAGAGATCTTCACACGGAGAACTAAACCTGACCATACGCAGGCTGGAGGGATTAGGATGGATTCCAAACCCTCCCCATGCTGTGAAACAAAATTACGTAATCAAACGTAAGAGCGAGATGAGGCAGAGCACTGGAGAAAGAGAAACCAATGGAAATCGATGATGGGGGACAGCAGATTATACCACCCTGTCACTGTTCAGTGTGTGACAGCATTGGAGCAAAATAATGGGTATAGTTCCCCATACTAACTAAAAGGGGTGTGTTTTCAACAAAGCGCATGGGCTAGGCTTATAAATGCCCTCGGGCAGATAGCCTAGTATGAACCTATGAACCCCTATGGTAAACTGTCTCAATGACTTTTTAAAATTTCCAAGCACTTATCAACTGACTGCCCCTTTGGGGGGAAAGATTGCTCTTCATGCAAAGAACTGGGAACTCATTATGCAGGATAAATGGGTTTTAAATATAGTGTCCCAGGGATACAGATTTCACTTCCACACGCCAACACCAAGCGGGTGGCCGGACCTACCCCCAAATCAGTGGGCAAAGGCCCAAAAACAAGTACTTTCCCTCTTAAGCATGGGGACTATTCATCTGGTACCAGAAAAGGAAAAGGGACAAGGTTTCTTCTCGAGACTTTTCCTGGTACCCAGAAAAGACCATTCATGGCGTCCTATCCTGGACCTGTCTACTCTAAACACCTTTTTTGGAGATTGCAAAATTCAAGATGCTTACTCTTCACCAATAACTTCCTACGCTAGGCAAAGATGCCTGGTTGGCAACACTAGATTTAAAAGAAGCATACTTGCACTTCCCAATCAGGGAATCTTGCAGAAGATACTTACGCTTCAAAGCAGGCTACGTGCACTATCAGTTCTCTGCACTGCCCTTTGGCTTATCTACTGCGTCCAGGGTATTCACAAAGTGCCTAGCTCCAGTTTTTGCATTCTGCAGGCAAAGAAATATTCAACTATACCCATACCTGGATTGTCTAATTCAGGCAGAAAGCCAGGATATACTTTTGAATCATCTGGCCTTTGTCCAAAGGGTTCTAACTTGTCTGGGGTACACCATAAACGAAAAGAAATCACACCTGGTACCCTGTCAACAAATTGTATTCCTGGGAGCAAGCTTGAATACAACTTCCCAGATGGCCTACCGCACGCCAGAGAAACAAATTCATTTGACAACCTACTTCAAACACGTGGCCACAAAAACCCTTCTATCTGCAAGGCAAATACTGCATGCCTTTGGGTTCATGGCCTCCTGCATTCTTCTCATTCCATATGCAAGACTGCATATGAGAAAACTACAGTGGTATATAAAAAGCCTATGGTGTCAACATTCTCAGGATCTAGAAGCAATGATTCCTATCATATCTTGCCTGCACCTAGAGTTCCTTTGGTGGGCATAGGCCTGCCACCAAAACAAGGAACTACCTTTCACACCACCCCCTGCCGCCCAAACCCTAACAACAGATGCATCAGGCTATGCATGGGGGGCTCACCTGGCAGGGAAGTGCATTCAGGGCAAATGGAACCCAAGTCAAATGCACCTGCATATCAGTCAAAAAGAAATGTTATCTGTACAGAATGCTCTGACAGCCTTCAAGGACCACATTCTTCCAGGACAACTAATGGTAAAGACAGACAACACCACTGTTATGTGGTACATAAACAAGCAGGGCGGTACACATTCTTACCCCCTCTGCAGACTAGCCATGGCATTGTGGAACACAGCCTTGAGCTACCAAGTGCACCTCCAAGCTCAATTCCTGCCAGGAAAGTTAAATACACTGGCAGACGGACTAAGCAGAAACCTCATGGACCCACACGATTGGAAACTGGAACCAAGGATTTTCAGCATGTTGACAAGCAAATGGGGGAGCCCGGATATAGACCTGTTTGCCACTCCCCAGAACTACCAATTGGACACATTTTGCACAAGGACTCCCCACAAACAAGCCTGGAAAGTGGATGCTTTGTCCTTCAGCTGGAAAAACCTACCAGTCTATGCCTTCCCCCCTGTGCCTCTGCTCTCCAAAGTACTACTAAAAATCAAACGGGACAAACCAAGGATGATTTTGATTGCTCCAGACTGACCACGCCAACACTGGTACCCCCTCCTGCGCAGTGTGTCACGGTTTTCCCCCATGGCATTGCCTCAGACTCCTTTCCTGTTGTCTCAGCAGGAGAACCAGATTCTGCACCCTCAGCTTCTAACACTGAACCTTGCAGCCTGGCTAATTACATAATCGCTTCTTTACCATCACTCAGTAAACCTGTGATGGATATCATTTTAGAGGCAAGGAGGCCTAGCACTAGAAAATCCTGTGCTGAAAAATGGAAAAGATTCTGTGCCTGGAACCAATCTCAAAGGATGAGCACAGCATCTCAGATTTTACTATACTTAACTGTGATGCTTCACAAGGGCCTGTCTTTTTCCTCCATTAAAATCCACGCCTCAGCCATTTCAGCTCATTATAACACAGAACCCCCCCCCTCTTCTCTCATCCACTGCTCAAGCATTTCCTCAGAGGGGCCAAACATTTGCGACCACCCAGGAGAGCTCCAACCCCAGCCTGGGACCTTAACTTTGTTTTGGAGAAACTCGCTCTACCTCCTTTCGAGCCAGCTGCTACTACAGACTTAAAATTTCTTTCTTGGAAAACAGCTTTCCTTTTAGCAATCACTTCAGCTAGAAGGGTATCTGAATTACAGGCCCTTATGGCAGTGGAGCCTTTCGTCATCTTTCATGCGGACAGGGTGTCTCCTTTGAACCAATCCATCCTTCATGCCCAAGGTGGTATCCAGTGTGGCTCTTAATCAGTCCATTCATTTGCCAGCCTTCTTTCCCAATCCACAGAACAAAGGGAAACGGATACTGCAATCTTTAGATGTGCACAGGCAACTCAGATTCTACTTGGATAGGACTAAATCTCAAAGGAAATCCAAACAACTGCTGGTAGCATTTGCTGCAGGGGCAGAGGGGAAGGCTATTTCAAAGCAAACCATTTCTAAATGGATAGGCCATTGCATTCATTTCGGCTGTAAGCACCATGGAAAACTTATTGTCCAGAGGATCAGACCTCTGTCCACCAGGGCTGCATCTACCTTTACAACCTTTCTCAGATGTGTCTTTACCCAGGGACATCCTAGAAGCTGCTACCTGGAGTTCTGTACATACTTTCACCAAGCATTACCATTTACCAATTTTCTCTAAATCCAGAGCTGGCTTTGCCATTGCAGTCTTGCAGGGCCTTATAGCTGGTCCTAATGCTATCTAAATTCCTCCTCCCAACCACAGCTTTGGGAATCTACCCAAATGTAATGACTGCAACAGTGAAACACAAAGAACATAGTACAGTTGTGTACACTTACCATAAATGTAGATATTTGAGTGTATTCACTGTTGCAGTCCTGGTTACCCTCCCTCCAGCCCCCTAACTTCTTTTGGCTATAACTCTGTTTTCCTTACTATGCTTAAAAGCCTTTTGGGTGTATTTGCTTTTTTTCTTGGAGGTATATCATTGTACTTTTATATTTAATTGCTCCCCATTAGGGGGGCACCTGACATCTGGGGCAAGAAAAACTGATGTAATGGCGTCTGCTGGATGTTTTATACCCTGACGAGCTGACTTCATGGAAGAAGGGACAGCAACCGACACAGGACCCAAACTTTGTTAATCGGGCTGACTGAGGGCTACCTGCAAGCAGATAATCCAAATGTAGTGACTGTAACAGTGAATACACTCTTAACATCTACATTTATGGTAAGTGTACACAACTGTACTTTGTCCTGCTGTCATATGTAGTTTGGTTGTTCAGCTTCACTTAACCATAAAGGTATATAATAAACAATATGCACTTTGAACAACAGCTTGTTTAAAGAACAATTTGTACTTTTTTGAGGATGAGCGAACCACATGTACTTCTGGAGGTGCTACAAAGTTCAGTGCATGCCTAGAGATCACTTAAGTCATTACTGATGTTAGTCACTGCTACACTAGGCCAAGCTACATGTCATATCCTGTCAAGGATACAACAGCCAGCCTCCAAAGCTTGAGGTCTCCTTCTACATGCCCAAACCGTTACCTCTGTTACTATGCATGGGTGCCCTGAATCCATATAACTTGGGCGACTCCAGCAGTGATTATTCGGGCATCTACAGTTATGGCAAGTTTACTTACACAGCTGTGCTTTACTACATTTATGCAGTTTGGAGATAAATGTGCTTTTTTAGATTATGTTGCTGCTTAAATTCTGACTGAATTTAATATTTAGAGTACATCACTTTTTATCTGCATTAAAGTTGTGTTTTCCCTCATATATTTTCCTCAGGATCTTTTTTATGTATAGTATTTCATTCATACTGTAAATATCTAATGCAAAAATGTGGACTTAGTGTTGTACAGTTTACAGTTTATCTACAAAACTTTCATGCATGTTGCTAAATCTCAAACTAACTTAATGTATTTTGCAAGAAATAAGTTACCAAACTGGCAAAATTCTGAATGGATACAGGCAGATAACATGGTCGTAGTTATGTTCCTGCAAAATTCTCAAGGTCTTCCATCACCCATATGTTGCTACTTAAATATTGCATCTCCAAGGTAATGCAGCTTAATACAGCTTTAGGAAAGGGGAATACAACTGTTGTCCCCAAGGTTGTGTTACCGCCAAAGTGGCAAGCTCTATGTATGGAAGTTGTTAATGGGATGTGGAGATTGTCTCCCTTTACAAAAAATAACTTTGGCACATTATTCACTGTTTGATTCAGCATCCTGCCTTTTAATTTACTGTTCAATGGACTTCGGTATGGTGTCTTTAAATTTATTAACCTGAAGAGATGGTTTTGCAACATTTTCCTAGTACATCTGCATTTTAAGTTTACCTCTTATTTTAAATTATGTACTTTAGATGCAGGGGTAAGTAAAATAACTTCTGAGGGATAAAAACTACTAACTTTTGTATATTCAAAAAGTGTGTGTGCTCAGTACATGATGCACATATTTCCATCTCGCCAGTAACACTGTTTAGTCCTCTTGTGTTCCTAATCTGGGCAGCAATATGCAATGTCCTGTAGCCATTCATTTAGGACTGAAGGGGAAAAAGCTACATTTTGTTATTAGTTTTGCAGTCAGTAGCCTGCTACAGCTTCTAGATACTTTCTTCTTTGACAAAACTAAACTTTGCCTGAGGATGTCTTAAAAAAAAATATTTTGAGGTCCAGTATACCTACATGCTTATGCAAAACTTATTGGCACGCCAATAGATTTAGGGCAGAAAGGCCAGTTGTATATAAATTTTTATTTGATGTTATTTCCTTTATTCATAAGTTCTATAGACTGTTTTGGTTTTATTGTCATTTTTATTTTAACATGCAGATATTCTGGTTCTTTTGGCTTTGTTCACAGATGCCGCTCCATAAATACCCACCCCGGCTGTGGGAAGTACTAAAGTTAAAGGAAGGTATTTACAGCCGCTTACCAGCTCACTACCTTCGATCAATTCAGGAGACCAAGGAACCTACCCCTGTACATTGGAAACCCCATGGAGTCAAGTACAAACTTAATCCCAAAACTGGACAGCGTGAACGAGTGCAGGATGTACCCATACCAATATACTATCCACCTGAATCCCAGAAAGGTCTTTGGGGTGGAGAAGGATATATCCAAGGGTTTCGGTATGCCAACAATGACAAGGTGAGACTTCTTTTAGTTGGAGAAATGACAAATGTTATTTAGCACTATTAGTGTAGGTCATTTATGCGAATTCTGTAGGCTACAGAGTATAAGGTAGTGGCATGAATTCTACTGAGTATAGATTGATGAGTATTCTGCTCAGACTCCATATGAAAGACTCAGTGTTTTATTAAGTCACTTTGACTCAACACCCTCTTTCATTCATTTCAAATTCTAGTGCTGGGGTTTGTGAGATAAAGGTAGTTAAACTGGTGGGTGAGTCAGTTGTCACTCATCCAGGTCTTCTCTTAGGCCTGCCAGCCCGCTCTGTCTGTAATGATAGATGCTTCAGACTTTGCCAGGGGAGCTGTGTCCAAGGGAGTGAAAGTACAGGGTCTGCGAACAAACAAAAACAAGTTAAAACCTATAAATGTAAATGAAATGATGGTTGTAGTAAATGCTGTCAAATCTCTGTACCATCTTTGGATTACAGGCCCTCTGTTGGTAATCTCAAAAAAAAATGCCACAGTGATGTGGTACATAAACACTGCCAAACCAGATCCTGCCTTTGTTAAAGATCAGCTGTGGTAGCCTAGGATGTAGCAACTCGATTCTCTTTTTTCCCAACAGGCTACTTATATTCCATCAGAGAAAAAAATTTTAGCAGAAAATGTATTTATTTTATTTATTTAGTTATCTTTTGTTAACCAGGTTAGTCTCACTAGGCTAGTTGTCTTTTTCAGGGGAGACTGGAGGTTGTAGTTATAGTAGTGGGGGGAAATTTGGCCAGGGCATTGGGAAACTTCCCTGCTTGTCATTTTTTGTGAGTGGGACCCATTTTGTAAGAGCACTTCCTGTTTCCATTCCAGGCGCAGAAGCAACCCGGAGAAACAGGGAGACAGATGGAGAGAGGAGATGATGGAGTGGTGCACAAAGTGAAGGAGAAAGCAAATATTGAGACTGAAGAATGTGTGCAGGATTCTAGGAAATGTTTCAAAGAAACCTGTTTGGAGATGAGTCAGCAAATGATGATGGCTGTATAATTACAACCCTCCAGTTGCGAAGGTCACAGGATGATTTACTTAAAGAAATGGTGCTGCAGAGTGATCCAGAAAATGACGGAGATGATGTTCATCGTGGATACAGCTGCAGTAATCGCAGATGGGTTCTCTGCCATCAGGCGGTCCCTCGGTCGGCCGAATTCCAAAGTCTTGGTCCGGCGTCGGTTGTCGTCGCTTTCTCTTCTGACGTCAGAGAGGCCAGAGTATATAAGACACAGCCGACGCCATGTTCTTCAGTCTTTTTTGCCGCACGGTGCCCGAAGCAGAAGCAGTTCGCAAGTGCCGGTCGGCCAGCTCCTGAATTACGAAAATTTTGGAAACCGAAGTCTTCATTAAAGCTAAGTACCCGTTGAACCTTTTCTTGCCTCAGACCGATGTCAGAAAAAGTTAATAATTGTATTTCTTGTGGGAAGCAAATACCGCATAAGGATTTCCATTCCCTCTGCATACCTTGTTTAGGCCCAGACCACGGCGCCTTGGGCTGTCGCTATGCTACCTTCAATAAACGCACTATTAAGCGTCGGGCGGAGTTCGCCCAACACTATTTTGGTAAAGCTTTCGATTATAAGATGTCGTCAGACACTCCGACTACCGTTTTGTCCAAAAAACGCAAGAAGGACCGACATGCGAGGCCCGCGGTCCCCGCCGACACCACGCCAAAACAGGCTACACGTGGTCCGGTTCTCAGCAAGACGCCTTTGCAGTCCCTGACTACCGACGACACTCCTTTGGCGGTGTCCTCTGTACCCGAGACCGCTGGGACCTCGGCCCTTTCCCAGACTACAACCACCGAAGCCTTTGTTAATGTTGAGCCTACTAATGTGGACAGGTCCACCTCCACCCATGGTGTCTTTAGACCCTCATCTTCTTTTTCTATTAAGGCCTTTACTAAATCCAAGGCAGCCAGGCATCCCAAGAGGCCTGTTGCACAGGGCCCATCCCCAGGTCCCATACCTAAAAAACAGATGCTTAAAATGGCTGAGGATTTAATTACTCTTATCAGAGGTTTTCAACCCCCTCCAGACAAGAGACCCAGAGTGGAGGAAGATTCTCCTTCTGATCAGGGATCCATTTTATCAGAACACTCTGATGTAGAGGAACACTCTTACTCCCCTTTTGAGGATTCGGATGCAGAGCAGTCCATCCCTTCTGTATCCCCTCCTGAGGATTTTTCCTTTGGGGAAACCTTGCACACCTTGAGGGAACACTTCCATTGGGAAGGCCAAGACTTTTCAGATTCTAAGAAAAGACTTAGGGAATTTCTTTTGTTACCTCAACACAGACCTCTGGCAATACCCCCTGTATTGGACATACTTGATGATGTTTATTCGGAGGCTTGCCTTAACCCGGATTCTCTGCCTCCTGCACCAGTCAAACCTGATAGGTACTACAGAGTACCTAACTCTCACCAATTTCTCTTCAAAAGCCATAATGCTGACCCTGAAACCATTTCACAAGGCCCCAAGGGATTGAAGGCCTCCACTGCCAAGAACCCTCTTCCTGCAGAAAGAGAGTCAAGATCTTTAGAAAGGTGGGGAAAAAAGGTATATTACCTCGGCCACCCTAGCCATGAGGGCCTTAAATTGTCAGTTTCATATGCTTAAATATCAACAGTTCCTGTTATCACAATTAAGGAATAAAATGTTTCAACCTGAACAACCAGATTTGAAGGAGTTACAGGATATGATGTATAGTGCAGAGCAAGTGGGTAAACATACTTTACAATGTGGTTATGATGCCCTAGAGGCCTCAAGTAGAGCGGCTGCTACAGGATCAGTCATTCGCAGACATGCCTGGCTTAGAGAACAAAACTTACCTGATCATGTGAAAGCTAAACTTCTAGATGCTCCTTTACAAAAGGATGTGCTGTTTGGTACTAATGCTGAGGAGATACTACGGAAAATGGAGGAAAAAGCCAAATCTATGCAAACTGTCAAAGCCTTTTACAGGTCCAACCTCCACGTTTAGCAGAAATTGGCCTTCAAAAACTGGTCCTTTCCAGCCACTGACAAGCCCCAAAGAGGTAGATACAGGCGCACAAGGGGCAGAGGGCAATCGCAAGGATCATATAGAGGCCGACAATGGCAAACTCCAGCACCAAGAGGTGGCGAGGACAGTGCACAACAATACAGGAAGCAAACCCAATGACTCCCTCATTTCCATGCCAAGCATGTCTCAGCTGGCAGCACCTTTGGGAGGAAAGCTAGCATTATTTGCAGGCAATTGGCATTTTGTCACAACAGACAAATGGATCCTGGACTTTATAAACAGAGGCTACAAATTTCAATTTCACACTCTTCCAAAAATGAGAGGCATGCCAAACCTGCCACTGAATCAAAGGGCAGAGGCACAACTACAAATTTCAAAGCTCATAAGCATGAGAGCTATTCAAGAGGTACCTACTCACGAACAAGGTCAAGGTTTCTATTCAAGACTTTTTCTGGTACCAAGGAAAGGAACCGACTGGAGACCCATTTTGGACTTATCTATCCTAAACACATTTCTACTGCACCAAAATTCAAGATGCTCACATTACAGCAACTTCTTCCCATGCTGGGCAAGGGGTTTTGGCTGGTAACATTGGACCTCAAGGAGGCATACCTGCATGTCCCAATCAGAAAAAGCTGCAGAAGATACCTCAGATTTCTTGCAGGTTCAATCCACTATCAATTCTCTGCATTGCCCTTTGGCTTATCTACTGCCCAGAGTATTCACAAAGTGCCTGGCATCAGTGATTGCCTACTGCAGACTTCAAGGGATACAAATTTACCCTTATTTGGACGACTGCCTGATCCAAGCGGACAGCAAGAACATACTTCTGGAACATCTGGCATATGTGACACGGTTAATGCATGCTCTGGGATACACAATCAACAAAGAGAAATCAAGGCTAACACCATCTCAGAAAATAATTTTCCTGGGTGCCAACTTGGACACAAACACCCAGATGGCCTACCTACGCCAGAAAAACAGGGTCAACTATCTCAGTACTTCAAAATACTAGAAAAAAGTACCAGGCTTACTGCAAGGAAAATCCTGCAGGCTCTGGGATTCATGGCATCTTGCATTCTTTTAATCCCATGTGCAAAGCTGCATATGAGGAAACTTCAGTGGTACCTATCAAACCTATGGTCTCAACACAGTCACAGTTTGGAAACAATAATACCAATAATCCCATGTTTGCAAAGGAATTTCTATGGTGGGCCCAAGCATGTCAAGCAAACACAGGCCTCCCATTCTGCAAGCCTCAAGCAAAGCAAGTTATCACAACAGACGCCTCAGATTACGCCTGGGGACAGGTGCATCCAGGGCAAATGGTCCCAAAAGGAAAAGCACCTTCACATCAGTCAAAAAGAAATGCTAGCAGTAATAAATGCAATTACAGCTTTCAAGGACTTCCTGCATCCAGGACAATTACTAATAAGAACAGTCAACACCACAGTAATGTGGTACATAAACAAACAAGGAGGAACACATTCATATCCCTTGTGCAGACTAGCCATGACTCTCTGGAACTTGGCTCTGGAATGGCAAATCGAACTTCAAGCACAGTACCTGCCAGGATTGGAAAATACGCTGGCAGACAATTTAAGCAGAAATATGACAGATCCACACGAATGAAAGTTACATCCTCAGGTGTTTACAGAAATAATCCAAGTGTGGGGGAGGCCAGACATGGATCTTTTTGCCTCCCACAGGAATCATCAATTGGAAAAGTTTTGTTAGAGGACCTTTCATCCAAAGGCCTGGAGAGTGGACGCCCTTTCATTCAGTTGAACAGCATGGACAGTTTACGCATTTCCACCTCTGCCCAAGGTGCTTTTGAAAGCAAGAGCAGACAGACCGAAGATGATACTGATTGCTCCAGATTGGCCAAGACAACACTGGTACCCACTGCTGAGGAGCCTAACACATACTCCCCCCCTGGTCCCTGCCTCTAATGCCTCTTCTGCTGACTCAGCACAGCTACAAAACTCTTCACAGTCAGCTGAAAACACTCAATCTCGCTGCATGGAAAATCCCTTGACACCACAACAGACCCTACTCTCCAAGGAGGTTCAGGATGTCATTTTGGAGGCCAGAAGGCCATCTACTAGAAAAGCTTACTCCGCAAAATGGAAGCGGTTTTGTTCTTGGAATGAGAAAACAGGCCAGGACCCTAAAAAACTGAACTTGCCTCAGGTATTACAGTATCTAGCTGAGCTGCTGAACAGTGGACTTTCATTTTCTTCCATAAAAATCCATGCCTCAGCCATTTCTGCAGAATTCAACACGGATCCTCCTTTATTTTCTCACCCACTCTTACGACAGTTCCTCAGAGGGGCTAAGAATATAAGACCACCAAGGAGACAACCAATACCAGCCTGGGATCTTAATTACATACTAGAAAAGTTAACATTGCCTCCTTTTGAACCAGCTGCCTCTACAGATTTGCAGTATTTGTCCTGGAAAACTGCCTTCCTTCTGGCTATCACTTCAGCTCGTAGAGTTTTGGAGCTACAGGCCCTCATGGCGGTGCAGCCTTTTCTCATTTTCCATCAGGACAGGGTTGCCCTTCGTACCAACCCATCATTTATGCCTAAAGTGGTATCCAGGGTAGCTTTAAATCAGGCCATACACCTTCCTACCTTTTACCCCAATCCTCAAAACAAAGGGGAAAGGCTACTACATTCTTTAGACATCCATAGGCAGCTACGTTACTATTTGGACAGAACAAAGTCCTTCAGGAAATCAGAACAACTCTTTGTGTCCTGTGCTGTAGGGGCTCAAGGGAAGCCAGTTTCCAAGCAGACTATTTCAAAGTGGATAGGACACTGCATACGGTTTTATTATTCCTATCATGGGAAATCTGTTCCTACAGGTATCAGATCACACTCCACCAGGGCCACAGCTACCTCTACAGCCTTCCTCAGAGGAGTTCCTACCAAAGATATTTTGGAGGCAGCCACTTGGAGTTCTGTACATACCTTCACAAAACACTACCACCTGCCTTTATATTCCAGAACAAGAGCAGGCTTTGCCACTGCTGTTTTGCAGGGCATTCTGGCTCAACCCAGTTCCTCCTAGTACCTACCACCCTGTGCGTAGCTTTGGGACTCTACCCATCTGTGATTACTGCAGCTGTATGCACGATGAACATAGTACAGTTTTGTACCTACCATAAATGTAGATGTTCGAGTGCTAATACAGCTGCAGTACAGGTTTTCCTCCCTCCTTCCCCACTTGGTAAAGACATGGGGCCTAACAACCCCTTCATACAACCTGACTGGGCTATCCTTCTTTGGTTTATTTGCTTCCATCCACTTATTTTGGATTATATTGCATTACTTGTATATATACATATAAGCATAGTTTATGTATTGCCTTCCTTCTGGGGGCACCTGACATCTGGGGCAAGAAAGACTGAAGAACATGGCGTCGGCTGTGTCTTATATACTCTGGCCTCTCTGACGTCAGAAGAGAAAGCGACGACAACCGGCCTTGGACCAAGACTTTGGAATGGCAGAGAACCCATCTGTGATTACTGCAGCTATATTAGCACTCGAACATCTACATTTATGGTAAGTACAAAACTGTACTTTTCCTGGGGAGACATGGGGAAAATACAAAAGGAGGATGCAGTGACAATCCTGAAGAACAGTGGTGCAGAGAAAGTAAAAGAAGGCAAAAGGTGAGTAGCAGAAAAGAAGGCAGAAGAAACGGAAGTGTGTTGTAAGGATACAAAGTTAAAGAAGATAAATAAATGGACAGTTTTATGAAGTGTAGGACAGTTTGCATCCAAAGGAACTACTAAAAGCACGAGGTAAGAGCATTTATTCTTATTAAGAGACATTTTGTGACATATTTTCAGACTGTTTTTCAATGGAAAATTTTCTTGGTGAATATGAACAAATGAAACTGTGTAACCCATGGATTCTTTATATGATAAAAGCATTTACCAGGGAAACAAAAAAGAAGGTTCATGCACAGTTACAAACAGAGGTAGAAGGAGAGACCTTGGTGGCTGGGATTATAATATTGTGTTAAAAATAAGAAGAGAAAAATTATACCTTTACCAAGCATGATAAATGTGTTTGTGGAAAAGGATATTTGATAAGAGCTTTGACAAAAGAAAATATTACATTTGCAGGGAGATGGGACATGATGCAAAAATTATGAATTGAAATGTTATAAATGTAACAAAGAAAGTGAAGAAAAAGAACAAAGAGAAGAAATTTTAGTAGTAGTAGAAATAGAAGAAAAATTAGATGAGAAAAAAATATGCCATAGAAGAAGGTTCTGAAATAATTGATGAAGACATAAATTGGGAGATGATAAAAAAGGGAGAAAAGAAATATATTGGAAAAAGGATACATGACAGAAAAAGAAAATGTAATAGGATAAGTACAAAATAAAAAAGGGAATGGATGAGAAAAATATATAGAGCTAAAGATTTGGGCTTGGTATAATGGTTAAGTTGTTTGACTCGCACAAGGTACATGCTTGATTCTCCCCTTTGGGAATGAAATTGATTAGGCTTAGAATGGCCTATTAAGAAAACTAGCCTAGTAATTAGCTATGAAATGATGAAACCATGAGTCTGTGGAAGAGGGAAAATTAAAATTTTAGAGTGCATTTTGTAAATGTGAATAAGAAGAAGAATATATTAAGAAAAGTAGGAATTCTTGAGTGGTGTAATCCATGTGATGTAGCTGTAATTATATTAGAAGACTGAGATTTTTTTAACAAATTAATATTATGAACAGAGAGACTATGGGGAGGAACGATGATCTGGAGTTTGGGAAATGAGGGATGTTCTGGAATAGCCATATTCTGTAGACGTATAGTAAAGATATTAGCTGCAACTTTAGCAAAAATGGGAAGATTAACCAGTGTAGATTTAAAGTGGAAAGTATATAGAATTATAACATCATATGCCTATACTACCTGTAAAGAAACAGAAAGCTTAATCAGATTGTAGACCTATGTAGTGATAAATATATATATTATAATAACAAGGCACTTTAATTGTGATTTAAGAAGCAAGAATAAAAGAAAGGAGATGGTACAAGCAAAATGTTATAAGATGTGATAATTTAAAATTATGGGGCAAAAATTCATGGACTTACAAAAGGGGTATGTGTAGCACTGAAATAGTATCGGAAGGTTTAGTTATAGAAGTTAGTTGAAACAGGATTTTCTGATCATCTTGCAATATGGCTAGCGATTTAAAGG
>NC_056725.1:74160495-74257995 GCF_019279795.1 Protopterus annectens | reverse complement strand
AGAAAGTAGACAGGAGTATAAGAAGATGAGGCGTGTGGTGAAGACTAAGGATAAGGCGTATGGAGAGTTGTATGAAAAGTTGGTCACTAAGGAGGGAGAAAAGGACCTGTACCGATTTTATTTCAGCTAGACAGAGGGACCGAGCTGGGAAAGATGGGCAGCAGGTAAGAGTGATAAAGGATAATGCGGGAAACGTACTCACAAGCAAGGAGTGTGTGTTGAGCAGATGGAAGGAGTACTTTGAGGGGCTGACAAATGAAGAGAATGAAAGAGAGAGAGAAGGTTGGATGATGTGGGGATAGTGAATCAGGACGCACAACATATTACCAAGGAGGAAGTAAGGATATCTATGAAGAGGATGAAGAATGGAAAGGCTGTTGGTCCAGATGACATACCTGTGGAAGCATGGAGGTGTTTAGGAGAGATGGCAGTGGAGTTTTTAACCAGATAGTTTAATGAAATCTTGGAAAGTGAGAAGATGCCTGAGGAGTGGAGAAGTGTTTTAGTACCAATTTTTAAGAATAAGGGTGATGTGCACTGCTGTAGTAACTACAGAGGGATAAAATTGATCAGTCACAGCATAAAGTCATGGGAATGAGTAGTGGAAGCTAGGTTAAGAAGGGAAGTGATGGTTAGTGAGCAGCAGTATGGTTTCATGCCAGGAAAGAGCAGTACAGATGTGATGTTTGTTCTGAGAGTGTTTATGGAGAAGTATAGAGAAGGTCAGATCGAGTTGCATCGTGTGTTTATGGACTTAGAGAAAGATATGACAGAGTGCCTAAGAGAAAGATATGATAGAGTGCCTAAGGAGGAGTTATGGTATTGTGTGAATTAGAAGTCGGGAGTAGCAGAGAAGTATGTAAGTGGTAAAGGATATGTACAGGGGTAGTGTGACAGTGGTGAGGTCTGCGATAGGAGTGACAGATGTGTTTTAAGGTGGAGGTGGGATTATGCCAAGGATCAACTCTGAGCCTTTTCTTATTTGCATTGGTGATGGACAGGTTGACAGATGATATCAGACAGGCGTCCCTGTGGACTACGATGTTTGCGGATGACTGCAAGAGGGCAGTGAGACCAGCTATGTTATATGGGTTGGAGACTGTGACGTTGATAAAAAGTCAAGAGTCAGAGCTGGAGGTGACAGAGTTAAAGATATTAAAATTTGCATTGGGTGTGAAGAGCATGGACAGGATTAGGAATTAGTTTATTGGAGGGTCAGCTCAGGTTGGACAGTGAATACAAATCCAGAGAGGTGAGCCTGTGGTGGTTTGGACATGTGCTGAGGAGGGATGCTGGCTATATTGGGAAAAGATTGCTAAGGATGGAGCTGCCAGATAAGAGGAAAAGATGAAGGCCTAAGGTGAGGTTTATGGATGTGTTGAGAGAGGACATGCAGGTGTTTGGTGTGACAGAACAAGATGCAGAGGACAGGAAGAAATGGAAACTGATGATCCACTGTGGTGACCCCTAATGGGAACAGCGAAAGAAGATTTATACGTGTACAAATGTATATAAATAAGTTATTTTTGTATATAAATAAAGGATCCCTACTCTTTTCTGTAGGTGCCGCTGTATCTTTTATTTCCACATGAGGAGTTATCACCAACTCAAGCAGATGGGACCTCTGTTTAATGTCTCATACAAAGGACGACGACCTCAAAAGTGCAGCAAGTCTCCCCCCTTTATACTGCAGTGCAGTGTCAGCAATTGATCTACCTGATGTGGGAATTTAACCCATCATGTTCTGCAAAAAAGGTAGATGTGTGCCTATTGCAGCATTGGCACATCTTAGCAAGACCAGGACAGAATGGAAGTTACTCCTAAGGGTCATCCAGAAATTGACCCATCAGTGAGGAACTTGTCAAGTAGGTCTCTCTTGCCTCCAGTCAAAACAGACCATGTCTGCTCCAGGACTTATTGCAGAATAGCCTGGAACATGAATATCTCTGTATGGCTTTCCTGTGATAACCAGAGTTGTTAAGATTCAGAAGGACTCTCCAAAGAGAGTTGTAATGACTCCCTTTTGGCTCGGTCAACAGTGGATGTTCATCATATTGATTACTGCTGCAGTAGTTTTAACTGTATGTGTTACATCCAGCATTAGAAGCTGGCCAGTTGTTATATCCTAAGTTTCAGACACTTCCACACACCCAAACCATCAGTCATCTTGAGCTGACTAAAATGACAGGTTTTTGGATGCCAAGCTCTTCAGAACCTTTCTACTGCCGAAGAGTATGCACCTGTCTGGCTTGTGAGGTTCAGTTGTCTGCATGTGCTGTTCCTTTACTAGGCAGATATGATCCCTTTGCAGGAAAAAAAAAATACTTCCCATTTTAAAATAATTATTTCTTTCCTGAACAGGAAAGTTTTCTAAAATATTCTAAAGATCTGAGTTTGTGTTTTAACTGAATGTCACAAGACTACTATACTTTTAAATGAGCGAGCTTTTTTGTGCGTTTCACTTTAAAAGTTGTTTAAAGTAAATTAACATTATGTTTCTTTATAGATATAGCATCTTCAGCCACCATGTACCAGAGATTAGACACATCCTCTGTGGTTGTTGGTGTCCCCTCAGTGACCAGGGGAGAGCCACTCTTGTCAATCTTAGGAGACCGAACAGAGACTGCTTCCTTGTTTTGAAAAAAAAATGTTCTGCCCATCCCTGGGGATGCTGCTGCTGCCATTAATAACACTGCTGGCCCCATATTTCTTTAAAAAAAATTGTACTTACTCTTCAAATTTCCTTAGACAGGATTAGTGTACTCTGTTTGACCGGGGGTTTAATTTTGGCTATTAATCTTTTTTTTTTTTTTTTACAAAGTAGTTTCTGGTAAAAGAAAGGAGGATACCTCTTTTCATTATGAGATTAAAGGTAAATCAAGGGACGTGTATAGGGTTTTGTCCTCAGATTTCTAATTCAGACTCCGAGGAGAGCTCAGTTTCTGAATCTCTATGTAAGGGGTTTCTCTTTCTCTGAGACTATTTCCAGAATGTGCCAGTGTTTTCAGTGGGAGAACACAGAGGTTCCTCAGTCTTTCTGAAAATACCAAGAGCTGTTACAGGAGGAATTTCCAAAACCTTGACCCTGCTGTCCACTTTGGAGAGCGTGTGTGTGTTTATTGCCTGCAATTTTCTGGATAGTCAGCCAGCTATCCATAAAAAGACATATAAGATGTATAACATTTCTTTTAAATTTTTATACACTCTTCCCAAACCTGCCCCATCAGCTATAGCTTGACTATTTAGCAGTAGTATTATTAGCCAAATCCCAATTCTACCCTTTCTGGTAAGGATAACTTAGCCAAGCTATATTTTCCACTGTGTGATTCCTTAAAACTTCTTATATTAGAGGTAACGTGGGATATATGCAAATTACTCCTTAAGGACATCAGGTGTTTCAGCTATCTGGCCGTTTTGAATGCACATTACTTTTTTTCTTTTCTAAGTCTGTTATGGACAAATTCAGGCCAATAAAATCAAACCCCACTAGTTGAAAACGCAGGGTTGCCGCCAAAAAGAATTCTGGAACCTCTTCAAATGAAGGTTACAGATGGCAGTGAAAGGATATTCTGGCAAGTATTAGGCTAACTGCCCTTGTGGACCATTACAGGACTGGCCAGTTTCCCTTTGGGAGTCTCGAACTTTGTGCTTCTAATCTGAGGTAAAGACCTTTAACCATTATATCAACCCCAACCCTGTTCCTCCTTTCCAGGGGGCAATCAAGTCATCAATCCGACTCCTTTATTTCCACTTGTCCTTAATCACATGCTGTCCCAAGGTGAGAGAGAACCAGTTCTTCCTCCCCGGTTAGAGAAGGGTTTTTATTCAACTGTACTTTCTCCCTTCTTTTGAAAATGGTCAATGGCAATTACTACAAGCTTCCTCACAGAATGGACTGACTTACACAGGGCAGTTAAGAAGAAATTATTTTCTACATGGTCCCAGTCCAAGAACCAGGATCCTTTCAAGGAGTCCTGTACTGCTTCGGTGTTTGTGTGAGTTATCCTCGCTCCTCTCATAGTACTCTATCAATTCATCTTTCAGCCTTGTCTGATCTTGAATCCTTCCTTTCTGTCCTACCTTTTGTGAAGCAGTTTTTGAAAGGGGATGTTATATATCCATCCACTTAGTAGACAAGTGGCCCCTGCTTGTGATCTTTATTTTACTTTAGAAAAACTTGCACTGTTTCCCTTTGAATCTGCTCACAAGGCTGATTTGGAGTTCTTAACTTAGAAAACAGTGATGTGAAGTTGTTCTATCTCGCTGTTCATTCTTACAGATGGGTTCGGAGCCGATCCTCAGCTCCGAGTCGGCCTACTACAAAACTCGAGGTTTTCAGATAGCTTGAGGCCAAGTCCCTATCCCATGATGTAGCTAGAGTTACCTCAGATCTAGTTTGCCACTGCAATAGATCGGAGGCTCCTTGCACAGCTTGGGCCAGTATAATTAGTTTCTGATATTTTCTAGGATATTGTTATTTCTAAAAAAATATTTAACTTGGTATTTGATGCTTTTTAATAGTGATAGCCTTCTAGTTAGTAGAGAGATTTCTTCTCTTTTTGGCCTCATTTTTTTCTATAGGCCTTTAATATTACCTTTCCCTTTGGTGTGCCTTTAAATCATTGTATAGCTTCTAGTTAAATAATTACTTAGTGGGTGTGTGTGTTTTTTTGAATAGTTAGTTAGTACATTGTTGTTCAGCGCATTTGTTATTTAGGGCTTATTTTGATAATTTAGCTTACCAGTTTAACTTTGTTAGTTTTTTGGGTGTGGCTAGTCTCTTTAAAGTACAGTAGTTTATTGTTGTATACTGTATACCTGATTATGGCTGACCAGGATAAGGATAAGCATCCTAAGTAAGGATTTAAAAAGTGTCCAAAATGTGGACAGAAGATGTCTGTGACAGTCACGTTAATTGTGTGTATTGCCTCGGGGCCTTGCACTTACAGGAAAGCTGCTCCAGTTGTCATTCTTTTTCATCCAGAGTTCTCCAGGAGCAAAAAAGAAAACTTTTATAGATAGAAGACTTCTTAAACTGTCGTTTCAGGAAGCTTTGCATGACCAGGATACTTCTAGTAAGTCTTTAAAGTCTTCCAAGACTTCTTTTTCCTCTTCTCCAGAAGTTAAAATCTAAAAAAGAGTTGACGGCTCCACAGCCCTCTGAGCCAAGCGTCTTGTCTTTTCAGAGCCGGTCCCCAGTCCTGGAACCAGTGTCCAAAGTTCTAAAATCACCTATTCTACAGCCAGCACTTCCATCCATCCATTCATCTCTGTCCTCAATCATCCTGTGCGGTTTGGATGTGGATCTTGTGGTGCAGAAGTTGCTACAGGTTCCGGCATTCGCTAAATTTGTCAGCCCCGGCCCAGGTGGTTTCGGAGGCTAAAACTGTAATGCCATCGACTTCTTTTTCTCCTCCATGCCATACCAGTCCTTCGGAGCTGAAGGAGTCGGACCTGACGATTGTTGAGCCTTCGGAGCTGACGCCTGTTCCAGTGCCATCGGTTCTGTTTACTCGGACTTCCTCAGTGCCGATCGAGGAGTCTAGGAGCCGACACTCTCCTGTCTGGTCCGGGGAGGATAGTCGGACCGACATGTTGGTTCCGACTTTGCCTCTTGGGGCCTTGGCTCGGATGAGTTCGGCTCCTACTTCTGGTTCAGAGCCCATTGTGCCGGTGCCGAGGTGATCAGTGGTTTCTTCGGATCCAGCGGTCCTTTCTCATCGGAGCAGGGGTGCCTTCGAAGCCATGAGGAGAGTTATGTCTCCTAAGACATTTATGACTTCAGGGCCGATTACCTCCTCCCCAAAAGCACCTGTGTCCACTTCTGCTTCACAGATCTTTTCTAAACGTAGAGACCCTGAGCCTCAGAAAACCCCATTGGGTGGCCCCTGCTCTTCTGAGACCTCACCAGAAATTCCCACTGGTAAGGTTCCCAGGAAGAGAATCTGTAAGAGGAAGCACTTAGACTCTCCACAGGAGTCTCTCACCTCCAATACCAACTTGGATGAATCAGAAGGGTCTCCACGGTCCCCCTCTGAGGATATCTCATTTACTGAGATATTAGATATCCTTGGGCAGAGGGGTGACTGGCAGTCCACCAGCCCTACTGAAGATGAGTCTATTCTCCTGAAGGCTTTTGGGTCTCAACCCTCCACCTGTTTGGTGTCTCCACCCTTCGATGAGCTCATGGAGCTGGTCTCAAAAAGGGCGTGGGAGTCTCCGGACACCATGGAGCCTGTCCCTAGGAGGCCTAATAAATTTATTCTGCCCCCCAGGAAAAGCCTTTCCTTACCAAGGGAGTGCCAGTTGATGCCATGGTGGTAGCAGCACCCACCAAAAAGGAGATGTCGGAAACATCTTCCTCTATCCATCCTCCTAACAGAGATTCTAGGATCATGGATAGATATGGGAAGTGCAAGTACAGTTCAGCGACTTTTGCCTTGTGCTCACTGAACTATGTCACTCATTTTACGAGACTGCGAAGACATCTCATAAAAGAGCTTGGAGATGCTCTTCAGGGTACAGTAGCTGCAGGAGCTTCAGACAAAGTCACCTCCCAGCGCACTACCCTCAATTCCATAGTGAACTCGTCCATACGTCTCATTTCATATGCAGCTGATGGAACGAGTAGAGCAGCGGGTACAGGAATTGCTATTGGGCGACATTCCTGGATCTTGAGTTCCTTCGCAGAGCCCTTTAAGTCATCCTTGGTCAACACCCCTTTTGATGGCTCGTCCCTTTTTGGGCCCAAAGTTAAGGAAACTTTGACCAGGTGTCAGCAGGAAGGAAAGACTCTGTCTGCTGTAGGAGTCTGTTTTTTCCACCCCTACCAGTACCCTACCCCAAGGGTCATAAGGGAGGAAAGATGTGGTTCTGAAAAGCCCAAGGAGCCTTTCTGGACACAGATGGTGAACCCCCTCCAGGGGCAGAGGAGGGGGCAATAATGGAAGACGCCGCCCTCGTGGCAGAGGGGGTCCACAAAACCAGGGCTGCAGAGACTAGTTCTTTGGGAAGCCCTACCAGCGCTCCTGGAAGGAGACATGACTGTCCTGCCCTGGAGAGAGTCGGGGGTCGCTTATCTTTATACCCAGATTCCTGGCTCAAAATAACAAATGACAGCTGGGTACAAAGTATAGTTTCCAGAGGATATTTCATTCCTTTCGCCACTCCCCCTCCATTGACAACAAAAATCCCGGACGTTCCACCCAGTTGCAGGGAACAAGCAACAGTAGAGGTCCAAACGTTGCTAAGAGAGAGAGAGAGTCATCCAATCAGTCCCAGCAGACTAGACAGGATCCGGGACTTACTCAAGATTCATTTTAGTTCCAAAAAAGACAGGGGACTGGAGACCTATTTTGGACCTCAGCAGACTAAACAGATCTGTCCAGCAAGAGAAGTTCCCGGATGGTCATGCTTCAGTCGATGCTTCCCTTCTTGGGGAAAGACAATTGGATGTGCTCAGTAGATCTACAGATTGCATACTACCATATAAAAATTGCCAGACAATCCAGGGATCATCTGCACTTCTGGCTGGGAGCCAATCATTACTAGTTTCGAACCCTGCCCTTTGCTCTCACTATAGCCACCAGAGTGTTCACCAAATGTATGGCAGTGGTCACGGCTCACCTGAGGCGTTTAGGGTTCCAGATGTTTCTGTACTTAGACAATTGGCTCCTCACCACCACCACCAGGCATCAGCTAATACAAGCCAGGGACACCACTCTTACTCTTTGCAATCATCTGGGCATTACAATAAATTCAGAAAAATTTGCCTTGTTGCCATCACAACATATCGTTTTTATCGGAGCAGAATTGGACACTACCACCACCACCACCACTTTGAGACTTCCAGCAGAGAGTTTTACTACTTCGTCAGCAGGTCCACAACATCATATCCAAAGACAAGGCTCCAGCATCAGAAGTGCTAAAATTGTTAGACATAATGGCAGCTGCAATATTAGTGATACCGTTGGTATGCATGCACATGCGGATTCTGCAGTGGCTGTTATTCACTCAGTGGTCTTACCAAAAGCTCCCAATGTCTCTTCTCATAATGATCACAAACACATCTTCAGTGGTGGTTGACCTCTCTTCATGTAACGATAGGTCGTCCTTTTATCATACCCTCACCAGCAGCCACAGTGACCACGGACGCTTCTCTGATAGGGTGGGGGGGGCATTTTCAGGGAAGAACAGCCCAAGGCACATGGACCAAACAGGAGACACATTTGCATACCAGTGTCCTGGAGATGAGAGCAGTACTTTTAGCATTGCAGTACTTCCACGACTTTCTTCCTCTGGGAACAATTGAGATTCAGACGGACAACATGTCGGTGGTCTGGTATTTGAACAAGCAAGGAGGAACCAGGTCCTATCTCCTTTGTCGCGAGGCCCTAAGAGTATGGCTACATCCACCCAGTGCTTTCTGATAGCAATGCATATTTCAGGGAAATCCAGCGTGATAGCAGACCAACTGAGCAGGGCAATTTTCTTGCCTCACGAGTGGTCCCTCAAGCACAGGTGGGGCCAGCCTTGCTGCGACCTTTTTGCCAACCACATGAACACAAAATGCAGAAGCTGCTTTTCCCTGATTCCCCCTCTGGGAGAAGCCCCAAGGGACGCACTTGTACACAATTGGCCTCCAGGTCTCCTCTATGCATTCCCACCAATTCCCTTGATACCCAAAGTTTTGCAGAAAGCAAAAGCCCTGGGAAGGACCATCATTATAATAGCCCCTCATTGGCCTCATCAGATTTGGTTCCCCTTTCTTCGACTTCATCTGTTGGAAGAGCCTTGGATTCTGGACCCAGTTCCAGACCTTCTGACGCATTCGTCGGGGGCTCTTCATCCCTCTCTTCAGTCCCTAAAATTGACAGCTTGGCTGCTCCAATTCCCAACATAGTCAGGTTCCATAATCTCTCAAATGAAATGCAGCACATTTTGATATCTTCTCATAAGCCCTCTACTCCATTTGCTAAGGTATAGCTTCCTAGAAGATTTTCTATATGGGCTTCTCAAAATGACATTGATCCCTACCAAGCCCCTATTTCCTCCATATTAGAGTTTTTGACTATGCTTTTTGGGTCTATATTATATATTTGAAATTTCTAAACTTCGAATCCCATATGTTCGACAACATATCATCGAAGTTTAAAAGTTTGAATAATATAATAAAAAAAACAAAAAATTACATTAATGGTGCAGGCAGGGGGCAAGCCCCCCACCCCCCTCTACTTAAATATTCCAACTCCGAGATCATACTTCAGTGCAGAAAAGGGAAATTCTCCCATTCTGTACCAAAAGGCACTGTTACGTTTAACCTTCGAACGTTTGAAATGTCGATCATATGATGTCAACCATATGACATTCGACATTTCAAGCATTCAGAGTTCTAATAGGAACCCTGCTTTTCAGTAAAGGAGCTACAGCAGCAACTATTCGGGTACAACTTACTGCTATCTCTAATTTTCACCTTGGCTTTGAAGGATTAAACATAATGTCTCATAAACTATCCAAATCCTTTCTCAAAGGGACCTTTCATTTCAGACCACCTGTGAAATCCCCTTATACCCCATGGAATCTAAATGTTACACTTTCTCGCATTATTCTCCCACCTTTCGAACCAGCTTCCTCATGTGATTTGAAATATTTGTCATGGAAGACTATCTTTTTAGTAGCCATCACTTCTGCCCGTAGAGTGTCAGAGCTACAGGCCTTGTCTATAAAGCCTACTTATTTGATTTTTCATGCTGACAGAACGTCCTCCGTACAAATCCTTCATTTTTACCTAGAGTTTGCACTGAAACAAATCTTAACCAGATCATAGATTTACCAGTGTTCTTTCCCAAACACATCAACAACTTAGAGTATATTCTGCACAAGCTTGATGTTCATAGACCGCTCAGATTTTACCTGGATAGAACAAAAAAGTTCAGAAAATCCGAACACCTTTTCGTTTCCTTTTCAGATTCCATAAAAGGTATGCCAGTGGCAAAGACAACACTGTCTAGATGGTTATCTGATTGCATTACATTTACTTATTCAGCTCTTAATTTACCTTTACAAAACAAAATTTAAGGCTCATTCTACCAGAGCAGTATCCACATCTTCTGCTTTTTCTGCTAGGCTTCCTGTAGACAATATTGCAGCAGCCACTTGGTCAAAACCTCATACCTTTATCACTCATTACAAAGTTAACAGGGCCACCTTTGGTTCCACTGTCCTGAAAAACATACTCCCGTGAGCCACCCGAGAAAGATGGTGCTTGGGACCGCTACCCATCTGTAAGAATGAATGGTGAGATAGAACAACTTCACATAAAGAAGTTATGTACTCACCATAACGTTCCATGTGAGTTGTTCATCTCGCCTTCATTCTTACTTCCCACCCTCCTACACACCAGGGTTTTTCGAGGACTGAGATACTAGTTTTACCCTGGTTGCTCAACCTTTGTGTGCTTTCTCCTAAAGAGTGATAGAATGGCACATGGTATTATTATACGCAGCAAATAAGATCTGAGGTAACTCTAGGTGCATCATGGGATAGGGACTTGGCCTCAAGCTGTTTGAAAACCTTGAGCTTTGTAGTAACCTACGTCTAAGAATGAACACGAGATGAACAACTCCCATGGAACATTATGGTGAGTACATAACTTCTTTTTACTTTATTTCTCTGATTTCTGCAGGAAGAGTACTTTAGTTACAACCTCTTGTGGTGAGTAATCTTCTCATTTTTCACAAAGAAAGGATAACTGTGAGGGAAAAGCCTTCCTTCCTTAATGCAGAAGGTCATTTTAGAGTTTACACTAAGCCAAGCTATTCAGCTCCCTGTTTTCGCACTCTGGATGTCCATGGGAAACTCTGATACTATATTACCAGTACAAAATCTTTCAGAATTTCTAATCAACATTTTGTCATCCTTACCTTCATAGGAGACAAAGGATGACCAGTATCTAAACAGACCATTTCCAAATGGTTGTCCTGAGCTTTTTTATTCTCACCATAACTAGCAACTTCCAGGGAAAGTAAAGGGCCAACTCTGATAGAGCTCTGGCCTATTTCTGTGCTATTTTGAAATGGGGTGGATTATAGGAACATACTAGTGAAAGCAACTTTATCTGTACACACTTTTACCTTTACCACACATTCACTACAAGCTAGATTCCTTCTGTGGGTCTAGTGCAGGCTTTACTAGGACTATTTTTAAAGAGATCCCAAACTCCAATCCAGCTTCCTCATCCAGTGCTCAGTAAGCTGTTTTATTCATCCCATGTTATTATTATTATTTTATTATTTCAGATTCCATAAAAGGTATGCCAGTGGCAAAGACAACACTGTCTAGATGGTTATCTGATTGCATTACATTTACTTATTCAGCTCTTAATTTACCTTTACAAAACAAAATTTAAGGCTCATTCTACCAGAGCAGTATCCACATCATCTGCTTTTTCTGCTAGGCTTCCTGTAGACAATATTGCAGCAGCCACTTGGTCAAAACCTCATACCTTTATCACTCATTACAAAGTTAACAGGGCCACCTTTGGTTCCACTGTCCTGAAAAAAACATACTCCCGTGAGCCACCCGAGAAAGATGGTGCTTGGGACCGCTACCCATCTGTAAGAATGAATGGTGAGATAGAACAACTTCACATAAAGAATTTATGTACTCACCATAACGTTCCATGTGAGTTGTTCATCTCGCCTTCATTCTTACTTCCCACCCTCCTACACACCAGGGTTTTTCGAGGACTGAGATACTAGTTTTACCCTGGTTGCTCAACCTTTGTGTGCTTTCTCCTAAAGAGTGATAGAATGGCACATGGTATTATTATACGCAGCAAATAAGATCTGAGGTAACTCTAGGTGCATCATGGGATAGGGACTTAGCCTCGAGCTGTTTGAAAACCTTGAGCTTTGTAGTAACCTACGTCTAAGAATGAACGCGAGATGAACAACTCCCATGGAACATTATGGTGAGTACATAACTTCTTTTTACTTTATTTCTCTGATTTCTGCAGGAAGAGTACTTTAGTTACAACCTCTTGTGGTGAGTAATCTTCTCATTTTTCACAAAGAAAGGATAACTGTGAGGGAAAAGCCTTCCTTCCTTAATGCAGAAGGTCATTTTAGAGTTTACACTAAGCCAAGCTATTCAGCTCCCTGTTTTCGCACTCTGGATGTCCATGGGAAACTCTGATACTATATTACCAGTACAAAATCTTTCAGGATTTCTAATCAACATTTTGTCATCCTTAACTTCGTAGGAGACAAAGGATGACCAGTATCTAAACAGACCATTTCCAAATGGTTGTCCTGAGCTTTTTTATTCTCACCATAACTAGCAACTTCCAGGGAAAGTAAAAGGCCAACTCTGATAGAGCTCTGGCCTATTTCTCTGCTATTTTGAAATGGGGTGGATTATAGGAACATACTAGTGAAAGCAACTTTGTCTGTACACACCTTTACCTTTACCACACATTCACTACAAGCTAGATTCCTTCTGTAGGTCTAGTGCAGGCTTTACTAGGACTATTTTTAAAGAGATCCCAAACTCCAATCCAGCTTCCTCATCCAGTGCTCAGTAAGCTGTTTTATTCATCCCATGTTGTTTAAGGTTACTGCTGCACTGATCCAAGGATGAACATAGAACAGCTGTAAATGTGCCATAACAATAGATAATCAAATTAATCTCTGCTGCAGTATTTGCTCCCTCAGTCCCCATATTTTTGCTGTTTTTGCCAAGCTATGGGATTTCTTACTTTTATGTTTCCATCTGGTTGAGCTCTGGTCTCCCTATTTTCTGAAGCAAGAAAGCTCTGGGGCATTTGGTGTCATATCCACTGTTTTTCTGTGCATCCCTTGTGAATACCTCTGGTCAGGGTATGTGAAGAAGCCCTGAAACTTTGGAAAGTTAACAGGGTGTCCCATATTGCTTAATGCAACTGCAGCAGTGATGTGTTCATATCTTCTGTTCTAGTAAGTTTACTTTCCTGATCCTACTTTTTTTACCTTGTCTCTGTTAGTCAAGAGCCCTTAAACTGTTCTGTGAAGTTTGTATCTTCTTGCCTACTGCTAGGCTGGGCCTAGGCCCACCAAGTGGCGTTCATAACATCCGTTTGTCTTCTAACCACACGTCTTTGTTCAAGCTATTCTGCCTTCCAAAGGATGGATTTAATTGGTAAAAATGTGTATATTGTGTAGGCAAATCTTATGACATTAGCCATTTGTAGAATTTGTCTGAGGTTCAGTGACACTACTAGAAGAAGGTAGAGGAGGAGGGCCCTTCAAGTCTTTTTACATTTCCAAGTCCTTTCTTCATTTTGAGTGTCTGCTTTCTTAACTTTCTGGCTCTTGCTTGTGTTCTTTTCTCTTTAGAACCCTGCAGGCTTTGCTAGGACTATATTTTTGGATGGGGCAGTGGTGCAGCGGTTTGCATTTTCGCCTCACAGCAATAGGTTCTCCAGTTTGATTCTCTGCTGGGCTGCCTTCTGTGTGGAGTCTGGATGTCCTCCCTGCATTCATGTGGGTTTCCTGTGGGTGCTCTGGTTTCCTCCAATGTTAGATATGCATCTGGAGCATTTCTCACTGGGCCTCCGCTGAAAATTGGCGCGTTCCAAGTCGGACTTTCCTGGTAAACAAATAATAAGTAAAGTAAAATAAATGGTTTAAGAATTAACACTTTCTTACATGAATTGGGAGCCACCTTCACAAGCTACATCATCAGAAAGTATGCTCACTCTATCCAGACTGTTCTTATATGGACATGTCTGTTCCATTTCTTTCAGTGAAGATTTTGAGGTATAAGAATCCCTTTCATATTGCAAAATAGAAAAGAAGAGGAGAGTGCTAACCGAAACATCAGCTCTTATGTTTGAGTTTTTAGTTGAGCCTAAAACGGAAGCGGCTGTTACAAAAAGGGATAATTAGTTGGGCATATAAAAGTAACTGTAAGTAAGGAAGTTATTCTTTTGAGTTGGAATGTAATGTCTGAATTTGCTAAACATAGTAAGGCCAAGAAAATGGAAATCAATCTAAAGCAACTGTCACTGAAGTGCTTAATATTGTAAAGGAGATGAAAAAATTAATGGTGGGATCTTTAGAGAGGGGAAGGAGCAAAATACATAGAAAGAAATGGAATTTGTGGGAAAATACAAAATAAAATTTAGGAGGAAGTGTGAAATTTATTGGAAGTCAGGACTTTGAGCAATGTATGCAATATAATAAATGTTTATTACATTATAGCAAATATTTTTTTTATCAAGATAAGGAAAATGTTTACAATGCGTTTTTAATACGGCTGTTTGTACATCTATGTCCTTTTTGAAAATGTGTGATGTTAACAAGGGTGTTGTAAAAAATCCCTTCTGCGCTACTTAGGAATATATTGCCCCACCTCCTGCTCTCCATATATTCTGTGTTTTCTTGAAGCTGTTAAGTGTATACACCAGTGAGGCATTTCCCAGAGATCCCAGCTGAAGGTTGTGATAAACTGGGGTAATTCATTGTTTGGATGCTATCTGATGCAACCCTAATATTTTTAATTCAGGAAGCCAGGGATTCAGTTTCTTCTTTTTCTTCCCACATTTTTTTTCAGCAGTACCTATTCCGTGTGCTGCATCAGTTATGGCTGCAGTGTTTATTCCCTGGCAACAGTTTTTTCAGCATCATATTTTCTGATGTTGACCCAGCCAGCACCAGTTTTATTCCTTCTGGCATATCTGAGCTTGATGCTATCACTCTTGGTGCAAGCTGTCTCAGCACTTACCTTCACACTGTTGAATCTTCTGATGTAGGTTCCTGGAGGCAGCCTTTGGGTACTCTATGCTAATTTTTCACCAGTGTCTGTGGTTTCTCTCTCTCCCCCAACCCAGTTAAAAAGCAACATCAGAGAGATCTTTAAGTCCATCAAAACTGCATCTGCAAAGGATACCCACTTACACTTGTCCTCTGTCACCTCAGCCTCTTACTCCTTTCATATCCTCCATCCTCACTGAAATCAGAAGATCTTATGCTGTTTTGATTTTGAATATTCAAGCAACAGATGCAAAAACTGTTTAGCTGAATCAAAGCACCCAGATCAGTCTTCAGCCTCCCTTGTTTAGTTGGTCTGAATTAATGAGGAAGGGGCTAATCCTCCCCTTTCTCCCAGAGATCCCAGATGTTGACACTTTCCCCAGGTAGTGTATCGGAGAGGAAATAACCTTTAGATCCATCTCCATTCCATAGCATAGGCTGTAAAAGACCCCCCACCACCATACACACCCATACATACACAGAGTTCCTGGGTGATCGTTCCATTACCTAGCATACGGAAAGATGACACGGCTGTCACATCTGACAATTCCAGATCAGTGGCTCCTGTTCCTAAGCAGACACGATTTCCTGTTCATCAAAACAGAGCTCTGTGTGGATGAAGACTCCTAAATGAGAGACCATGAAAAACAATTGTGTATATAGTCCCACTAATGAGAGCCCCATTGTCTAACCCTCTCCCAGCAAGAAGTCTGTGACTCATACAGGCTTATGAGGTGGATTTTTGCATCTGTCACTTAGTCCTTATGGTTGTTAATTGTCTTTATCTACAGGTTGTGTTTCCAGAGGAATGTGGAATATGATTTAATGTGGCAGAAGAGTGGGTGGATCACTGAAGGAGGAAATATAGTCTGGGGCTACTGCTTCCAGTCTAAGTTGTCTCATGATCCACGTGACAAGCATCATGGTGGAAGAATACCTGTAATCCCATATGAATAAGTACATATAACCTTGCATGAATTACAGAAGGAGATACTTCTGGGCACATTGAGGGTGCTGAGAAGAGCATTATTGGCTAACATCAAAGACAGAAAAAATGCTAATTTCATGAACTCTGTCTTAACTTAGGTATGGGGTCTATTCTTGCCATGTTGTTAGAAACCCAAAATACATGGGCAAATTAAACTGGCAGGATGTACTTAAACAAGTTCACTGAGCAGTTCCTTCAAACCACCTCTCCTTTTAAGTCCTGAAGCCTCCAAGCACCAGAAAAAGAAGAGCAGTATGGAGATCCTCATTGCTATGGGTGTTAAATTCTATGGCACAGGGAAAACAGTTCCAAATGTGGCTTCAGTATGATCTACATCAGTAGAAAGGGGGTGTTTTAGAACAGGTGGTTCCTAGTCGGGTTCCCCAAGAAAATCACGGCTTCAGGTGCTATGTTTCCCATTGATCACTAGGAGGCATTTGGCCCCAAGGTGAATCACAGTAATTCTGAGTACATTTCTGACTGTTCTACTCTGGACATATTCAAGGGAAAATGTTTTCCATCCTTGCTATATATGAAGAAACTTCTCCAAGAACAACAAGGTGGGGGAGAGAATATCCAGAGTCTCTTCTTTCTCCTCCCCCTGAGCTCCATCGTTGACCAATGCTGGAAGTCCTATTCTGTCAGAAACTGTTGGTATACCAAAAATTGCTAAGGCAGCTTAACACAATTGTCATCTAGGAAGCCCTTCAGACAAGAAATGCTTAGAATATTATTCCTCATTCTTTACCTCAAGCCTATTCTGTTTATTGATTGCTTTATTGCAGTTATCCCCCCTGCCAAAAATGTTTTGAATGTTCCTTGTTCATTGTCTTAATTCCTTATTTGACCAGAGGAGACTGGATGTGTTCCTTGGAGCTCCAAAATGTCCCCCGTCTCTTTAAAAATATCCTAGGAGTGAAGGATGTTTCTTTACTTCTGTGATAGAGCCAGTCACAGTGCAGGACTGTTTCATTTGGCCTAACATTTGTCCCCAGATCTTTACGTAGATGTTGACTGAGTGCTTTTTGGTGTTTGTCTGTCAATGTCCACAAGGAATGAAAATTCATCCTTACTTGGATGACTGACTTTAGGAACATTATCTCAGGACACTCTGGTTCACAGGAAGGGGTCTTTGGGAACTGTACTGCTCCTTTGAAGAAGTTGACCTCATGAAACAGAATTCCTTTGAGTCCAGATTCTTTTATAACTTGTTCCTTGGATGCTGTGTTTTGAGTGTTGATAACCCAAGACAAGATCCTATCAGTACAGCAAACAGTAGCCACAATGTAATCAAGATAGACTGTTCACCATGTTTGAACGTCATGGACACCAGACTCTACATGAGGGCCCTCCAGTGTATGCTTCAGGTTCAGTGGTCTTGACATTCAAATGCTCTTTTGCATCTAATTCAGATACTGAAAGCATGTACAGAATTGTTTGGAGGGACAGGTATATCTCGCAGAGGATACCGCAAATGTGAAATAGACTCCCCATCCACATAAAACAAAGTTCATCCCTATTCATTTTCAAGTACAACTTAGATATTTGGTTGCAAAACAGAAAATTTACCCCAGGCCAGCCCCCCTGTACTACTAATGGACAGAGGCAGCTTCTAAATGCTTTATCCCATGCATGGGTCCCCTCAATTTATCTATGGTGTGAGCCCAGTTATTCTCATTAGGAGTAATATATAATTGGCCATACCCATCCCATGGTTGATAATCTATAAGCAAATGGGATAGATTATTTCATCTACAAACAGGGAAATTGGCTAGGCTTAAAATGTCTCGCAAGGGCAGCTAGCCTAGTACTTACTTACAAACCTATGTAATTCTTAACTATCCTGGTGCTTAGATCCAGCAGACCTTTTTCAGGAGAACCCATTCCAGCCACAGATTTCTCAGGCTGAGATTACATTGCTTGTCTGTATTGTATGGGGTAATAATTAAACAAATATATTATCCAGGGAATCTGGACACCCAAGGAGTCATATTTGGAAGTGAGAGCAGTCCTGCTGTCCCTTTTGCCCTTTCAAGATTGCCTGGGTGAGAGAAGTTATGCCACTCTGTCATGCAAATTGGCTGTGATCTGGTACAGCATCAGACCAGGGGAAACTACTCTCTGCTTAGAGGCAATAAGGACGTTGCAGTGGGCTATTATTTCTCATTGCTTCCTATTGGAGTTGTACATAGAGGTCATTTCCCAGATGGACAGAAATTCTACTTCTGCCTTGTAAGGTTCACAAATGATCATGTAGCTGCTGTATCATAGATAATACACTAATATGCAACTTCTTTGCCTTACCATCCACCATCATGCCCTGTGATAGCGTTTCATATTGGTTCATGCTCTGTGCAGGCTGAGCCACTGCTTCTCTTCCCTTCTCTTCTCCAGATATTCCTGCATCTCTCTTCCTGTCTCCCTGAACCTACAAGAAATCTACCAGAAATGTGTCTGACTTTGGCCTTATTCATTTCCCATGATTACCAGACTGTGTTCTAGAGTAAGACTAGTGCAGGCTGTCTAGATTCTTCTTGTCCTGTCCTTGACTCAACAAGCTCAATGCCCAACTGTCTTGAGTTTGTTGCTTTGACCCATGATGATGATTGGTGATGACTGATGACCTTTTTCACCTCTTTGGAAGGTTTAAGACAGCTGTTTCTGAGTTCAGGCTGATGGCGTGGCACTTCATGTTTTATTGGTTGTCAGAGTTCGAAGCTGTTTTGGACAACACGGTGCACATTTTTGTCCAGAAAGTGTCCACATGGATTTAGCTTTGGGGACAAGTGGAAGGATTTCTCCATACAGGTTAGACAAAAGTACTACAACTAGCTAGTGTGATCTTGGGTTAAAAGTCCTTTTTGTTTAATCCTGTGCCTGCAGTCAAGGTGTACTTTGCAGCTATTCTCAACTTCCATAATTGGTTAGAAAGCCAGTTACTTTCATCTGGGGGTGGGGGACTGCAAGACATTCTTGAGGGTTGCATTTCTATTCCATGACAGCTTAACCTTAAGCTAGAAAAAAATTAATCTAGCTCTGTAAAGAGAGTCTCATGTAGGATTTTATGAAAATGAAGGTTTATGTAAAATGGAAAATAAAGATTTGTTAATGTGTATTTAGCTCACTTAGGCTACAAAACACATACTTTTGGTTATGTTTATATTGTGAACGTTCGATGGAACAAACTGTGGATAAATTTTATTGGAAGTGAATATGCAGTGTTAGCAGCACATTTAAAAAGAGTTGAGATCTTTATTTGTAGTAGCAAATTAGCCTGAAAACAAAAAGAAAAGAAAAACAGTCACAGTGATAGAAATGCATATGTAGAATACAGATACTTAAAAGAAGATAGTTAAATGAGAGCTGTTTGTTTATAACATTTCACCTTAATGTAATTCTTGGTGAGGTGATTCTCTTGGAATGGCTGTAGTAACATCGACTCTTGTATTTCTATTTTCTTAAATTAGGGTTCCATAACCAAATAATTTAGATAGTTTAGCTTCATTAGGCAACTGTTTAATGTCATATAAATTTGTTTATGCCTAACAGTAGGAAAATATTACACATGTTATAGTCAAGTCAACATGTATTTTTGGAATCCTTAGCATTTTCTGAAGGATCAAGTTAAAAGTATAACCTAGACAAATGCAGATGTCCTCTTAAAAATATTAAACAACAGATGCTGCTAAAAAGCAGTAAATTGTGTTATCTAATCAGTCTTCTTTAGACTGAAAGTTAGTGCATTCATATTTTATATCAATACTGTAATGTAATAACTTACAGAAGAAGCTAGAGTTCTTTTTCTCTAAATTTTCACAAAAGAGTTTATATCTAGACATGTATCCCTGCATTCAGAAATGCATAATGCACTCTGCAATCATACTTGTAGCAGAATTGCTCAATGTATTATGGCACAGAAATTCAGAGACCTCTGTGGTGATACAGTGGTAAGAAGGCTGCAAGTCAGTCCATTGTGCTACACTGGTCTCACTGGCAAAGGTACCTGCAAATTCAGCAGTCCAGGGACATGGCTAAAGCTAATTAGCCATGTGCACTTCTTTGGAACTTTTCTCCGGGATCGGAATAGCACAGTATAGCAATTCAGAAATAACTGCCATGCTGTTTTTTGTTATTGAAGTGAAAAAGTGTAAGCCATATTTGTAAAGTATATACCCATTCAGTCCTACAGCATGAGTTGGGAGCATTAGGCACATGGGAACTAAGTACTGCAAAGCTGTTTTGTGTGTGTGTGTGTGTGTGTGTGTGTGTGTGTGTGTGTGTGTGTGTGTGTGTGTGTGTGTGTGTGTGTGTGTGTGTGTGTGTGTGTGTGTTTGTAACTCCATTGCATAACTGTACAATGTTGATTTCAGAGATGTAAGCCACTAATGAAATGTTGTTCTGTGCAGCTTTATCATGTCTTAATATTGCTATTGTGCACAGTGGGTATTGACCACACAATGCTGGTGGTGATATGATTTATGAATCACAGACATAAAGTTCACAGCATTTGTTCATCCATATTTGACCTTTCACATAATAGCAAGAAATTATTTTCTGAGAGCTTGCTTACTGACTTGTTTGCATAGGTACGACAGGTTTTATCTATTTGCAGAATTAAGAATAGAAATAATGCTCCTCTCTCAACAACTTACAGGGCAAGTGTCAGTAACGGCTTCCGTTGACATTTTATGGAAAGTTGATTTCATGTGGCAGTTCACAAGTCACTTACAAAAAAAAAAAAAAGAGAAGCAAAGGTTACAGGACTCTGCATGAGTACATTAGTTAGATCACAATATGTTTAGAAGCTTAAAACAAGTCTTAAACAGGCAGTTGAAGAAATGCACGTACTTGGCAATAAAAGATAAGTAGGAACCCTATATTTAATACAGGGTAGGAATATAACCCCAGTTGATAGTAGCTCTAGTGCCTAACTGTAAACATATAATTAGCCAAGACTTTTCCCCAGTTAAAACTGGTAAAGGGATCTAAAATTTAGTTGTAGGTTGAAGAGTAAATTAATTGGATACAAAGTCTCACAAAAAGACTGCAGTTGCTAAATGGTGTAGAGAGTGAGGATACACAGATGAATCTCATACTGAAGGAAAGGGGGAATTTGAATAAGTCTGTAGCTTCTCTTTGCTACACCAAAATAGAGATCTTGTCTAAAATGAAAGGATGACTGTTAAGGTAGAGAAAGTAAGATAACTACTGAAATAGAGAGAAAACTACCAGTACCTCTGGTTGAAGAAAACTTATTTTTGCATGTTGCCTTTCCCTGAGTATGAAATAGATGGAGAAAAGCTTGTCCTTTTGTTTACAGGAGAAGAGACCACAACTTCACTCAACACCAGAATATTGATGAAAATAATGCTGACTTGACTGAACTCCAGACAAGTCGTGTCAAGTTCCAAAAGGCCAAAGGGGGGAGATTGTACACTTCACAGAGCTAAACAGAATGTAGCAAGAGTAAAAGGGGAAACAAGGGAATTCAGCAGCTCCATATTATGCCACAGCTTTGAGATATGAAATGACCTTTTGTGTAAAACAGAGTAGACTCTGAACCAATTGTTGGTTCCAGGGTATTTTAGAACACTTGAAATGAACTTGGCATGTAGCTATATTGTAGATGGTCATTTAGGAATTGATAGAACAAAGAGTAGAATTTTAGTTAGATCTTGATACTGAGAGTTAATGCAATATACACAGCAATAAAACTAGTTCTGTTTTTTTTTTCCTTCAGTCAAAATTCCTTGAGTAATTCTTACTGAACATTGCACCTAATACATCTCCAGAGAAATGCATGAACCATATATTTTTCTTTGTTTTTAATGCAACAGCTAAAGACATTAGTATATCTGCCCTAAACAAGTTAACTAGTTGAGTGCATTAGCAAAACTTTAAAGTTTACATTACTAACGCTGTAGAAGTGAATGGAAGAAACTGGGACCAAATGCTTCCATGTCTTCTCTTTGCTATAAGAGAAATATCCAAGCCTTAAATGGATTGGCACCATTTGAAATGATATATGGCAGATATCCTGAGGCTTACTAGATATAATAAAAGAAACATGGGAAGAGGAAAACACCCCATTTGTATGTATGTGAGAGCTTAGAGCAAAAATGCTCATCTCGAAGAATTCCCACTATGAGGCAAAGTACTTGTGTTGGTACCTACTACTGAAAGTAAGCTCCTTGCAGAATGGAAAGAACCTTTTGAAACTCCTAAAAAAGAATAGGTGAAAAACTGAGACAACCAGGAAAAAGGAAGCCTCAACAGTTAAACCACATGAATGTTGAAACCTTGGAGAGAAACTGAAGTTTCTGCAGTAAGTATATTTGAAGAAGTTAAGGTCCCCACAACATGTCCTGAAGTCAAAATAGAAGAGGCATTATAAATTCCCCTAAACACAAACATAATGGAATTTGTACGTAGGAATAAAGACACTTGTTCATATATCTCTGGTGAGAACCAGTTTAATCCAGCACAACATAGAAACCTTGTGTCGTGAGAAAGTAAATTTGAAACTTTACCAAATGCTACAATCTCAGTGCTAAGCGGGTAAAGAAAAGGTACAGCTAAGGCTCATACTCTGGGTCAGAGATGAATCCAAGAGTGGAGCAGCCCAATTCTACTCCTTTAATAAACTCCTGCATTTTTTGTTCTACAGAGCATGTGTAGTGCTTCAGAGACTGATGGGCAACATTCTGAGACGCCCCCATATAAGATATTAACAAGCCTACCTAGATCCACCTGTCCATACACAGCCCTTTTTACCCATTTTTGCAAATGCCTACCTAGATGATGTAGTGATAGTCATCTCCCTAAAGTGCAATTTGTATCAAGTTCCTGGCATCAAGTTGGCCAACTGCTTTAGCAGTTAGCGGTTGGCAAACTGCTAAAGCAGCCAAGTGCAAGTTAGTCTTAGCAGAAGCCCACTTTTTACGTTATGTAATAGGGCAAGTGAAAGTGAAACCACAGACTGAGAAAATTGAAGCAGTACAAAACTGGCTCACACAAACCACTATAAAAGAGATCAAGTATTTCTTAGGTCTCACTAACAACTAATCATTAATATATTCCCAGTTTTCTACCATTGCTTAGCCTACCGCTGACTGTCCTACCGAGAGTAAGGCTCCCTTATAGGGTAAGGTGGCAGTTGAAGCAAAATCTGTGGGCAACTAAAGGACATGCTGTATTCAGAGCCAGTGCTATTGGCTCCAGATTTTTCCAAGCAATTCCTATTGCAATGAGTATGCCTCCTAAGGTACACATATTCACAGTTTGTCTCAATCTGTAGATGGGTGTGAACATTTCAAAATGTTGTATAGATAATTCATCTCAGCATTGTTGAGTTTTTATTAAGCTGCACAAAACAAGAATGTCTTGCCCTAAAATGGACCATTATCACTCTGAAGTACTGTTTATTAGCTAGAGTCTGTGTTAATCGCTTACTGTTATTCTTCTATAAGTAAGATTGCAATCCAGAATTGTCCTGATGGGCTTTGACCCTTCCAAGTATTCTAACTTTAAGACCCAACATTGTCCAGGCTGCAGTCACTTAAATGCAGTTGGGACATCTTGGGCTTGCATCCTATATGATGCTATAACTGCTGTTTCTTCACTTGAAGGCTGGGATGTAGAATTTAGTGAGTGTTGATCCAAGGAAGCACACTGTTTGTTTTAAAAGATGGCATGTTGAGAGGCTAACGCAGGCAGGCACACCATCTCCACATCAGCTAATTGGTTGCTAGGGTGAATCTAGCATCATTCTGCTTGATAGGTAAGTGGAGACCATTCTGGAAACTGGATTCATTGGGTTAGGTATCTTTTCATGCCATCTGGTGTTGGTGATGGTGTAGATTTAGGCCTCTAGAAGAGATTTTGTTTTACCACTTGCTCTGTTTAGGAAAAAGAGTTCAAAGACTGCTGGTTCATTTGTAGCATGGAAAGCAAAGTAGAGATGACCTTCAGGAGTCAGTGTGACAATTAGTTGAGAGGCAAAGCATTTAGTCTGTCAGAGCAAGCTGATGGTGCTGAGATCTGAGACCTTTCTGCTGAGGAAATGCAGGTCTCCAAAGCTGGTTTAAGTGCTTGGCAATTTTTATGCTGATGTTTACATTATATTTAATGATGACCCTAATTAGGGATGAGAACTGGGACTATAACTTTAACCCTTGAGGAAATGCCACTAAGAATAAATTGTGCAAGAAAAAAGTATTTTCTAGCTACCACAGGTCAAAGAAGAGTCTTTTATCAGCATACGTACCAAAGCCCCTGACAGCCGTGGCAAACTTGAGTACATGACAACATATTAAATAGTGGCGTAATGAAAGTCATGATACTAAAAGCAAAATCCTGAAATTCCAAAATGCTGAAACTTTACAGTTTTGAACTCTGAATACCTGCTAACATTGTACAAGTACTACATATGTACAGTACGCCAGTATACAATCAGACAGCAAGCAATATCACACCCATGTTAGTGAAACTCTGAAACAAGTGCCAACATGGTTCCTGTTGGGGGGGGTGCCTGTTGGGGGGGGTGCAAGTCCAGACTTCTGCACATGTAGGGGAGTAAGTATTTGATTTCAACATATTAATATTTCAGTATTTTGATGTTCCAGCATTGTAGAGTTCTGTATTATGGCATTCACTGCAATGATTTTTTAGTAAGCTGATTTGTGCACATAAAATTTAAGTGGACCATTCTCTGTATGGTAAGCAGTAGTAATGCTAGATTTACCAAAGGAAACTGCTGCATTTCTTTGTGTTGAGGATAAGCCAATGATTAATACAGGAAAGAGAGGAGGGTGGGTAGAATGAAGTTGGAAGTAAATTTGTCCACAAGACTACTAGCTGTGTCCTTGAGGTCGGAGATAGGGGTACCTTTTGAGAGTTCAGTACAGTATTGTAGTTTACTTTCTAATATAGCTGAAGAAGGCCTTATAGCTGTCTTTTGAATTAGTTGTAATCTTCAGCTCATTGTTGGCCTTGCATTCCTAATGGTAAACTTGAGGGACCTGCCTTCCAGCTTTAAGTCCTTTTTATACTGATGAAGTGGACATCTTTTAGTGATGGTTGGTAGTTTTTTTTTTTCTTCGAGTTAGTTGATGTGGTAGTTCAACCATATGCATATAGTTGTAAACTTGCCATTATTCTTACACCAGGTTGGCATCCTTACCAGAGACCAGAGAGAGAAAGATTCAAAGCAGTCAACAGCAGCTTCAGTATGAGATTTGCTGAGGAACTATACCATTTGTGATTATCAGTAGGATCATTTAGTAGTATAAGAGAAGTAATCCTAAATATAGAGGAGTTAAGTGCCACAAAACAGATCTTCTTGGAGAAGATCATAGCAAGTTTGTCAGATATGACTAGGGAGAAAGTAACATGCAGGGTGGTGCAATTGGAAGAAATAATGTTGGGACAAGACCAAGAAGAGCAACACCCCTGGTGGTTTGGGGCAATTTGGTCAAGTATATTGGCATTTGCAAAGTCAGGAAAACTCTGGCATATCTTTTGCAAATTTATGTGGGTAGTTGAAGTCACCCATAAGAAAAGTATTTGGTTCGACTTCTAAGTAGTTAAGGCATTCTGCATGTTCTGAAGGGGTCATAGATGGAGATCTTTAATTGGCTAAAAATCAGTAATTAATGTTGTTGAGTGTAGCCATGATTTCAGCCTGTTTTAGATTTGTATCATGCAAAATCTGGTGAGAAACAGTAGAGTTATGAAAAAATACAGGTGCTCAACTCACCATTGCTAGAAGTTCTGAATGCTGACAGCCTCCTTATGCCCATCTCTACAGTGGAACCGGATTTCTGTAGTTACACAAATGCTGGTGTCAAGTTTAAGTAAGGCCTGCATTTTAGAGATTGTAGTTTTTAGGCTTCTGACATTCACCAGTGCTACCTTGATATTATCCAGACTGGAGTTTAAAATGTGGGGATGTCCATCAAGTGAATTCTGCCCAAAAAAGGCACTATGGGAGGTAGCAAAATTTTAGCTTGTATGCAAAAACTAGGGGAGAAAAATACAGGCCATCCCTGGCAAAGCAAGTGGGTCTGTTGATCATTTCAGTGAATGTACACAAACTGGATACCCCTAGAATGGCACTAGTGTTCTAGTCAGTTACTGAAACCATTTATGTTATACTCAAATTTATGCATCATTCTTGATGATGGTAGTGTACTACGTAAAGCCAGTGTTTTGCCGTATTCAACAACATGAGCTAGAGGGTCAACAGTATCTCTCTGCATCTCCCCAGGGTAGAACACTAAAGATCATTCACCCCCGCGTGAGCAACTGTAAAGTTATAAGCATATATTCTGGGATGGTGTAGGAACCTAAGAGCCCTCGTGACAGCCTTAATCCTTGCACCAGAGAGGCAGCTATCATCTTATGCTATGGTAAATGTTGTGCTGTATGTCTTACAGTGCAGTCACCAGTGACTAAGGCATTTCTGGCATGTCCTTGAGGCATATGTGACTTTTAAGCATACAAGCTTGGAGCACAGGTGAATCCCAGTAACAGTAGATGTGGGAGCTGGCTGTGTGGCTGAGGTAACCTTGTAGAATGTCTAGGAGGTCTAAGGCTTAGTCAAGGATTTCTTTGCTACCTCAACATATGTAGAAGTAATGTATTGGTGATAGTAATGTATTGTGGGGCTATGTTTATGTCTATATATAATTTGAGTGTGTTTGTCTCTATCTCTAAAAAATACATATTTTTGTCTATATGTTCATAGGTAGGTACTAGGCTGTCTGCCCTAGGGCATTTATAGGTCTAGCCAGAATGTGTTGGCTTTCGCCTCCCTTTTAGTCTAGATTCCTGAGCCTCTGTCCAGCAGGGCCATAGAAGTGATCCCAGGAGTAAATTTACGATTTCCCAACCACTCATCAAGATGCCTCTTTAAGAGGCTCAGCGAGGGGCTCTGCCTAACATGGACTGGGATTCTATTCCAGAGTGAGGGGAAGCCTTTGGGGTATGAATCTACCCTTCCAGCATGTCCTATTTATTGTTGTGCTAAGGTTTAAATCCCTGGAGCGTGTAGCTCTAATGGATTTGGTTTTCTTGAGATGGAGCATGTCCAACAATTCCAGGTTAGACATGGCCTTGTACATCAGGCAGAGATCGCCTCTGAGTAGGCGGTAAGCAACTGATTAGAGCTGGAGTTTCTTTAGTTGAGCTGCATAGGGCATCTGTTTGAGGCCCATGATCCTCTTGGTGAGGTATTTTTGAGGTCTCTCCAGCTGTTGCAGGTGGGGCATTGTACTCAATTATGGGCCTGATGAGCGATGCGTAGAGGGGCACAATGACCTCTCTTGATCTAGATGTGAACCCTTTTGTGATTAGGTGAGCTATATAGAAGGTTTTTCTAATGACTTTGGCAATGCGATTGTCACAGGAGAGGTTACTATCTACTTGGGTCCCCAGATCCCTAATTACTTCTGCCGTACTTAGTGGATTACCTTCTATGTGGTAGTTTGTGGGCACTTTGTTTCTCCCAAAGGGGATGACTGTGCACTTTTTGGCATTTAGCTTGAGGCCATGGTTCTGACACCAGGTATCTGTCTCCATAAGGCCCTTCTGGAGGATGCTTGTGTCAGCCGGCGAGTCGATTATGGCTCCCAGTTGGCAATCATCTGCGAACTTGGTAAGCCACAGTCCTCCCGTGTTTGCCTGTACCTCAGAGAAGTATATACTGAACAAGAGTGGTCCCAGGACTGAGCCCTGTGGGACGCCACTTGTAACTGGTTTAGATTCGGACATGGCACCCACAACTCTGACCATTTGAGTTCTATCCTTGAGCCAGTTTGCAACCCATCTTGTGACATAAGAGTTCATATTTAAGCTGGTAAGCTTATTTATGATGCCAGAGTGGGGTATTGTGTCGAAGGCCTTTGCGAGGTCCAGGTAGGCTGTGTGGACTACCTTTCCCTCATCTATGGCTTTGGTTACTATTTCGAAGAAGTCAACTAGGTTTAAGAGGCAAGATCTGGCTTTAACAAAGCTGAATTGGGTAGGGTCCAGTGTTTGGAGGTTCCCAATGTTTTTGTTTATGAGATCCATGATGATGCGCTCCATAGCCTTGCAGACCAGGCTAGTCAGGCTTATAGGGCGATAGTTCCCGGGATCCATTGTGGCGCCACCTTTGTGGAGCGGGATCACTGTTGCTGTACGCCATTCTTTGAGTACATAACCTGTGGTAAGGCCGAGTTGGAACAGTGAATTTGTGAGGGTTTAGTTCATTTTGGAGCTCATGTAAGACTCAGCCCGGGATACCATCCGGTCCCATTGATGCTGTGTTTTTTTACTTTGGAGAGGGCTGCTTTCACTTGTGTGTCTATGATGTCTGGGGGACTGCATTCTTCTGGGATAGACACTGGCCCTTTTGGGGGGGGGGGTAAAGTTTGCACTGAACCTGTCCGCCAGGATGTTGGCAATGTCAGTGGGTTCAGCGTATTTTGTGCCATTTTGCACCAGCTCAGTGGGTTTAGCATATTTTGTGCCATTTTGCACCAGCTCAGAGTAGATCTGAGAGTTGCCACCCAGATTCTTGATGTAGCTAAAGAACGCCTTGTGATTAGAGTATTTTTCTTTTAAAGCTAGCCTTTGATGATTTTATGAGGGATCAAAGTTTCTTGCTAGTACTGATCAGGGATGCCTTCCCTTTTTGGGATTTTGCCTTATGTAATAGTTTTCTCCTTCTGTTGTATAGCTTATTTATGGCCTGGGTCCACCAGACTGGTCTCCTGTTTTTGGAGGAGTGAGTCTTGGTTTTACTTGGGATGGCACGATCCATGCATTCCTGTAGGTGCTCATAGAGTGCATTTGTAAAGGATTCTGCGGTTTGGGTAGCATTTTCCATTAGCCCGGGGGCTTTGAAACTTTCCACCTCGGTCTTGAGAAGTGTAAAGTTTGCTTTTGAGAAATTTTTCACAGTGGTTTCCTTGGCTGGGGGTGGGGTCGGGATGTGGATGTCCATTGTGATTAGTTTATGGTCTGATCTTACCAACGAGGGGTTTACCTCTGGTGTGGAACATTGAGCCCCCATGTTGGTGATGACCAAGTCTAATATGTTGTCCCCTCTTGTGGGAGTGGTGACCAGTTGTTCCATGGCATTTGAGTTTATAAACTCCAGGAACCATTGGGCAAAAGAGTTGGGACTTGAGTAGTTTTCCCAGTCAATGTTTGGGTAGTTGAAATCCCCCAATATCATGGTATTTGGTGAGACTTTCATATTCTCCAATGTTCTCAGGAATGCTGAGTGGGGGTCCTGAGACAAGGTGGGTGATCTGTAGCAGGCTACAAACTGAAAATCAGTTTTACCTATTGTTAGTTGCTCATGGATGGTTTCTGCTGCCTCGTGCAGTGCCACTAACCTGGTGGTGTGTGTATCCTTGATGAAAATGGATACTCCCCCGCCTTTAGTATTTTGGTCCAAGTTCAGGGGCCGAAAAGAATGGTATGAGTTGAATCCTGGTAGTGCTGGGGTTCTCTCTGGGGCCTTGAACCAAGTTTCTTTCACTGCACAGATATCGATTTTTTTCCATACTGAGGAGTGCCCCAAGTGCATGCATCTTGAGGTTTAGACTTCTGGCATTGAGTAGCATTACCCTTAGTTTTTTGTTTCTGGTATTGTCTATGGAGGTGGGTTTGTCTTTTGAGCTTTGCATAAAAAAGGCACTGTGGGGGTGGCAAGAGCCTTAGCCAGTATTCGAAAGCCTAAGGGTGACAGGTGCAAGCCGTCCCTGGTGAAGCAACATGGCTTGTCGAGCATGTCATCCCAGGCTGACAGACACTGGATCCCCTTTGAATGACACCAATAGCTTAGGCAATTGTTAAAATTGATCATTTTGTCTTTATACTGTGGCATCATTCTTGGTGAGGGCATGATGCTACTCAGGGTCAGGGTCATACCAGCCTGGGCTACATGATCAGAGAGCTCCTCTGTCTCTCTTCATGTAGTCCAGGGAGGTACGTCTCAGGTCATTCACACCAACATGGACAATGACAGAGTCATATTGTACCTGCTGTGGAGTGACCTTAGTGCTTGTGTTATGTGGTGAATCCTGGCACCCGACAGGCAGCTTACAGTGACCTTCTCTTTGTTCAGTCTGGCGAGTGGGACGTCAGTGTGCCTGACAATAGAGTCTCCAATTACTAGTGTATTAGGTGTGTTATTTAGCCTTAGGGGCTGTGACTGCGTGGCACACTGACTTTGTGAAGTATGTGATACGTGAAAGTTGTTGTGAGGTAGGGGTTGCTTGGATGTCTGCTTTGGAGGTCTCTGTTGCTTTGGCAGATTTTTATTTAAAGCCTCCAAGTATGTTTTTGTGAGTTCATGTCTTGTTTGCTGGTGCGATTGGTCTATGTGAGACTGGTTGTGTGGTGCGAGTGGTTTTCTTCTCCTCCTGATTGACTGTGCCAGTCTTGGGTTGAGAGAGCTCTGCCTCCAGTTTGGCTGTATAGTTGCATCTCTCACATATATTTGAGTTTGTTGGAAGGAGGAGTGGGTTGTCTGTGTACATAAGGCAATTGTAACATTGCCTCAAGATTCCCAGATTCACCAGCTGGACTGGAGAGTATACCTGAAACTGTGTTTCGGACATGCCTGGATGGTTTAAAGAACTGATTTATTGATTGTCCGGAATGGACGAATAGGGAGCCGTGTACTTCTGGATAGTATAAGGGGATGTAGTGCTAAGGTTTGTTAGTGCTTACTCAGAAATTTGAGCAAGTGCTGAGCTGTAGAATGAAGGTTGAGTGCTTATTTTGAGAGTTTGACTAGTTCTAAGGTAAAAATTGAAGAGCAGACTTTGTGTAGCCGGGAATAGTTTAAAACTGCTTAAACGACGATGCATGACGTTGCGCAATGCACAAAATTGCGCAAAACCACACAAATGCAGGTTTTAAGGCAGGGAACATGAAAGAGATAGGAATTAGCCCAAAACGGCCAATAAGCTACTAGTTGCTGGGCTGAGACCACTCCTCCAGGGACAGATAGGCTGCTCAAAGCTCCCCACTCTCACTGGTGAACAGAGAAGCTTCCTCCTATCCAGTAAGGATATGGGCAACACAGGAACTTAAACCACAGCCCAGAATTCAGCAAAACCTGAAATCTGGACTAAGCTAGTTCAGAAAAGGCGGGAAACAAGGATATTTGTTTTTCTTTTTTTCAACAGAACAACAGTAACTTAACAGAAAAACACTGTAAATGCTTTAAACAGGCTAGCGCTCTTGAGTGTGTAGCCTACAACAGTTAAACAACACAAAAACGATTTAAAGAAGTGCAGGAACAGTAAAAATGCAAAAACAAGCTTTTTCCAGATATTAGAATTAGTAAAGATATATAGACAGATGCAGATAGCTATATATCTATATATATTTGAGAGAGAGTAATTATTGTATGTGTGTGTGTAAATGTATATAAAATGGCATCTTATATATTTATGTGCTTTTAGTTGCCATTTATTGTAAAAGGCTGATTGGGTAAACTCCTTTTCAGCTGAGACCTGGGAATAGAGTTCCACAGTTTAGCAACTTATACAAAGTATAGACTCTCACTGGTATGATTTTAACATTTACGGGTCAAAACTAAGTGTTGGTTCAGTGAACACAGTTCAACGTGAGCATACCTTTCAACTGTCCAGATTTTTGCTTCATGTTTTTGGACTGTTTCTCATAACATTTGTGTTTTTCTGTTATATCGTTGAAGGTGTCATCCATCCATTCATCTGTCCATAAAACTCTTTTCACATTTTTGTACATGGGGTTTGGGTGTCACTTCAACAGAGACGGTCCTGTACAGCCACGGTTTACGCTGCCAGGTGGCTAGCTCTGCCACTGTTCTTCCATACCACACATGCACAGACACTCACACCTGTAGCCAATTTAGAGTGTCTGGTCCACCTACTGCATGTCTTTGGAATGTGGGAGAAAACCAGAGCACCCAGAGGAAACCCATGCGAACATAGGGAGGACAAGCAGACTTCCACTGAAGTCAGTAAATAGAGACATTTTAATTTCAGACTCCACATCCTTCAGAAAATATGTGCTAAAACAAAACTTATTTTCTAGCAACTTTCTAAGATCATAAGAGCAAATTTTAAAACGTGCCCCTGATTTTAGGCCATTATCCCCAATTATCATTGGCTTTGTCCAGATTTATTGCACTTTGAGGTTGAGAAGTATGTCTGTGAGGCAAGTACCAGTTTAATAAAAGGCTGATGGCAAGACATCTTTCTGTGGTACAGAGATTGTTGCAGACAGCCATGATGTGAGTGTCGGGAGTAGATTGATTAGGTAGCTCCAGCAAGTAAACAGACTGGAATGCAGGGCATTGATGGGCTGTGTTCTGGTTAGTTGCAGACTTTGCAACTTTATTATAAGATTGTTCCAGTTTGGCTAGATGAAAGGACTTGGTTAGTTGCTGAGTTACTGTTTCTTTTTCTTGTGGACATCATCTGTTTCATGATTGGTATTGAATTCCTCCCTCTAATTTTTTAACTATCCATTCTTAACATTTCTGCACACAAACAGTTTCCAGAAGCATGCATGCTATTGAGCTAAGCGTGCAAGCTGTGTACTGATATTTTTTCTCACTCAGATATTTCTTAAAATATCTCCATTTGTGGATGATAAATATTGCATAATGTCTCCTGTTACTGCACATTTGTAGGTGGAGTCAGGAATTCAGTGCCTACTGTCTCCTGGTGAAGGGCTCATTCAGTTGGAATGCACAGGCTTGCTGTATTGTAAATCTTTCCTAGCTCAATGAAAGATACTGCATTATGTTTGTTATATTGTTTGCATGTGTGTTGACTTGTTGCAGACCTTCATGCAAAACAAACAAAAATGGAATATGGTTGTTATAATGCTGGGCTTAGTCTTGTCTGCCAGAAACAAATTTGTTAGGGATAAAAGAATGAGAGCATGGAAATAATTAACAGAGAAGGATTTGCACAGCCAGTTAATATAGGCAGTAGAAAAGGGGCAATTCTAGATATACTGCCATGCAAGGAAGAGGTGGGGGTTACATATTGTAGCTCCAGCTATCTGTGGTGGCTGTTAAAAAAGAGATGACAAGGAACTGGACAAAGACAAGTAGTATGGGACTGTTGGAGTCTTCTTTGTGGAGAAGGAATCAGAAGTGCTAGAAAAACATGAGAAGGTGTGACATTTTAGTGTAGTGAGCATGTTTTACAGGAAGTTGTGCCAGCCTCACTGTGTCCTAAATGACCTCTAACTGTCTGCTGTGCACCTGTCCATGGGCTGAGTTTTTTTTTTGTTTTGGCTGTTTTTCTCCAACCATATACACATAACAGAGACCAGATGGCCAGGTACAAGGTTCGATCCTGACCTCCAACCAATGCCTGTTTGGAGTTTGCATGTTCTCCCTGTGTCTCCGTGGGGGTTCTCCCATGTCTGAAAAACATGCTCAGTGTTTCCATCTCAAACTCACCAATGAATGGAGCTGTGGGCAGAAGCACAGACTCTACATGGTGCCCTGTAGGGGGAAGAGTTGTACAGACCAACCACTTGGGGTATCTACTGTTGTGCGCAGTATCCTCAAGATAGGAGAAGACGGATCACAGACTGCGTGCTGTGGCAGGGCTAGCCACTCGACAGTGTAAAATATGGCTCTAGGTAATTTGGTCATGGTGACTAATGTCACCAAAAATGGGCACGGGTAGTTACTGGTGATGAGTGGGTTGAGGACCCGGCCTACTCTGACTCACGCCAGGTACCCCGTGCTAACAGTGGGAGGGGTATATGTGCCCCTATTGGCCATTGTGTGTGCCCACCATAAAGCCTAGCAGCCCTGGGTCAATAAGCTGCTGGCTGGCCGGTGTCTAGTTTTCCAGCCTGGGTTGCCTGTCATAGCTCTGCTTAGCGAAAGCTGGACGTAAAACCAACCTGCCAAACATGAACTGAAAATTGCTACACTTAACGTAGGTTCACTGACAGGACACAGCTTGTAAGTGGATGACATGATGATACGGAGGAGGCTGGACATCCTATGTATCCAGGAGACGAGATGGAAGGGAGTGCAGCAAAGCCACCTGGCTTGGGATCCAGTGTCTACTACTCAGGTGGAGGACAGGCTAGAAATGGTTTAGGAATTGTGAGAGAGAGGCATTAAGGGATTTCATCAGAATTAATGAGAGACTCATGGTAGTCAGACTCCAGTGTAATGATAGGGCAGTATTCATGATCTCAGCCTATGCCCCACAGCAGTGTTGTGATAATGAGGAAAAGAGTGCATTCAGACAGCATGTGCAGGACCTACTAGATAAAGCAGGACAACATGAATTGATGTTGATAATGGATGACTTGAATGCACATATTGGGAAGAAGAATTGCAGCGCTTAAAAACAGCATGTGTTAGGACTACAGAAAAGACGTGGCTGAGCCAGGTGTGGAAATCATGTACATTAGGAAAGCTGGTGGTGGAATGCACAAGTCCAGGACGTCCATTAAAAGACAAACAGAGTGCAGGAAGAAGTGGGTGACAGAAAAGACTTGGCTAACAAAGAAGCTAAGAAAGAAGTTCCAATAGTAAAGAATAGGGCACCAGAGGCACTGTACCAACTTCTGGAAAGTGACTCAGTAAGGGGCACAAAGAAAACTACCAGGTTGCAAGGCAAAGATAGCCGGACACCCTTTATTAGGGATGCCAGCAGCAACCTGCTCACCAGCCCAGAGGACATCAAAGGCAGATGGAATGAGTATTTCCAGCAGCTTTTGAATGAAGAAAACCCCACAGAAGCTGTACTGCCCCAGAAACAGCCTACAATGAAAGAAGAAGAGGAGCCCACCCTAGAAGAAAGAACAGCACTAAGGAAGATGAAGTCTGGGAAAGCAGCAGGCTCAGATGAGGTCAAAGCAGATATGATAAAGATGTTGGGTGAGATGGGGGAGAAATGGCTCCTGGGGATACTCATAGCAGTGTGAAGAGTGAGGTGTGTCCCAGATGACTGGAGAATAAGCATACTCTTGCCAGTGTACAAGAACAAAGGGGACATCTACAACTGTGGGCAGTACAGAGGCATCAAACTTCTATCACATTACATGAAAGTTCTGGAGAAGGGTGATTGATACATTCTACTGCTCTGCATATCTGTTTAAGATGGGAGATGAGCAGTTTGGATTCAGATAAAGATGCAGCACAACTGACCCAGTGTTTGCATTGAAACAGATACTTGAGAATGTTTGCATTGAAACAGATATTTGAGAAGAAGCTAGAGATGAGAGTCCAACTGGGCATTCCTAGACTTGGAGAAAGCATATGACAAGGTGCCAAGAAAGCTGATGTGGGCAGTACTGCAGTGGTTTGAAGTCCCAGAAACATTGGTAGAATTAGTGCAGACTATGTACAAGGACCCAATGACACAAGTATGGACAGTGTTCGGCCTCACAGAGGGGTTCCTAGTGGGTTTGGGTGTACATCAGGGTTCAGCTCTCAGCCCACTGCTGTTCAAACTGGTGATGGACTACATTAGCAAACAGGCTGGAGGGGATGGTTCAACAAAGCTGCTGTATGCAGACGGTGTGGCAGTACTGGCAGACTCTGAGCTAGGACTTCAGCAAAGGATAGGAGAATGGAATGCAAATCTGAAGGCACATGGGATGATAAGACTGTGGTAATGGCAGCAAATTGGGGAAATCAGAAGAAGCTGAGAATAGAGATGAAGGAGAAGATAGTGGAACAGGTAAACAGCTTCAAGTATCTGGGAGGAGTAGTTGAGGAGAAGGGTAGTCTGAAATGAAGAGGTCAAAGCTAGAATCAGAGGGGTTCCAGCCAACTGGCATATAGAGTATCAGACATAGTCTATGACCGAAGAATGCCAAAGAAGCTGAAAAGTAAGGTGTACAAGACAGTGGTGCGACCAGTACTACTGTATGGTACAGAAACCTGGGCAGTAAAGGCAGAACAGTTGAAGCTAGAGGCGATGGAAATGAAGTGCCTGAGAAAGGTGATAGGGTGCACACTGTGGGACAAATGAAGAAATGAGGACATAAAGAGCAAAAGCCAAAGTAGCTCCAATTGCAGAAAAGATGAGAGAACAGATTACGGTGGTTTAGGGACATGTGTAGAAAAGCAGAAGACAATCTGGTGAGGAAGATTTGGGACAGACAGGAAGAAGGTAAGAGGAAGCGAGGACGTCCGGCAAAGAGGTGGATGGATTGTGTAAAAGAAGATCTGTGACAGGCAGGCTTGAGTGTTGAAGAAGGCAGGAGTTTGGCACTGGATCGAGTTGGCGACAGTTAACACGATACCCCGACCTCATGTAGAAAAATGGGGCTGATGATGATGCACATAAAATGTGCAAGTCGTGTACATGCTGTATGCTTAATGTGGGGATGCTGTTTACTCACTCAAACAAAGCATGTCCAGCTAAGTGCCAAACCTGTACTGGATGTTAAATTGTGCCAGGAGGTGCACACCCTTACTCACCTCCATGGGAAGGGTGAGCAGACATGATCCTCCTCATTCTTGTTCCTACCTGGCAAAAGTCTTTTTTAATGTTTTTCTTTGTCTTTGAGTTAAGAACAACTTAAACGTCAGTAGTTAGGGGTATGTTGTAGTGGTTTTTTTTTCTCATGCATTTCTACTTGGTCTTCCTATAGAGCATAGCATGACCTTCTCAAGCAGTCTGGTTTCATCACCTGTGAAATCCTAGTACTTCTGCTATGTAATGGTCCATAACTGGGTTAAAAAGGACTTTATTTACTTCCTTGATTGTGGGTTCCAGCTGTATGGTGATCTGATTGTGAATTATGTGTCTGCTGGACAGTTAGGACATGAACCTGCAGTACTATGACCATTCAGCAGTCAGAACGTTCAAAGGCTATTAACCTTACACACAGAGACACACCCACACAGGGCCATCCTTGATTCTTTACCTGTAGGTCAGGCCTTTCTGTAACTTTCCATTTATTTCCCACCACAGGAGAATATTTAGATGGCATCAGGTTGCATGAAGTTTTGTTTAAAATCAGAACTTCCTGCTGCTTGCGTAGTGATTTTCTTTTTATATTTAATGATTTGTCAATAATTTAGTCTTTTGTCAAGTGATGTATCAGCAGATAGTGACACGTTCTTACATACTTGGAGACCCAGTGCTGAGGGTTTGGAAGTTCGTAGTCAGGACAGTCCACTTTCTGACAACAGTGCATTTTCAGAACAAGTGATTTTGGTAATGTATACACTCAGAGAAGCTTGGCTTTCTAGAAAACAGTTGGGCACGAAGTTGTTTATTTCCTGGTGCTTCAACAAAGTATTAGTTTAACTGTGTGCACACTTATGCAACCAGCTTATTGTACATTTTTTATTATTTTTATATTTTTCCCCTAACAGATTTGTTTGTTTTTCAACTGAATTGTACAGGTTATTGGTCACATTAAAGGTGGGAAAAGTTTTGAAATGATTTATTGTGGTGTCATTTTTTTATATCGCAAACACCTGGCATTTTAACAGGGGTGTGTACACTTTTTATATCCGCTGTATCTTGATTACAAAAATAAACAAACTGAATGACTTGTTTCCTGTGTTAATAGACACTCTTGCAGTAGTCACTTCTGGGGTCTTCTGTCAAGGATAGCCCAACATCTGGCCAGTATAGCAAAGCCTTTACTTTCTAGGAGCATTGTATGCCAGATGTATGCTCTCCGCGCAGGGAAGGCATAAAGTTATGGTGTATGAACGCTTCAAAACTGGAACTTAATTTCTGCCATCTAATCACCATTATCAAGCATCAGTCTGAATGCTCTTCACTGTGCTAGTTATGCCAAGCCTACGCTTTCAGATTTGTACCCCATTGGTGGGTTCCTTTTTCTTTTATAATAGTTTACATGTCATCCAAGAAAGGGAAATGTCAATATGGGAGACGGATTCCCAATAAGGACGCCACAATATGTGCCTGTTTTGCTTAGGTATGTCTCACGACCACACTTAATGTTTCATCTGTCAGGCTTTTGTACCGAAGACTTTGTGTAGCAATCTTTCTTCCCTTTCCATTTACCTTGAGAACCAGCATCTTAAGTGGTTTCCCCCAAGGTACCATGGCAAACGCCATTTGCCCCAAGGCACAGCTTCCACTTAGTGAAGAAATCTAGGCCTGGAGCCTGCTGCTATCCAGCCTCCACTGGACATGTCTCTTGAGGTCGATGAGAACTCGGAGGACCATCCAGTATTGCCATAGGTTTGCTGTCCTGAACCTTCTTGAATGCCAGCACTAAACAGGTTCTCGCACATCCTCTGATGCCTTGCAGATGTCTACAGCAGATGGTGAGGGGGAGCCCTAGCTGATAATCTCTAAGGGGCCTAACAGGATTCCTCAGAACCTTGTTAGGGAAGAGGTGCCAGGTACATTGATCAAATCCAGGTAGGGGGTCCGAGCCACTATGCTTTGTCAAAGTGGATGTCCCTTTAAAGAAAAGGCAGAAGACTAAGCATGTGGTGCCAGCTTTAAAACCTCCTCTGGGGGGAGGGTTCAGTTCCTGCACTTCCTTGATCCTCTACACCCAAAAGGGAAAGGTCCCCTTGTCCTCGGGTAAAGATGTTGACTCCTTAACTTACTCCTCTCATTTGCCTTCCCCTTTAGACTATGGGTCTGAGGAGGAGGAGGAATCTGTTAGTCCTGATGGAGGAACCATCATAGGTTCATAGGTAGGTACTAGGCTGTCGGCCCTAGTGACTTTACAAGCCTAGATAAAAAGCTACCCTGGCTTTTGCCACCCAAGAAAATTATTTTCCTGTGCCCCTGTTGAGCAGAGCCACAGAGGTGATCCCCGGGGTGAATTTCCTATTTCCCATCCAATCATCAAGATTTTTCTTGAAGAGCGCTAATTAGGAGCTTTGTTTGATATAGATATGTAGTTTGTTCCAGAGTATTGGAAGTTTCTGGGACAGGAATCTATCCCTCCAGCATGTTCTGTTTATTGTGATGCCCAGGTTTAGGTCCCTAGAGTGTAGCTCGGAGGGATTGGGATTTCTTTAAGTGGAGCATGTCCAACAAATCTGGGTTTGACATAGCTTTGTATGTTAAGCAGAGATCGCCTCTAAGTAGGCGATATGCGACGGAGTAAAGCTGGAGTTTTTTGAGACAGTCTGCGTAGGACATCTGTTTGAGACCAGTAATCCTCTTTGTGAGGTATTTCTCCAGCCTTTCCAGTTGTTGTAGATGTCTTGTGAGGTACATACCAAAAGGGGCGTTGTACTCTATAATGTGTCTAATGAGTGATGAGTAAAGGCATACAATGACCTCCCTTTTCCTGGATGAGAAATCTTTTGTGATGACGTGTGCCACGTAGAAGGATTTCCTGACTACTGTGGTGATGTGATTATCAAAGGCAAGACTACTGTCCACCTGTGTCCCAAGGTCTCCAATCACACTTTCAGTGTTAAGTAGACTACCACCTATGTGGTAGCTCATGGGTACAGAGTTTTTACCAAAGGGGATGACAATGCACTTTTTGGCATTGAACTTGAGGCCATGGTTTTGACACCAGGCATCTGTCTCATTGAGGCCCTTTTGTAGGATGTCCACATTGTTAGGAGTTTGTTATGGCTTGTAGTTTGCAGTCATCTGCGAATTTCATTAGCCAAAGAACTTCTGCATTAGCCTGTACTTCAGAAAAGTAGATACCAAACAGGAGAGAGGACCCAGGACTGAACCCTGTGGTACTCCACTTGTCACTAGTCTGAAGTTGGATTTGGAGTGTGCTACTTTCACAGTGTGGGTTCTGTCAGTGAGCCAGTTGGCAACCCATCTTGTGACATAGGGATTTATACCTAGTTTAGTGAGTTTATCTATAATTCCAGAGTGGGGGTGGTGTCAAAAGCCTTGTCAAGATCTAGATAGGCTGTGTGAACCACCTTACCCTTGTCTACAGCTTTGGTGACTGCTTCAAAGAAGGCAGTCAGGTTTAGCAGACATGATCTGCCTTTTACAAACCTGAAATGGGTGGGGTCCAGAGTTTGCAGATTACCAATGTCTTTGTTTATAAGTTCCATGATGATACGTTCCATGGCCTTGTAGACCAGGCTTGTTAGGCTAATGGGGTGGTAGTTCCCAGGGTCTGTGTTGGCTCCCCCTTTGTGGAGTGGGATAACTGTCTCTGCACCATTCATGGGCACAAAGCCTGAGATGAGGCTATGACTGAACATGGTGCTTAGGTGGGGTGCCAGTTCATTCTGAAGTTCATGTAGAACGCGTCCTGGGATGTTGTCAGGTCCCATGGATGCTGTGTTCTTGGCTTTGGAGAGTGTGGTGTTTACCTGTGCAGCCGTGATTACAGGAACTTTACATTCTTCCGGTATAGAGATGGGCCCTTTGGGGGGGGGGGTAAAGTTAGCACTGACCCTATCTGCCAGAATGTTGGTAAGATCAGTTGGTTCTGTATATTTAGTGCCCATGTGCTGTAACTCAGAGCAAATCTGAGTGTTGCCATTGAGATTCTTGACATAGCTATAGAATGCTTTGTAGTTGTCTTTAGAATCAGTGGCGATTTTTGTTTTCATAACTAGTTTTGGAGGATTTTATGAGGGATCTCAGCTTCTTACTGAGGCTGACCAGGGAGTTCTTCCAATCATGGGATTTTACTCTCTTGCAACAGTTTCTTTCTTCTGTTGTAGAGTTTGCTTATGGCAGGGGACCACCAGATTGGCTTCCTTTTTTGGAGGATAGCTTCTTAGTTCTATTAGGGATAGCATGATCCATGCACTCATGTAAGTGCTTATAAAGTGCATTTGTATAGGATTCAGCAGTCATGCCTCTGTTGTCCATCTGCATGGGTGTCGTGAAGTTTGCCACTTCTGTCTTAAGAAGTGTGAAGTTGGCTTTGGAGAAATTGTTTACGGTGGTTTCCCTAATGGGGGGGGGGGTTGGGGGAGGGATGTGGATTTCTAGGCTGATTAGCTTGTGGTCGGATCTGACCAATGAGGAATTGACCTCTGGTGTGGAACACTGGTCGCCCATGTAGGTAATGACCAGGTTTAGGGTATTGCTGCCCCTGGTGGGGGTGTGGATAAGTTGATCTAAGGCATTGGAATTTATGAATTCCAGAAAATGTTGAGCAAAAGATTTGGTACATTAGAAGTATTCCCAGTTAATGGTGGGGTAGTCAAAATCGCCCATTATTAGGGTGGTGGGTTGTACCCTAATATTTTCCAGTGCATCAAGAAATGAGGAGTGGGAATCCTGGGGTATGGTGGGGGATCTGTAGCAAATTACAATTTGGATTGTGGTCTTGCCCAGAGTTAGTTGCACTTGGATAATCTCGGATGCATTATGCTGAGCAACTAGCCTGGAGGTGTGGATATCCTTAATGAATATGGACATGCCTCCACCTTTAATGTTTCGGTTCAGGTTAGGTGGCCGAAATGTGTGGTATGAATTATAGCCTGGTAATGCAGGGGTGCTTTCTGGAGCTTTGAATCAGGTCTGTGTCACTGCACAGATGTCTATGTTCTCCATTTTAAGGAATGCCTCGAGTGAATGTATTTTGAGGTTTAGACTTCTAGCATTGAGTAGCATTACCCTCAGATTTTGCTTGCTTGTACCTATTATGGTGGTGAATTTGTCTCTGAACCTTGCCTAAAAAAGGCACTATAGAGGGGTAGCAGGAGCCTTAGCCAGTATCTGGAATCCCAAGGGCGACAGGTGCAGACCATCTCTGGCAAAGCATCGTGGTCTGTCGATCATGTCATCCCAGGCAGACAGGTACTGGATCCCCTTAGCATGACACCAGAAGCTTAGCCAACTGTTGAAGTCAATCATTTTGTCCTTGTACTATGGTGTCATTCTGGGTGATGGCAGGATGCTACTCAGGACTAGGGTCATACCTGCCTGGCCTACAAGATCAGAGAGCTCCTCCATGTCTCTGTTCATGTAATCTAGGGAGGTATGTCTCAGGTCATTCACACCAACATGGACAATGACAGAGTCATATTTGTACTTGTTGTGGAGTGACCTGAGTGTGTGCATTATGTGGCAGATCCTGACACCAGACAGTAACTTTCTCCTTGTTTAACCTGGTGAGTGGAACATCAGTGTGCCTGACTATAGAGTCACCTATAACTAGAGTGTTGGGTATGGTGTTAGGCCTTATGGACTGTGGGTGAGTGACACACTGAGTTTGTGGGCTGTGTGTCATTTGGGTTATGTTGGAGGGTGGAGGTTGCATGCGTTTCTGCTTCAGAGGTCTCTGTTGCTTGAGCAGATTTTTATTGAGAGCCTCCGCGAATGCATGTGGAGACAATCTTGTGTATGGTGGAGCATTTTAAATGAGATTGCTCTCTGGTATCAGACATCCAGAAAAAGCATCCGAACCTCCAGTGCCTAAGAAGCCTGACAGTTTTTTTTAATAAAGTGCCAGATGCCTGCAAATTCTTATATAAATGCCCTTCTTTTGATCCAACTTTGATTTCTGTCTCTACAGATAAGCCCTCTAGACTGCCCTCTTCTATGCTTCTTTTATCTGATAACAGTAGAGCTATGAAGAGGATTGGGAAGAAAGGTGTAGACTTCTGCAGCTTTAGCATTTAGAGATATAAAAGTCCAGACCCACATGACAAGATAGGGTCATAATTTAGGTATGTGCTAAAGTATCTAGTTCCTTTGCTCCCTTGTCTCAAACTGGAATTTCACTTGTGGATTTGACAGCTCTCTCTCAATCCTGGTATTCCTTTCCTACCTCCTCAGCTGTTTCCAGGACTCTTCATGGACACCTTAGAGGTGGGGTGGGGAAGCACTTCAGACACCCTCAAGGTTCAGGGCCTTTGATCCACTCAGCAGAGGGCAGATAACATCAACATCAAAGAAATGAGGGCTCTTATTTTGGCTATTCAAGCTTTCTACTCATTTTGGGTTCAGGTCCATTAAAGGTTTATATAGACAACACCAAGGCCATGTGGTACATCAACAAACAAAGGGGCACAAGATCTTACCTTTTTTGCAGACTAGCCCTTCAAGTGTGAGAAATAGTCATCCATCTCCAGGTGACCCTACAGGGAGTCTGTTTACCTTCAGAATGCTGTCTTCTGGCAGATTCTCTCAGCAGCCCAGGACACAGACTCATAAATGGATGCTTCCCAGAGATGTGTTTCTGGAAATAGTTCATTGGTGAGGTATTCCTCAAGTGGAACTATTTGCCTCCCCTCTGAACAAGCAACTCCCTCAGTTATGTTCTAGCATCCCAAGTCCTTTGGCTTGGAAAGTGGGAACCATGTCTTTCTCTTGGAAGGGAATGTTCCTTTATGCCTTTCCTCCCCTTCCTCTTCTTCCCAAGGTCCTTCACAAGATTGACAAGGTCTCTCCAAAAATCTAGTTGGTGACTCCCTTTTGGCCCAGACAGCACTGGTTCCCCTTTTATTTCATTTGGCCAGGGGCAATTATTACAAGTTACCTACAACACCACATGGATACAAAGGATCTCCCCTTCACCCTCACCTGTCAATTCTTCTTGCACTTTGGTGATAAGGTTTTGATTCCTTTCCAACACCACTTTTCTGCAGATATGCTTAGGGTTCAGCAGGAGGGTAGGAAACCCAATACCAGAAAATCGTATTTATATATTTGGCATTTGTTTACCAGGAAAGTCCGACTGGGTCATGAGGTACCCGTTGTCAGTTGAGGCCTGGGGAGAAAAGCTCCAGATGCATACGGTTAACAGAATGAAAAACTAAACAGACATAATAAAGTCATAACATTCAAGCACAAAATTTGAAAAACTACACATTAGTTTATCAGAATAAAAACTCGGCAGACATAATAGTCAGTGTTTAAGCATAAATTATATGGAAAGCCTGATAATAGGAAGATGCAGCATTATTTACCTAATAGATGATTATCATGATGATTATTAATGTTCTAGAGGACATGAACTTTGATAACAGATTATATTGGTGAAGGCGTAGGATAGTACAAGTAGAGAAGGGTAGGGTATGATGGGGGGGGTAGTAGGAATAAATGTGGAAAAGGTATGAGTGTAACCTCTGGGGAGTAGGTGCAGAGGAAAGGATAGTAGGGTAAGTTAGTAGTGGGGATAGGAAGAGCAAAGGTAAGAAAAAGGTATAAGAGTACTTCAGCCTGGGCTCATATAGGAACAAATCCAAGCTTTGTTGAATTATTCTTTTTATAGAAGTTTTGAAGGAGTGCAGTCTAGTAGCAGTTTTGATAGTTAAAGGAAGGGAGTTCCATAGTTTGAGCACAGAGCAGGAGTAAAGGCTTTGGCATGGGACTTTTCAGAATTACTATAATCTAAGAACTTACAAATAGAGCAAGGCAGATGTGGTGAATGGATCTTCTAGATGATGTCAGGTCCAAGACAGAATGCTCTGTATCACCAAGAGACCTCTCAGATTAATATCTCAAATATTACTGCTGGGATAGCTTGCATAATTACATCACTTCTTGCATTTGACTATAGCTCCCAGCTAAATACTGCTGGAAGCTGGCAGTATTTAGCATCTACCTGTGAAAATACATAGACCTCAGATCTTTGTCAGATGCTGGAAATCCTAAAACAATTGCATTCCTTCATGCTTTCAAAATTAATTCACCCTAAAGACAATACAGAAAGCTTCTTGGCACAGACTCTGTCTCTCTAGCTAGCTGCAATGAAAACTGAAAGATACCATCTTTTATTGTGTAGCATATAAAGTAATTTCATTTCAGCAATTTTCCTAAAATTTGCTGGACTGAAGTTAACCTCCTGTATTCCAGCCTCCACTCTTAAAATGTGTACATATAGACAGTTACAATAGTGCATGTACATTTCAGTTTTCTTCCAGTAGGACACACTGTAGATGCATTTCAAACACTTAAAATACTTTTTCAACACAAGTCTGTACAAACCACTTTGAGATGCACATGACATATGGTTTTAATGCAGTTGTAACACAAGCATCTGATATAAATAATTTCCAATATTCCCCAATGACTTAGAATTAATTGCAAAGTTCCAGCTAGCTGTGCTGGCAGTATCTCCTTCATGCCAGGACATTGGGTTTGACAGTTTCTAAGCAAACCCATCCTCCTGGATTTCAAAGGTCCTTTAATTTTGTTCATTTCATGGCAAACAGTTGTCTGCTTCTTCTGCTTGGGCATACTTCTCAACTGACCAGATTTTTGCCTCATATTTTTGGTCTGTTTCTTATACAATTGTGGCTCTCTGGCAAATCACTGGCAAATTGCTGGAGGATAAAGTCAGATAATAATGGCACACGTTTGTTTCAGACATCATATCCTTCCTGCAGAAACCTATTCTGTCAACTTCCTAAGTTTGTAAGAGCAATATTTAAAGTATCCCTATTTTTGTCCTTTGTCCCCTCCATTGTTTGTGCCTTTGGTCATATTTCTTGCTCTAAGAGGTTGAGAGGTATGTTCGTGGGCAGTGGCTTCCTCTGGTACTTCAAGGGTGTGGACGTCATCTTCATCGTTGAAGCTGCTATATGTTGTTCAGTTTGCATATGTAATAAACATTACAAATTGGATGTCATTTCCAGAGCCAGGGCAGGTTTTGCCAAAGCTATCCTTCACCCTTCCTCTTTCATACCTTCTTGGTAGCTTTTGTACTCCCCTAGAGAGGATGAATAGTGCAACAGTGATATGGAAGGACATAGCACAGTTGTGTATATGCTCACCTTAATAGTAACAGTCTTCTTTTTCACTGCTGCAGTGTTCACTGCCTCCTACCCCCTGTTCTTTTTCTCCTTTGCCATTGATGGTATTTTCTTTCTGGCTGACAGATTTTTCTACTCTTCTTTCCTTCCTTTTTCTAGATGTACATGTTCTCCTTTCCATTGGGTGACCTGATTCTCCCTGTGCACTTCATTTCTGGGTTGTGAGCATTTGTGTCACCTTTATGCCGTACGCTTGTGTGGGGAGCATATTAAAGATTTTGGTATACTGGCCAGACACTGGGGTATCCATGGCAGGAGATCCCAGAGGTGATAAATATTGCAACAGTGAAAATAATGACTTCTGTTATGGTTATATTTCTGTACTTTCTCCAGACAAACCGTACCAAGGTCAATGCAGTGTTCTACAAACATAATTTCTTAATCTGCCTTTTCATATTAACAGAAATAATTAGAGTTAATTAATAGTTTATGTCCAGGTCCTAGGTTAATCAGAACATGTGTTTTAGCTGTGTAACATATTTTTTAGTTTCCTGAGTGCAAGCACACTTTTGATGGGAATGCTTGAGTTTAGACAGGGTAGTGGTGAACACCCAGCCTGATCTACCAGCTTAACTCCATTTTTTGAGAAGGGTATTTTTGTTTCCTTTGTAATGACTCATAGTGAGTTTGTCTAAAATGTACAAGTGGAAGCTTCCATGATCTGGGAAATGAGAGCAGTGCTTGGCTAGTTGTTTTTTGAGAATCTGGAGTCTAATGTCAGACAGATGGTTCCTCGCTCTGATTTTGAACTTGTTCACAGTTTTCCCTACATAAAAAAAAACAACTGCAGCCATTACATTGTGCACATCACAAAAGCAGTGTTGCAATTACCAAAATGAGTGCTGTTGATTTTTTTCTCTCCTGAGTACTGGGCAAAAGAAATGGCCCTCTTTGCTCATACAGTTGCAATAAGTGCTAAAAAGAGGAACACAGAGATAAGTCTCCTTTTGTCCTCTTCCACTCCAAATTTGTACCTACCTAGTCCCTGATATTCCTGGCTTTCTTGAAAATAATTCAAGGATGAGGTCCTTTGCCATTTATTGTCTGTAATCACCAGCTTGTTAATCATGATCTTTGATTATTTTTGTAATCTACTGTAAAAGTGAAAGCCATGCTTCTTTTTTTGTTTTGTTTTCCTCCTGTGGGTCTTGGTGTTGGTTTCTGTTGAGCAGTGGGAGCCTTCCAGAAGGGGGTCCCTCAAAATGGGGTCCTCTGCCTCCTTTAAAGTTCTGATGAGGTTGAAGCTGGAATTCAGTAATCTATTGCTGTACTCTCATCCAAAAAGTCTTGGTGTAGGCTGATTTAGATTTGTAATGAAATCTCTAAGCTCTTTGGAGACTCGAGCAGTTCTCATCCCCTGAGGTTTTATAATTCTTCTCTTAGTGATCTAGGAATGCATGCTTTTACTGTGCAGCAGTATATTAACCCTGGTTGGTTTTCTGAACAAGTTTTTGGAGGCATTTGTTTTCAGTGTCCTTAGATATGGTTAGGTCTAAACACTGACAGAGGACTAGCTGTAGGAGGTCGTGAATTTCAGGAAACTAGTGGAATTACTGATATCATTGTAAGTCATTCATTGTGACTCCATCCCCCTCCCTGAAGTCTTAAAAAAATGTCATCAATGAAACAAAGGTATAATTTCATTGATGCATAATAGGGGCTTTGGTACACTGTCTCCTCCTCCCATTTTCCAAGAGCCGCATTGGCAAGGCTTGAGGCCATGGCCACCCCAGTAGCTATTCCAATTGTGTGCTTATAAAATCTGTTATTAAACATGAAGTAGTTATTTCTTTGGGTTAGGTATAATCTTCATAGAGCTTCTGTCCGTCCTGTTAATACATTATTGTCCTTTTTGTATGCTTCTGTTACAACTGTTATGAGTCCCAGGATAACCATTACACATACTTGAATGTTTGAGTCATTCACAATTCAGCCCAACACCTTATTCATGGGTGAGTTCAAGTGTTCAACCATAAACTGGGATACATTCACTACCCCTAATCTGCAGGCTGCTGATTCCTGGATTTTGACAGTGCAAACACCCTGGAACAGTTATTCTGCACACCTACTAGGGGTGCAAATATCCTGGATCTCGTGCTCACAAATATATGGGAATGTTGCACTGCCCCTTGTGTAATATACTTTCCTGGTCAAATCAGATCAAAGAGGAGTAACCCTTGAAATAAATATGAAGGCTGAACTCCCAGCAAACCCTAGAACTTTTAAGAGCTTTTCCAAGGCTAACTACTTCCTATTAAGTGAAGGCATAGCTAAATTCCAGGCTCTCACAAACTCTGAGATCATGGTGGCTTGTGTGGAAGTGTTTACGGAAACCCTGTTCAGGCATGTAAATAACTCCATAGAAACAGCAGTACTAAGCTTAAACTTGGGGCAAGCCCCCTTGACAGACCTCCAGTATAAATAGGTGAAGCAACTGTTTCACCCCTGCATCCACATATACAATAGAAGTTCCCCAAGAAAGTGAATTGGAAAGAAAGAGTCGAGCTGGGAGCAATGGCTCGTCTTCTGTCCAAGATAACATTTTGCAATTTCCTCCACAAGGTTAAGGACATGCTCTCCAGGTGCGAACAAGCGGGAAAGATCCTGTCTGCTATAGGTGGGGTTTTTTTTTTTTTTTTTTTTGTGCCCCCCACACCCCCCCTAACTATATATATCAACTCCAGGGTCACACAACATTGGGGAAGGGGGCAAATGCTTGTTGATCAAATGAACTGTCGACCAAATAAACAGTCGATCATATGAACTGTCGACCAAGTCATATAGACCCTATTAAACATAGTATCCCAGGGGTACAGATTTCATTTCCATACTTTGCCAATTCCAAATGGATGGCTGGATCTGCCACAAAACCAGTGGGCAGAGGCCCAGAAACCAGTCATGTTCCTCATGGATATGGGGGCTATTCAGTCGGTACCAGAAAAGGAAAAGGGACAAGGATTTTATTCAAAACTTTTCCTGGTACCCAGAAAAGGCAATTCATGGCGTCCAATACTGGACTTATCTTCTGCACACATTCCTAGACATTTCAAAATGCTGAGTTTACAACAGCTACTGCCTATGCTAGGCAAGAATGCTTAGTTAGTAACTCGAGACTTAGAGGCATACCTGCATATCCCAATAAGGGAATCTTGCAGAAGATACCTCTGCTTCAAAGCAGGTTTTTTGCATTACCAATTCTCTGCACTGCCCTTTGGTTTATCTACTGGGCCCAGGGTCTTTACAAAGTGCCTGGCAGCAGTAATTGCATTCTGCAGACAAAGAAATATTCAAATTTATCCTTATCTGGATGGTTGTCTCATTCAGGCAGAGGACAGGGACACTCTTCTTCAACATCTGGCGTTTGTAAAAAGGTTTCTAGCATGCCTAAGGTACACCATAAACGAAAAGAAATCACAACTGGTACCCTCTCAAATAATTACATTCCTTAGTGCAAGCTTGAATTCAACTGCCCAGATGGCTTACCTCACGCCAGACAAGCAAATGCAATTGACAACATACTTCAAACAAATCGCAGCAACAAAAACCCAGTTATCTGCAAGACAAATTCTGCAGGTTTTTGGGTTCATGGCATCCTGCATTCTACTAATTCCATATGCGAGACTGCATATGAGGAAACTTCAATGGTACCTAAAAAGTTTATGGAGTCAACATTGTCACAGCCTGGAAACAATGATTTCTCTCATTCCCTGCCTACAACAGGAGTTTCTTTGGTGGGCAGAGGCATGTCACCAAAACAAGGGACTGTCATTCACTCTACTCCCTGCCACCCAAACCCTAACTACAGACTCCTCAGACTATGCTTGGGGGGCCCACCTGGCAGGGAGATGCATTCAGGGCAAATGGAGCCCAAACAAAATGCATCAGCATATCAACCAGGAAGAAATGCTAGCTGTTCAGAATGCTCAGACAGCCTTCAAGGACTTACTTCATCCAGGACAGCTGATAAAGACAGACAACACCACAGTTATGTGGTAAATAAACAAACAGGGGTGTACCCATTCCTACCCCCTTTTCAGACTAGGCATGGCCTTATGAAACACAGCCTTGACTTACCAAATACATCTTCAAGCTCAATTCCTGCCAGGAAAGCAAAATACTCTGGCAGATGACCTAAGCAGAAATCTTATGGACCTGCACGAATGGAAACTGGATCCGCAAATCTTCAGCTTGTTAACACAGAAATGAGGAAGCCCAGACATAGATCTATTTGCCTCTCCCCAAAACTATCAGTTGGACAAATTCTGCACAAGAACTCATCACAAAAAGGCATGGAAAGTAGAGGCTCTATCCTTCAGCTGGAAAAACCTGTCAGTCTATGCCTTTCCCCCTCTGCCTCAACTCTACAAGATCTTACTAAAAGTCAGACAGGAAAAACAAAAAATGATTCTAATTACTCCAGACTGGCCTCGCCAACACTGGTACCCGCTTCTAAGGAATATGTCACACCTTCCTCTGTGGTACTTGCCTCAAACACCTCATCTACTGTCTCAACAGAACTATCAAATTCTGCACACTCAGCTCCAAACTCTGAATCTTGCAGCATGGCTAATCAACTAATTATTCAAACCACATCTCTCCGTAAACCTGTGATGGGATGTCATGTTGGAAGCCAGAAGGCCTACTACTAGAAAATCTTATGCTGTTAAATGGAAGAGATTCTGTGCTTGGAACCAAGCACAAGGAATAGACACAGCAAAGCCCAATATTCCTCAGATTTTACAATCCTTGACTGAGATGCTTCACAAGGGCCTATCTTTTTCTTCAATACAAATCCATACCTCTGCCATCTCAGCTCATTACAACACAGAGACTTCTCTCTTTTCTCATCCACTGCTAAAACAGTATCTCAGAGGGGCCAAAAATTTAAGGCCTCCCAGGAGAGCACCAACTCCTGCATGGGACTTCAATTTTGTGCTGGAAAAACTCACCCTGCCTCCTTTTGAACCAGTAGCTACTGCGGATATAAAATTTCTATCTTGGAAGACAGCTTTTGTTTTGGCAGTCACTTCAGCTAGAAGGGTTTCAGAGCTACAGGCTCTCATGGCAGTGGAGTCTTTCATTATATTTTACCTAGACAGGGTGGCCCTCAGGACCAGTCCTTCTTTTATACCTAAGGTGGTATCCAGTGTGGCTCTTAACCAGACTATTCACCTGCCAACTTTTTTCCCAAATCCGCAGAACAAGGGGGAGCGGATTCTGCATTCATTGGATGTACACAGACAACTAAGATTCTACTTAAACAGGACAAAATCTCTAAGAAAGTCTGAGCAACTACTGGTAGCATTTGCTGCAGGATCAGAGAGGAAGGCTATATAAAATCAGACTATTTCTAAATGGATAAGCCACTGCATTCATTTCTGCTATTTGCACCATGGTAAACCCGTGCCCAAGGGGATCAGATCCCATTCCACCAGGGCTACCTCTACTTCAGCAGCTTTTCGCAGAGGGGTCCAAACCAAAGAATTCTAGAAGCTGCTACTTGGAGCTCTGTTCATACATTCACAAGGCATTACCATTTATCTCTCTTCTCTAAATCCAGGGCAGACTTTGCCACTGCAGTCCTGCAGGGCCTTATAGCTGCTCCTAATGCTGTTTAGATCCATCCTCCCATCCATAGCTTTGGGAGTCTACCCAAATGTTATGACTGCAACAGTGAAACATGAAGAACATAGTACATTTGTGTACACTTACCATAAATGTAGATGTTCAAGTGTATTCACTGTTGCAGTCCGGGTTACCCATCCGCCATCCCCCATTCTATACCTTTTCTTTCCTTCACTATACTCAAAAGCCTTTGTGGTGTATTTGCTTTTAGTTGAAGGTAAATTTTATGTTTCTAATGTGCATTTATATGTTTACAGTTTTATTGATATATTTTTGCTCCCCATTTGGGGGGCACCTGACTTCTGGGGCAAGAAAAACGGATTAAAATGGCATCTACTGCATGTTTTATACCCCTGATGACCTGACGTCATGGAAGAGGAGACAGCAACCGACGCTGGACCCAAGACTTTGTTATTCAGGCCGACTGAGGGCAACCTGCCAGCAGATTACCCAAATGTAATGACTGCAACAGTGAATACACTCGAACATCTACATTTATGGTAAGTGTACACAACTGTACTTTCCCCCAGGGGCAGAAGGGGGAACTAGAATAGAAGACGCCATCCTCACGACAGAGGTGGTCTGCACTCTGCAGAACCCGGGCTTTAGAGATCCTTTCTCAGATGGGCCCTGTCAGCACTCCTGAAGGGAGACCTAACTGTCCCATCACTGGAGGCAGTCAGGGGACATTTATCCGTGCATCAGAGAGCCAGGCTATCTATCATGAAAGATTCATGGGTGTAGAAGATTATATCCAGAGGTTATACCATACTGTTTTCCCTAGCCCCTCCCACAGTTATGAAAAAAACACCCTGATGTTCCACCCAGTATGAGGGAAGCAGCATCTCTAGAGACTGATATCCCATCAGTTGAATGAATGAACAATATCATCAGATAAAGTTATATACTCATCATAATGTTCTATATGTGTTGTCCATGTTCATTCTTCCTCAGCTTCCCACCCACCTACTCCCTCCTTTTGTTTCCCTTTTGCTCGTTTGAGCTCCAGCTTCCCTTTTCCTTTCTGTCTTTGATAATTTCTGTAATAGGTTGTGCTTTTATATCTAGGGGCAGCAAACTTGATCTCAGGTACCTTAGGTTGGTGGTTATTTATGGGTAAAGGAAGGAGCTCAAGAGTTCTAGGATCTGATGATCTGGTAGAAGCTTCAGAGTCCGATCAGAGTATCTGATCCAAACCCATCAGTTGAAGAATGAAAAATGGAACGTTATGGTGAGCACATAACTGTTTGTTTTTTTTTTTTTTTGTTGTTGTTTTTTTCCAGAGATGCAGCAGTCATGGAGTTAGTATTCCTCAGTAGTGTAGGTGTGGGGAGATTGCACTGGCCATGCAAAATGCTTTAAAGATCGAACAGTTAGTTTTACAGTTGCTGTTATTTGTTGGAATTGGAGTTTTTTTTAAAATGTCAAAAATTGCATGATTGGATAGCACACAAGTAATTGTGAGCCCTTATGACTCAGACCTGTTGTGTGTTCTTCAAGGGATTTAGCAACACCAATCATAAGCATTATTGTAAAGCATCTGAGAATTACTTGATGGCCAAGTATCCGGAGCTCTGATTCCAAACCTTCAAAATGCATGTGTTTCTTCACACAAGTCTGTGCAAAACACCATAGGGATTCTAAAGGTAAAGATAAGTAAATAACAAAGCATAAGAAGGTAGATCTTCCAAGAGGCCAGGTTTCCTTTAAAATAATCATCTGACTTGAGCTGCTTACTCTTTCTTTTTTTGTTGGTTTGTGTTCCAGTGTCCAACTCCTACCTGAATGTAGACATCCTACAAGTAAAGGGAATCATAATCTGTGCTGTCTCATTTATTTCATTTTTATTTGACATTTGTTGACTGGGTTAGTCCAAACTGAGCAGAGGCCCGGGGAAAAAAGCTCACCAAGAATAACATAAATCCTAGAATCTTAACATATAAAAAGTATTGGTGTATAATAAGCATATAAAAAAAGTCTAAACATAGTACAATGCAGAAAAGAGATTCAGTGAGACCACCAGGGACAAGGTGGTCATGACATCCCTGTATTCTTCCCTTATAAGACCCATTATTGAGTACAGTGCCGTTTTCGGCATGCACCTCACAAAGCACATGCAGCAGCTGGAGAGACCACAGAGGTTCCTCACCTGGGGAATCCAGGCCCTCAAACATCTACACTACACAGATAGGCTAAAAGCCCTGTCCCTCTACTCAGTCTCCTACATACTCCTCAGATGTGACCTCTGTCTGGTATATAAAGCAGTCTCAGACCCCGCCCTGATGGGACTGCTGCACATGCAACCTCAGCCTGGTTTGTGACATTAATAGGACTTGTTGGCGGGACAGATTTGTGTCCCAGAGACTCCCCCTTTTGTAGAATAGACTCCCTGTCCATGTAAAACAGAGTAACTCATTAAAACCTTTTTAAGTGCAACCTGGATAACTCTATGAAGAGCAGAAAATATACCCCTGGGATTCCACCTGTGTCCCTGATGGACAGTGGCATAGGGTGTTGACTTGTTGGAGCATGGGCTAAATTCTTGTCTAGGCTTGTAAGGGCCTCAGGGCCAATAATCTAGTAACTTCCTATGACTCCCAAGCTTCCATTCCCCAGCTAAAATTAAGGCGACACCTATGTACATTCCAAGATGGACTGCATCCACCTTAAGGTAGCTTATAAAAAGTTAGCCGTACCAGTGACTTCTGGTATCAGGCAATGGCCTGTCCAACATTGGTGCCCCACAGACACTCATTTCATGTGGCCCTGGTACTAGTTATCGGGCATTAGCACCCATGGACTTCAGGTCAGTTGAAGTTGTATGCCACTGCTTCCTGCCCTCCTAGGTATCATTCATAGTTGTTCTATCTTTTCTGATGTTCTATCTTCTTGCACTGGAGAGATTTATGTCTGTCTCACAGGTGTAGGTTATACAAGCATCAACTCTGTCTATTGCTGTTCATACTTTCAGACATTGACTCCCTCCCTCCCAGTATGTTCCAGGAATACCCTTATCCATCCCTGCTCAATTGTGAGAGGGTAGGTCAGTTGCAGCCTGTATCAACACACCTGTCTACAGTGTTTCAGGCAGACCACGTTTTCTTCATTACAAACTGCTGTACTTCTTCCTCCCTATCACTAGACTTTGCCCATGCAGTCTCCCTTAAGGTTTCTATCCTCCGCAGGAGACTGTTTGCCCGCCTCTTGCTTCAGTGATTCTCCTTCCCATATGAACTTATTCACACCTGAAAGAGTATGCTCATCTTCTGAATTCTTTGTGGCCAAGAGGTGTAAGCAGAGCCTCAGTAAGTTATTTCACTTAGATTCTCTGGCAGAGTTTGAAGAGGTGATAGAAGGCTTGTATGGGGAGGTAGTTGCTCCACCTGTAGTAGACACCTTCCAGGATTTCAGCCAGCAGAATTGGAGAAATATGGTTACTGTGACCACCGTCAGTAGAAGAGCAGACAGGATCTTCTGCATCCCAGGGATTGCTAGGTCTGGACAAAGATGGTCTGTTACAGCCCTAAAAGGGAATCATTTTCCTCATGCACAGGTTGTCCATCAAGTGAATAGGAATTTCTGGATCTGGACTGTCTAGAGTGCTGAATGCTGGACTGTCTAGAGTGCTGAATGTTCACATCCTCTGCATTGTCCACACACAAGTGTTACACGTAGAGAGATGTACTTTATGTACAGTGTCACAGTATGTAGAAAGCAAGCTTGGTATTCAGTTTAAGGATAAACTTAAGACCCATGTTGTCTCAGCCTCTACAGTGGACAACATAATATTAATAGCATACGACTCTGTGGAAATGTCATTCAGGACACTAGTAAATGATTTGTAATGTACCACTGCTCTTTAATTCTTCATTCTGTTCTGTCCATTTTTTCTATCCTATCAGGAGGAGCATGGATGTACTATTTGGACTTTCAAGGCTAGATATGTCCCGAGCCTTAATCAGCATTTTACCTTTGCCTAGAATGATACCTCAATACAAACAAAAAATTATTAACTTCAGCAATTTGCTTAGTTTCTGGTGTCATTCAAAGGGGATCCAGTATCCGTCAGCCTGGGACGACATGGTTGACAGACCTCGATGCTTCGCCAGAGATGGTCTTCATCTGTCACCCTTGAGATTTCGGTTACTGGCTAAGGCTCTTGCCATCCCCATAGTGCCTTTTTTAGGCAATGTCACAAGAACAAAATTCCTGGTGTAAAAATACCCCCTAAAAACAACCTTAAGGTTATACTGCTAAATGCTCGGAGTCTAAACCTGAAACTGCAGTCACTGGAAGCAATCCTCACCCTGGAAGATGCTGACATTTGTGCAGTCACTGAGACCTGGTTTAAGGCTGTGGAGAGCATCCCAGCTATACCAAGTAACATTTCCTTCCCACACATTCAGATCACAAACTGGAGGCGTGCGAACTAAAGCAGGTGGTTTATCAATATTCATTAAAGGTAATTACACCTCTAGACTGGTTAAATAGCATGATTTCCTTGAATTACTTCAGGTGCAATTGATTTCCTTGAATTACTTCAGGTGCAGTTGACTGTAGGTAAGACCCATCTTCTGGTCATTGCTAGGTATAGGACCCTCCTCCATGAATCAGGACATACACTCAGCCTACTGGATGTACTTGAGTCAATCAAGATACACCAAACACCCTGGTTTTGGGCGACTTTAATTACTCATCCATAGAGTAGGCAAATTGTGTGTTCTAACTCGCTTGCCCAAAGGTTCCTGGGCTTCATTAACTCCAGTGCCCTGGACCAGCTGGTTGACACACCCACAAGGGGCTGAAACCTCCTGGACCTGGTGCTCACCAATGTAGGGGACAGCTGCATCACCCCCAGTGTGTGACCATCCTTGGTGAGCTCTGGCCACAAATTAGTCTCGCTAGAAGTAACTATAACACAAGACCCACCCCCCACAACAACTAGACTAAAAAACTTCTTCAAGGCAAATTCAGCCTCTTATGTGTTGGCATAAATACCTGATGGAACAGATGCCTATGCTGAGTTATAGACCAATGCTTTATATAAGCATCTGTACAGTTATGTTGACTGTGCCATACCTGATAGAACCAAAGCAAGATCTTCAAGGAAAACAAACCTGCCTGATAGACACCTGCCATTAATAGGCTATACGATAGGAGAAAGAAATTGCTGTCAGAGTAGGAAGGAACAATCTCAAAAATGGAAACAGTTCCTCCTCAACTTAATCAAGCAAATAAGACTCCTAGTGAAGTCCTCCAAAGCTAAATGACAAATCCAAATTGGCTTCCCTAACTAAGGACAACCACAAGATGTTCTTTAGTTACATCCATAACCTCAAAGATGAGGCCCAGATTTGCACTGAGCTCAGTTAATGGCACTGCATATATAAAACGTGGCTGTAGCAAACTTGCTGGCTGACAGGTTCAGTGAAAACTTCACTCCCCTCTCCCAGCCACATATACCCCAAAGCATCCCTAACACCTATCCCCTGCCTAGTATCTTCGAGGAGGAGGTCTTAAATGAAATCTCCAAGGCCAAAAAACACACCCTCTATGGGACCAGACAACATCCTGGGCTGTGTTCTACATGGGTTAAATCAGGAATTAGCATCACCATTGAGCATGCTTTTCAGTCACAGCCTAAGCACTAGCTTCATTCCAGCCAAATGGAAAACGGCTACCATCATCCCTTTGCATAAAGGGGGTGCATTCACGGGCCCTGAGAACTATAGACCCATTAGCCTGACCAGCCATATCTGCAAGGCCATGGAACAAATCATCATCGACCTTATTAACAAAATATAGGAAATCTCCAAATGCTCGACCCCACCCAATTTGGCTTTGTCTAGGGGAGATCATGACTGTTAAACTTGGTGGACTTCTTTGAGACAGTCACCAAAGTCCCAGATGAGGGTAAATTTATGTATACAGCCTATCTAGACTTAGCCAAGGCCTTTGACACAATCTCCCACTCAGGCGTCATTGGTAAACTCGCCCACCTGGATATCAACCCATATATTGTCAGGTGGGTTCCAAACTGGCTCAAGTGATAGAACTCATACGGTCAAAATAGGGGACTCCATCTCCTCCAGCAGACTCGTAACCAGTGGTGTTCCACAGGGATCGGTTCTGGGACCCCTATGGTTCGGAATTTACTTCTCCAAAGTAAATCTAAAGGACTGTGGCTGACTAAGTTTGCTGATGACTGCAAACTGGGAGCAATCATTGAAACCCCTAGTGATGTTAAACATCCTGCAAGAAGGTCTTATGCAGACTAATGACTGGTGCCAAAGTTATGGTCTTAAACTTAATGCAAAAAATGCATTATCATCCCCTTTGGCAAGGGTGGTGTTCCTGCAAACTACCACATCAATAGTAATACCTTGAGTACACATTCAGTGGTGAGAGATCTGGGTGCACAGGTTGACAGCAACGTTAACTTCAGTCACCATCTCTCCACAGTGATAAGGGCATTTTATATTGGTCATCTCATAAGCAAGGGCATTGCCTTCAGAAAAAGAGGTTATAACCCCCCCGTACTCTTCCCTCATCAGGCCAATAAGAGTACAATACTCCCTTTGGTATGTTCCTTTCCAAACACCTGCAGCAAATGGAGACCACAAAGGTTCCTTACAAAAAAATTCAGGGACTTTAAGATCTGTCTTATGCAGACAGACTGAAATCATTGTCACTTTACTCTGTGTCATACAGACTGCTTAGAGGCGACCTGTGCCTTGCATAAAGAGCAAACTGTGACCCAGTTTTAATGGAAATGCTGGCTCATTCGCAACTCAAGTGACACACAGGTCACTCGCTCAAAGGACCTTAACCTAGTGTGTAACATCAACAGAACTTGCTGGAGTGACAGATTTATCTCACCAGTTTCCCCACCTTTGGAACAAGCTTCCTATTCATGTTAAACAAAGCCCGTCATTGGCCGTATTTAAACACAGTTTGGACAGTTGGATAGGTAACTGGAAATTCACTCCAGGGGTTCGACCTGTGTACCTCTTGGACAGGGGCAGTTAGATGCTGATCTTAGTGTCTGCTTGAACCAGACACACAGGTTGAACTTGGCTAGGCTTTTAAGGGCCCTGAGGCTGTTAGCCTAGTAGCCTGCTATGATCAGGCTTAAAAGGCATTTCAGAATGTTCCTCCATATCTACATAGGAGCTGATAATTTTCAGTTCACTGCCTTACCTGTCTTCATCATGGCAGCAGCCATAGAATTCACCAGGCAAATGGCAGTAGCATTAAGGCTGCAGGGAATCGGGCACTTTCCCTGCCTAGAGTGGTACAAGTAATAGTCTGGGTAAGCCCAGGGAATGCCTTCTACAGACAGGTCAGTCGCTGTGAAATACACACACTCTCAACTGGCACTCCGGCAGCTGTTGATATTTATGGTTTGTGCACTAGACAACCAAAACTTGTCTGCTTTTACCCTTGGAGAGGATAGAGGGCACTCAGTATAACTTACAGTAATTCACTTTGTTTATGTCTCAGGGGCCTGGGTTTGATGGAGACATCCATTCCATTTGTTTTTCATACTGGGCTACACACTGGAGATCAATAGAGATTACATTTTTTAAAACCTCTTTATTAACTATGGCATTAAAAAAGTGATATAGATACATATACAGTAATAGAAAACAAAAGAAACCTTGCTAACATTTATTTCGTTGTTTTCATACAGTGTTGGAGTTTAACATTCTTATGGGAGCCTTTAGATGAATTTCTAAGTTCGGCAGAGCTGGTAAAACTACCGCAACCTTGTTTAGGGGCATACTGTATATCACTCCCCTTCCACAGGTTACCTTATCCATCAATGCTTACTTGGGTGGGGTGGACATGTGAAACGGCACGCAGCCCCAGAGTTGCTGGTGCATATTAAAATCAAAACTCTACATACAATTGCTGGAAGATAGAGCTTTACTTCTAGCATTTCAGGCTATGTATTTTTAAGTCTCCTAAGGTCTAGTATTTGCACATACTGACAGTATGGCTGTAATCTAGTACATTGACAAATGAAGGGTGTTTATTTGTACTCCTGTTGCAGAGAGGTCATTTGGAAAAAAAAATGGTCTAGTGGAGTGGAGCTCCCTCTACCTCATGGACTTATTTTCATGATTAGTCCCACAATCTTTCCATAGCCAGGACCATATTTAGGAAAGTGGGTCTGCCTTGTGTGCAACGACTTCTTGATTCTGTCCTGTCACCAATGAGCATTTCTGTCTGAAAAGCCTTCTAACCAGAGTGGTTTGAAATCGGATACAGAAGTAAGTACTCTTCGTAATGCTGTGTCCAAGAGTTGTTCTGGTTGCTGCAAGCATATAACTAGTCTTCTCCTTTCTTTAACCCTTCTTTGTTCACTTTTTGTTGAGTTAGGTTTTTGCTTTTGAAAGAACCAGAGGTTGCTAATAGGCCTAGGCATTATTATAGGAGTGTAGGGGGCACGATTTATAGCCTTGAAAACTTGAGTGGTCTGAGCATTTCTGGTACCCTGGAGTTAGACCTGCATGACTGCTTCTTGCAGAGGCAGTATTGTGTTGAGTGCCCATCATTTTTATTTGTGTGTACTCACCATAATGCTGGAACTTGTAAGAATGTTTATTGAGTCTGACTTGAAAGATTTTTCATGCTCACTTTCCTTCCTTCTCAGTTTCTTACTTGTCAGGCATTTTGTTTAGCCTTCCTTTTCTCTGTACGTAATGTCCATAAATTGATGGGTTCTGTCTAGACCACTGATCCTCCAGGATCTCAAGAAGTCCAGTTCCACATCCCCATGGCAGTTTTTCAGCCCCTATATTTTGTGCATGAATAACCCAGAGTGAGCAGAACGATGATATGTTGGGACATTTACTTCTTGCCCTTTTCCATAAGGGACATGGGGTGATAAATCTGGGTGTGAATTTATATTTTCACATCCAGTCATCTAAATTTCATTTGAATAGAGTAAGAGGAGTACTTTGATTGGAAGACTGATGTTCTTCGTGTTTCACTGTTGCAGTCATCACATTTGGGTTATCTGCTTGCAGTAGCCCTTACTCGGCCTGATTATCAAAGTCTTGGGTCTTGCGTCTGTTGCTGTCTCATCTTGCTTGACGTCAGGTAGTCAGGAGTATAAAGCATGCAGCTGATGCCATTACATCAGTTTTTCTTGATGTGCGGTGCATGAAGCAGATGCAGTTCGCAAGTGCCGGTCGGCCGACTACTGAAATTTTCGAGTTTCAGAACCTAAGTCTTCAACTAAAGCTAAGTACCCCATTGGGGAAACGTTTTCTTGCTCTAAACCGATGTCACTAAAAGTCAATAATTGTATTACTTGTGGAAAGAAAATACCTCCATAAAGATTTTCATTCGTACTGTATTCCTTGCCTAGGCCCTGACCACGATGTACCTCGCTGCCGTTTTTGTGCCTTATTTAAGCAACAAACTATTCGTTGTCTGTATATTTTCACTTCTAAATATTTTAGTGCTCAGTTCAATTATCCAGATATGTCTTCAGTAAGCCATCTGACTACCAACATTCTGAAAAAACACAAAGATAAAGACAGAGACAGGCTGCCTAGGTCCAAAACTGCTGACGACACTTCTAAGCCAGTCGCCGGTACTCAGTGAGGTGCTTTCGCAGCCCCTGATACCCACCACTTCAGATTCGCAGGCCTCTACTGAGACCCATTCGGAGTCCGGTATGCCGCGAAGTGCTTCAACTGTGGAACCTGCGGATGTCTCTACCTTGGATGGGTCCCGAGCCGCTGTGCAGGCACCGGCTTCTGAGGGTGCATTCAGGCCTACTGACTTGCATATCAAACCAACGCCATCTTCTTCTTCAAGGCCTAAAACTCGACCCATGCCTAAAAAACCGACGCCCAGACTGCATGGTCAGGCCTCTATGCCTAAAAAACAAATAAGAATGGCTGAAGACCTTATTACTCTAATCAGGGGAAGTCAGCCTTCCCCTCTAAGAGACCTAGGACTGAATTTGCTTATGATACTTCTGACCAGGATTCTGAAATTTCTGTTTCCTCTGATGGCCAGGATTTACCCTTATCTGCTTATGAGGATTTTGATGCCGAGGACTCTATTCCCTCTGCTCCCCCCCCCCCCCCCCCCAGAATATTTCTCTTTTGGCGAAACCTTGCATACTCTTAGGGAGCATTTTCGTTGAGAAAGACAGGATTACTCTGATTCTAAAAAGGCTTAGGGATTTCTTACTCCTGCCCCAGCACAAGCCTTTAGCTATCCTTCCTGTACTAGACATTGTTGATGATGCCTTTTTGGAATGTAGCTTGGCCCCTGACTCTTTACCTCCTGCTCCCAGAAAACCTGATAGATATTACAGGGTTCCTGACTCTCAAGTTCCTTTTAAAAATCCAACTGTGGATCCTGAGACCATCTCACAGGGACCCAAGGGCATCAAGGCTACTACTGCCAAAAATCTTACCCTCTCTAATAATGACTCCAGGGCACTGGATAGATGGGGTAAGAAGGTATACACTTCTGCAACCTTGGCCATTAGGGCCTTAAATTGCCAGTTTCATATGTTAAGTATCAGCAGCATATTACTGGATTGCTTAAACAGAAAATTATGTTGATTCCTGATTGTGCTGAAAACAAGGGTTTACAGGATTTACTGCTTTCTGCTGAACAAGTTGGAAAACATACTTTGCAATGTGGTTTTGATTCTCTAGAGGCATCTTGCAGGGATGCTGTCACTGGCTCTCTATTTAGAAGGCATGCTTGTCTTAAGGAGAAATCCTTGCCAGATCATGGTAAAGCTAAATTGCTGGATGTTCCCTTAAATCAGGACCGCCTGTTTGGCAACAAAGCAGAAGAAGTTCTTAAAAAGATGGAGGAAAAAGCTAAATCTATGCAAACTGTTTAAGATTTCCTACAAGTACAGCCTCCAAGATTTAGTAGTCATTGGCCTTATAAGAATTGGTCCTTTTCTGCCTCTTCCAGACCTACTCAGTCCAAACCCAGAACCAGCAGAACACCCAGGCTTCAGTCCCAGGGTACGCACAGGACTAAGCAGTGGGGGGGCTCCCACTTCCAAATCTGGGTGTAGTAAGGCTCCCCCCATGGTAAACTGTCTCAATGGCTTAATTGTAAAGCTTCCAAGCACTTCTCAACCGACTGCTCCTTTAGGGAAAAAGATTTTTCTGCAGGCAAAAAACTGGGAACTCCATTACCCAAGACAAATGGGTTTTAAATATAGTTTCCCAAGGATATAGATTTCAGTTCCACATGTTAACAACCCCAAACGGTTGGCCAGATCTACCCCCAAATCAGTGGGCAGAGGCTCAGAAGCAAGTACTCTGTCTCTTTTAAGCATAAAGGCTATTCAGACTGTACCAGAAGAGGAAAAGGGACAATGTTTCTACTCAAGACGTTTCCTGGTTTCTAGAAAAGACAACTCGTGGCGTCCTATCCTGGACCTTTCTACCTTTAAACACCTTTTTGGTAATTCCAAAATTCAAGATGCTAACTCTTCACCAGTTACTTCCTATGCTAGGCAAGGATGCCTGGTTGGCAACACTGGATTTAAAGGAAGCCTACCTGCACATCCCAATCGGGGAATCTTGCAGAAGTTACCTATGCTTCAAAGCAGGCTACATGCACTATCAGTTCTCTGCACTGCCCTTTGGCTTATCTACTGCACCCAGGGAATTCATAAAGTGCCTAGCTCCAGTCATTGCATTTTGCAGGCAAAGAAATATTAAAATATACCCATACCTGGATGATTGTCTAATTCAGGCAGAAAGCCAGGACATGCTTCTGAATCATCTGACATTTGTAAAAAGGTGTTAACTTGACTGGGGTACACCATAAACAAAAATAAATCACATCTGGTACCCTGTCAACAAATTATATTCCTGGGAGCAAGCTTGAACACGGCATCCCAGATGGCTTTCGTCACGCCAGAGAAACAAATTCATTTGACAACTTACTTCAAACTAGTGGCCACAAAAACCCTGCTATCTGCAAAGCAAATGCTGCAAGCCTTGGGGTTCATGGCCTCGTGCATTCTACTAATTCCATATGCAAGACTGCATATGAGGAAACTACAATGGTATCTAAAAAGCCTATGGTGTCAACATTCTTAGGATCTAGCAATGATTCCTATCATACCTTGCCTACGGTCAGAATTCCTTTAGTGGGCAGAGGCCTGCCACCAAAAGGGACTATCATTCACTCTACCCCCTGCTGCCCAAACCCTAACAACAGACTCATCCGACTATGCATGGGGGGGGGGGGGGCTCATCTGGCAGGGAAATGCATTCAGGGCAAATGGAACCCAAGTCAAATGCACCTGCATGTCAATTAAAAAGAAATGTTAGCTGTACAGAATGCTCTGACGGCCTTCAAGGACCACATTCTTCCAGGACAATTAATGGTAAAGATGGACAACACCACTGTTATGTGGTACATAAACAAGCAGGGGGGTACCCATTCTTACCCCCTCTGCAGACTAACCATGACTCTGTGGAACACAGCCTTGAGCTACCAAGTGCATCTTACAGGCTCAATTCCTGCCAGGAAAACTAAATACGCTGGCAGACGAACTAATCAGAAATCTCATGGACCCACACGAGTGGAAACTGGAACCAAAGACTTTCAACATGTTGATCAACAAATGGGGGAGCCCAGATATAGACCTGTTTGCCTCCCCCCAGAACTACCAATTGGACAAATTCTGCACAAGGACTCTCCACAAACAAACTTGGAAAGTGGATGCTCTGTCCTTTAGCTGGAAAAATCTGTCAGTTTATGCCTTTCCTCCTCTGCCTCTCCTCTCCAAAGTACTACTAAAGATCAAACAGGACAAACCAAGGATGATGCTGATTGCACCAGACTGGCCACGCCAGCACTGGTACCCCCTCTTGCACAGTGTGTCACAGCTAGCTCCATGGCACCTGCCTCAGCCCCCTACCCTGCTGTCACAGCAGGAGAGCCAGATCCTGCACCCCCAGCTTCAAACCCTGAACCTGGCAGTCTGGCTAATTACCTAATCTCTCCGTTACCATCCATCAGTAAACAAGTGTTGGATGTCATTTTGGAGGCAAGGAGGCGTAGTACTAGAAAGTCTTATTCTGAAAACTGGAAAAGATTCTGTGCCTGGAACCAAACTCAAGGGATGGCCACAGCAACGCCCAGTTTACCTCAGATTCTTCAATACTTAACTGAGATGCTTCATAAGGGCCTTTATTTTTCCTCCATCAAAATTCACTCCTCAGCCAGTTCAGCTCATTACAACACATAACCCACCCCTCTCTTCTCACCCACTGCTCAAGCAGTTCCTCAGAGGGGCCAACTTAAGACCACCCAGGAGAGCCCCGACTCCAGCCAGGGACCTTAACTTTGTATTGGAAAAACTCTCTCTTCCTCCTTCTTAGCCAGCTGCAACTGCAGAGTTAAAATTCCTTTCTTGGAAAACCGCTTTCCTTTTAGCAATCACTTCAGCAAGAAGGGTGTCTGAATTGCAGGCCTTTATGGCAGTGGAGCCTTTCATCATCGTTCATGCGGACAGGGTGTCCCTCAGGACCAATCCCTCCTTCATGCCCAAGGTGATATTCAGTGTGGCTCTTAATCAGTCCATTCATTTGCCAACCTTCTTTTCTAATCCACAGAACAAAGGGGAATGGATACTGCATTCCTTAGATGTGCACAGGCAACTTAGATTTTACTTGGACAGGACTAAACCTCAAAGGAAATCTGAACAACTGCTGGTGACATTTGCTGCAGGGGCAGAGGGGAAGGCTATTTCAAAGCAAACCATTTCTAAATGGTTAGGCCATTGCTTTCATTTCTGCTATAAGCACCATGGAAAACCTATCCCACAGGGGATTAGACCCCATTCAACCAGGGCTGCATCTACCTCTACAGCCTTCCTCAGTGGTGTCCCTACCAGAGACATCCTAGAAGCTGCTACCTGGAGTTCTGTACAATTTTCTCTAAATCCAGAGCTGGCTTTGTCACTGCAGTCTTGCAGGGCCTTATAGCTGGTCCTAATGCTATCTAAATTCCTCCTCCCATTCTTAGCTTTGGGAATCTACCCAAATGTGGTGACTGCAACAGTGAAACACGAAGAACATAGTACAGTTGTGTACACTTACCATAAATGTAGATGTTCGAGTGTATTCACTGTTGCAGTCCTGGTTACCTTCCCTCCAGCCCCCTGACTTCTTTTGGCTATACCTCTGTTCTCCTTTACTGTGCTTAAAAGCTTTTTGGTGTATTTGCTTTTTTGTTGGAGGTGTAACCTTGTGTGTGTGTGTGTGTGTGTGTGTGTGTGTGTGTGTGTGTGTGTGTGTGTGTGTGTGTGTGTGTGTGTGTGTGTGTGTATATATATATATATAAATATATATATATATATATATATATATATATATATAAAATATATATATATATATATAGATATATGTGTGTATATATATCTATCTATATATATATCTATATATCTATATCTATATATGTATATATATATCTATCTATATATATATATATATATATATATATATATATATATATGTATATAAAATTGCTTCCCATTGGGGGGCACCTGACATCTGGGGCAAGAAAAACTGATGTAATGGCGTCGGCTGCATGCTTTATACCTCTGACTACCTGACATCATGGAAGATGAGACCGCAGCCGACGCAGGATCCAAAACTTTGATAATCAGGCCGACTGAGGGCTACTGCAAGCAGATAACCCAAATGTGATGACTGCAACAGTGAATACACTCAAACATCTACATTTATGGTAAGTGTACACAACTGTACTTTTCTATGGCAGCTGTGTTCTCCATGATACTTGCCTATCCCTTCAAAATGTCCTCCTTGTCACAGAAGAGATTGAGATCCCATGATCAGATGGTTACACCTCCACTGAATTTGCAAATATGTAATAGATCTGACAGGATAGGAGTGTCCGTTTAGTTTATTAGTGGTAGACAGATATTTTCTTTTCATATGGAGAGCACAAAAAATCTTGAATTTTAAAACAGGCCAGAGTTAAAGGCCAGGGATGGCCTAGAGGCGATTTTATTAGCTTGGAGAGGGTTTAAGTGCCGAGTAGTCCTAATGGCAAATTTGGGTTCTACTTTTCCTCCTGGTAGAATGCCTTCTCTCAGATGCAGCAGTATGGAGAATAAATAGCTTCTGTTTCTTTTCTCACATGGTGCTAGTTGGAGTTCCAGACACATTACTCGTATACACACACAAAACACTGACCATCACTTCTGGTAGTCTTATACAGAACTTGAGTGTCTATGTACAATGGAAGACAGAAGCCACAAATGTCAGCTTCTAATTAAAATCCCTGTGTGTTTTCAGCTTTCAACCCGTTTGAGAGTGACCTGGAAACCTCAATTGTTTAGTCGTGAGCTGTACAGCGAGATTCTTGACAAGAAATTTAAAATCAGTGTCACCATGAGGACTTTGGATCTCATTGATGCAGCATATGGTTTTGATTTCTATATTCTTAAGGTATGTTGAAAACCGGAGAATGCTATAAGAAAATACAGAAATGTTTTAATTAGTTACTTTTTGCAATATGTTAATTTGAGATCTTTCATAATTGCTTATTGTCATATTTTGATTCATGAGGTGTTTTATTGATTTTTTTCACTGCAACACAGCAACATTTTATTAAGGTAGTAGGTTGCTATTAAGTTCTACTTCATCAACATTTGTTGCCTCCCCCAATATCCCTTTGGTTGCCTCACAACTTTGCTTAGTTAACCATGCCAAACTATTTGGGTCCTTTGTTAGGATCAGCATCTTAACCAGGACTAAATAAAAACAAATAATCCATGTAGTAAGTAGAGAATGAACTTTTGATATGTAGGCATGCAAGAGTTTAATCAGGGATTTGCAATTTTAATTATTTTTCTAAGATGACATTCTTTCTTCTATGACACACAACGGCCAGCAATAGATGTCCCAAATATTTTATTGACAAAATCACATAGGATATAAAAATTATATCCCCAGCTCCAAACCGGTTTCGGTTGCCCCTTCTTCAGTGGAGCACAAAAATTAAACAGAGAGCCAACAGATACACATGATACTATTTATAGTATCTGTTAACCAAAGACCATCCAATCAAAGTATAGTATTATGGTCTAATAAGACCTTAAACACCAAAAGGTTACATATATGCATTCAAAAATGGAAAAAATAAAAATAAAAATCTACATCAACATTATACATAGTCAGGAAACCTGCACATTATATTAATAAATAACATGTGACTCTACATAATATGATCCCCTATATATTGAAAATATATATAGGCATATGTATACTCATTGGTCAACAAGGTACAATAAATGTAAGACTAGGTTAAAGATGATCATTAATACCTGGGGGAAATAATGCACCCAAATGTATAATCCAATATTCTTTCTTCTATGTTCACTATAGATCCATTCAGGACTGTACCTCCCAGACAGTAGGACACCTTTGTAGTCTTTTCTTTATTAGAGGCATCACTCCCTGGGCTATTCCTGGCATGTCCAGTAAGTTATACTAGGGAAAATTCTCCAGTGGGATTTCATCGTGCACCTGGAATCCCTCACAGCTTGGATCCCAGTATCTGAACTACAAAACTTTATTAGTCTTTTGTGTTTATTTGTGATCCTGCTGGATAGAGTTTAAAAATGTATTTCCAGGTTTGTGGTCATTACCAAGGTATTATAGGTTGAGAATTGGATGTAAAGAAATTCACCCAGTCAGCAGAGCAAAGTGAAGCTTATGGGGTGAACCTTCACATCCATTTTGTGAACCTGTAACTTCATGGTTATGATCAGAGAAACTTTATCATAATGTGATGTAGTAAATGAAGCTTTATCACCTTTTAAATGATGCATGTTCTACCAGTTATCAACCGAGAGAAAAAGCAAGAAAAATGTAAAACTGCTAACTAAATGTGTCAAGGATTTGTAAGTTGGAAAACACTTAATGCTAGCACAGAACTCTTTAGTTGTACATGTAGCACTTTCAAGCAGCTAAAGCTCTAAGATACAAAGAAAAAAGAGTGGGGGGGGGGGACAAAAACCCCAAAAAACTAAAGGAGCATGATAGCTTTGAACATTTTAATATAATTAATTCTTCTTTACAGACGGTGGCCAAGAGTGAAATATGTCTTTCTTCTTGTAAGAAATCTGTAATATACACCTATTAAAGCTTTACCAGCTTCCGAGTGTTGTTCTGTGGTAGCCACTGTTTGTGCTGTACTCTGACTAGAGCACTTTGATAAGCACCTTTCTTATGTCGAGTTTTGTCTTTTTCTTGATTTTGTAGTATAGTCGTGGAGCTCCCTGTACTATATACATTTTCATGAAATGTACCATGCTTTTTTGAGGGTTACCCACAAGACTAGCAAGAAGGCATGGCAGGAATATGTCGTAGACGAGAAGCTTTGTTCTTTACAGTTGAAGAAAAACACTCACACACAGGGAACACAAGGAATGCTGTAAGTGTAAGGATAAAAGAAGGGAACGCCTTTCTGTGCATTATATTCTGCAGGTGTGTGTAGCAGTACTCTCTTTCAGCTTTTCAGCAACCCATGACTTCACCTAAATGAGTTAGGGGCCCTCCATAAAGTGGCCATTGACACAAGCACTACGCTCACCTTTAAGCAGGGATGTTTTGGTCTCTTCTGCTCGCCCACTCTCTGCGTGATAGTGAATAACACACTTGACCTCCAGATGTCAGTGCTGGCTCTGAATTCTATTGTGTGCCTTTTTGTTCTCCTCAGAAATCGGGAGGAATCTTGTTCTGGCAGTACTTGTTATGGGATATGATCATTTAACGGGGTCCATGCTTTAGGATAAATAATTTCTTGGTCCACTTTTATTTTTTATAGGATCTCGGGCATGCCAGATTTTCTGGTGCTGGACTGCTGTTTTCTTTGGCACTGTCCTCTGTGGTACATAACTTATTAGCACCACCTTTGACATGAGCGCTCCTGATCTCATATCCAGTGACATCAGTAATTCCTGTGTTATTTTAACCCCATTGTAAGCTACTTGATGCATGGTCCACAGGTACTGGGCCTGGTATAGACATACCTAGCAATAGTACTGATGCATGCTTACCTAATATTAACTTAGGGGTTAAACTTCAGAGCTTCCCTGGCATAGAGACCTTTGACATTGGCCTACATCCATTGAGTTGTCTAATGCAAATGTCACCATATTTTCTCTTATAGATGTATGCAGCACTGGCAAGTTCTGTCATGATCAAATCACACCCTCTTTAGGCACTATTCCTCACCAGTGCAGTGTCCTGTTGATTACCTGGATTGAACATTGTATCCTATTTGGATTGAGCCTTGCATCCCATTTTTCTGCACAAAAGGTAGATGGGTTGTAACAGGCAATCTTTCCTTACCACAGTGCATTAGCTTCCATAATGAGGAGCATTCCTCTGCTGTTCCAGTTTTATCTTCTGTTCCTGACTTCTCTGTAGCCTAGTTAGCTGTGATGGTTTCCAAGCAGGGAATCCCTGTGCAGCCCATTGCAGCTAAATGGACTCAGCACTTCTTATCAGCTTTAGAGATATTATAGGTTCTTGAGTAGTTAGTAGGCATTCTGTACATAAGATTAATAAAGAGGCTAGCTCAGTTACCCAGTTGCCCCAGAGCATGATCTGGTTAAGTGACTTGCTGAAAAGTTGCACAGTAAACTGAGGGACTCTAACCATGGACTGCAGGAAGCAGCTTGGTAATAGCGTATAGACTTAATTATTTGTGTTAACTACCAGACTAGAATGAGTCCAGGCACATGGGGTAGAAGTAGAACTTAAAGCCTTTGGATCTTCCATTGCCAAATGTATGTGTGCTGTGTGATGAGCTAATAAACCTTACCATTTTATAAAGTAATTCGCTGTATTACAGTTCATAGGTGGATATTAGGCATGAGGTCCAGAAAGACCATTGAGTGATGTAGTCTAATTTCCCAGTTATCCCAGTTATGGGTTGCTTTACTTGCTCAGAATCTGAGTAGAGAAATGGAGGCAGAAGGAATCAAACCCTGGACTCAAGGAAGTAGCTTGTTGGCAGTTTACAGCCTTTAATCTTCTGCTGTAACTTCCAGACTTGAAAATAATTGCCCTTTAGATTGTGGGCCCAGCATACTTTTTCACTATACCACTGTGCTTGAGGAAGACGCAAGGTCTTTTAAATCCTCACTGGCTATGAGGGTTCAGGAAATCATGCATCACTTACTAGAATGTGTCCAAAAGATATTTTACCTTTTTTTTTTTTTTACTATTACATTTTTATTGAATGAAATAATGTAACAAGGTGTGGGCTGTGAAGAGATTACAGCAGATTAAGAAAGCAATTAATATTTTTAGCCAGGCAGAAATTATATAATTTTTCATAAAAAGTCAAAATGGTACATGAACAATAAAATAAAATCCCAGATAAAGCAGTAATATAATTCGGTACATTTTATGTTTAGTCTTTCATATCACAAGGTTCCACATAAGGATCCAAATTTTAGCAGTACTCCATCTGATCTAGAGGTGTCCCTGCATCTTGTCTGCACAGTAGTGCGTGCCTCTGTTGTAAAGAAACAAATAACTTTGGGCAGTCCTATACTACCAGGGGATTATTTTTTTTTCCAAAGCTTCGAGACACATGTACAAGTTACTGTATGAATGTCCCCTTAACATTGGCCTATGAGAATTTAATGTTGTCCAGCACCGAGACATTAAACAGCCCCATAGGTTCCAGGCATAAGTTTTTAGTCAGTGACCCATCTACATATATTTTCAACCTTGGCATAGATAAGTCCAGATATGGGAAGTGTTGTGAAAATACTCAAATATCCAGCCACTTTATGGTAGACATATCCAGCAGTGATCCAGCATGCCCAGGAGCGTTAAAATTAACTTTTAAAGTGCAAGGAAAGAAGAGTGTAGTATTCCACATACCAAAACTTTTAAGAAAGAGGAAGTGGCAGACAGCTGTATTACCAGAAACATTGTATCGTTGTTCATTTGTGATAAGTGAATCTCCCTTTAGTTTTCAACCCAGTGACAACAAGAAGGCTAGCGATCATGACTTGACCTATAGATGCTACTGTCAGTGGAGGGGGTTCACAAGGTTTCAAGTGCAAATTCCTTTTCACATGATCAGGGCACTCCCAAGTAGTCACCATCGTTTGGGAGCTTCTCTGGCTGCAGATTGTGTAGGTGTCAATGAACAGAGAGAAGTTCTGTCTGATTCGGTCTCAGAAGACTGCATTTATTGATGCAGAATGGGACTTGTTACATTGTCTGTCATTCCTACCCATAAATAGAGCCCTGTAGTTCATGACTTGACAGCCTGGCAGAGGGAATCTATAGAGGGTCCAGACATTGACCGTCCACTCCTTTTCGAGATCAGTTGTGATATCTGAGTTTATTTCCAGACTTGCCAGTTTGAATGGTGAAGTTTGAGTGATGTCTCAATGGCCACAAAGCCATCGTATGAACAACAATGTTTTGGTTGTCAGGCTGTTGTACTGCACTGTAAAATGAAAGATGTTTGCTACCATTCTTAATGTTGGTTTCCTTTCTTATAGCAGAACCTGTCACAAGTACTGAAGATTTTTGTGAATCTGAGAGCTCATTTTGGTTCTGACATGTTTTATGGAGAGAGAGCACCCTCTTCCAAGGAAACGTAATCTCACAGAAACCAGGCTGATTCGCATGCACTGCTTTTCATTGTAAAATGTATAGTTGGATTGAGACCAAATCCCCTTCTGCTTTATTCAGACAACCAAATCCTGGTGTGGTACGTTGTCAAACTGAATAGTAATACAAGTAACAGAAAAACAAGATGATAAATGAAGCACAGTATAGTCAATAAAAATATAACTGCAGCAAAATTAATAATAAACCCTGAGAACACTTCTGCTTCTGCAGAACTGTTCACAGAAACCCCGTACAAGCATGTTAATAGCTGTATAGAGGCAGCTGTACCCACCAGGAAGAAGTACCAAACTAACTAAAAAAACAAGCCACCCTAGTGGAATCACAAGATCAGTCGGATGCAAAACAGGAGGAAGAAAATCATGGCAAAAATTAGGAAGTGCAGCACCCAGCAAGATAAAAGCACTCTCATTAAACTAAGCAAACAACTCAGAGGACAAATAGTCTACCAAAGCCAAATCTGAGGTAAGTTTGGCCTCACAGGCCAAGGACAACCATAAAGCATTATTTAGCTATGTCTGCAACCTCAAAGGCAATACACAAGTGTGTGCAGAGCTCATTGTAAATGGATCCACCTATACTGAGCCATGTGAAGCGGAGCTCCTCCCTAATCCAATACAAGTGCAACTTGACATTTGGATGCAAAACCAGAAATTCATCCCTGTTTGGAACCTATGTCTCTGATGCAAATAGGTAACCTGTTAATGGTTCATCTCCCAGGCCCATGCTTACACTTATCAAGGGTATCCGAACTCGTCAGAGATTTGGGATGCATGCTAGGCTTAAAAAGGCCCTTGTGGTCATTAGCCTAGTAAACACCTATGAACCTATATTAGCTGTTCAATAAGATTTTTATTGAAAGCCTGTTCATATGAGTACATTTTAGGCAACTCTTAAAGCAAGCTCTTAGAGCACTCCTGAAGCCACCATGGTAGTAAATTTCAAAAGTGCATGGCTTGATTATCAAAAGAACAAATGCCAGACGTATTCTGCTATGCCTGATGAAATACCAACCAGCACTGCATGGCTGGCTGAATATAACAGCTGAGGTAGGTAGGTAGGGAACAGTCAACTTCCAACACTTGACTTGCAGTGACAAAAAAAAAAAAAAAACTGGCACCAGGATTGTGAATGTTATACAAAATCAGATTGGAACTAGCAGGATAAGAATCCGCTTTTCCATGCCTTTATGCAGTGGAACGGTGCATATATGGCGTTGGGCCATTGACCATGGCATCACCTTGACTACTGTTCACTGAGACACTGAGCGTACCATTAAACTTACTGAGCCATTGCTGTTTTTCTATCTTGAAGCTAAGAATTCAGGAGCCTTGCATGGACCAGATCTTACAGTGGGGCATTCTTGAGAGTAGCTTGTGTACTAGAATAGGTTATGTGCTTCTCCTATTATTCTGCGCAGAACAGCAGCATTCTATACTGTGACAGGAAATTCTTTCCTCTATCCTTTTGGATTCCAAATTTATCTCTGAATTTAAAGAAGACTGACTGAAATTAATCTTTGTCGGCACATGGTGACTGAGGTATGTGAGGTTTTGGGCTGTTAATTTTTTGGGTAGTACAGGGTTCTATCCCACTGTAAATCAAGGGTGTCACCTTTTTGTCAGGGTGGCATCCGGCTCTGTCTTGGGGCATCCCTTGAACCCACTTTATCTTCAAGCTGGGGCATCCGCTGTTAAAGAAAATGCTAGAAAGTCTTTGACTTATCATGACTTACTATGCTATTGAACAGCTTCTTCATTTTGAGCAGAGAGGTGTCTTATGCCACCTTATTTGTTTAGCTTGCAAAGGATCCTGACATTTCTCCGGCACTTTTGTGACTTAGTCTCAGTTATTTCCATGGTCATGGCAAATGTTTCAGACCTTTGTCTGTATCACAACCTTGTGAAGGAGGTAAGGTGTTACCCTATGCTGGCTGGTAAATGAGTTTCTTAGAGTTTCTGCATCTTCCCCTTTAGAAGAGCATTTCCCATCCTAGGAACTTGAATGTCCCGATTAACAGATTTGCTTGTCCACTTTTTAAATTGGCTGGATCAGCAGGTTTGAAGTTTGTCTTGAAAGACTGTGCCCTTTTATGATCATCACCTCTGCACTCAAGACTGTCCAGTCTGCAGGCCATTATATGGAAACCTATTTGGAATTTCACATGTATTGTGGACCTTAGGAATAGTCCATGCTGTCTTCAAAAACTAGTATCAGAATTGTCCAGAAACCAAACCATGTATCACAGTGTATCTTTTTTAGGAGTGGAACACAGAGAAAGGAAGAGTCCTTCATATTAAAGGCATGCACTGGGAGTTTGAGTTTTACCTGAAGAAGATGCACAAATTTAGGAAGTTAGACCAGTTGTTTTACTCCAAGGGGTATGAGGCTTTCAGTACCCAAGTAAATCCTTGCCAAATGGTAGCTTACTTCATTATGTTGTGCCCAACAGTAGAAAGCCGTACTGTCAGAGGCTGCTCCACCAAGATACAGCTATGGCTTCTTGGGAGGTTTAGTTTTCATTGCTTGAGATTCTTTGCAGCAGCTACCCACTGCAGAATAGAGGTATGATCTGAACATGCCAGTTGATCTTGTTTCCTTTCCTTGAGAATGAACGGATTGGAGTAGAGACTGGGTCTGCTCCCCTAAACTGCTGAGTGATGATGCAATACATGCTGGCAGGAAACGCATGTTCCCCCATGCACAGAAATGGTGAATTTCAGAAATGCCCCAAGCTGTAGAAATTTGGAGATCAAATCCAGTTACCATTTCAGAAAACCTTTGTTAAAACATTTGGGCCATACTCCTGAGTTAATGCTTTCTCATTAGCTGCAATATGAATGTATTCCATTATCTGTCCTTTCTGAACCTGTGCCTTAACTACATAGTTATCAGTAGGTTACTAAAAGGTTCCAATACAGCTCCAGTGATGGCCAGTTGAAAAAAACTCCAGCGCAAACAGGAACGAGTTAAAAGCGTTTATTTTAAATAAAAAAACAACAGTGTGAAGCAAATAAAACACTGAAATCCACTAAGCGCTTTCACCTGAAAAGAAATCAGGCATCATCAGAGTGTTGAAACAAACAATAAACTAACCAGCTAAAATAAATTTCAAAAGACCGCCCATTAATACAAACCTATCAAAATGAAGTAATCACTCGATGTCATTAATGACAACACATTTTTTTAAAAAAGAAGAAAAGAAAAGTGCACACAATGCAACTTTTTCTTACCCTTATGAATAACCTTATAGGTTCCAAAAAATTGAAATAATAAGGTTGAAGTAAAATAATATAGTCTAAAATAAAATAAAAAGAAATGAAATAGAATAAAATAAAATATTAATGTGATTTGTTATCGAAAATGTCTATGTGTACACATACTTCAAAATTGATCAAATCTATTTAAATAAATAAATTAATAAATAAATATATAAGAAGGTAAGTGTATAAAAATAAATAAGTAAATAAGGTATAGTGTTATATTAATGTTAAAAAAATTTGTTGTTAATAATTAATTAATATATTAGTTTACACGTAAATGGTTATTTGAACAAATGTATAATTAAATAAAGTAAAATAAATAAATAAATGAATGAATACATAAATATTGACTATTTTGCATTCAAACTGTCCACATGACAAACTAATAAAGTTTATAGTGTTTGTATGTAACTGTATAAAATATTAACTAAAAATAATAATACTACTAAAAAGTTCAAAAAATACAGATTAATGGATATATTAATGTGTTAATATATCCAATTTAAACAAAGAGAGATCTGTACTTTAAAATGCTTGCCATAGAAATATACTCATTTATACCTGGGGATCTAGATGCATTTAATCTCAACTGCCACAAGGTCTCCCTCATCTCTAATATAATCTTAACATCACCACTTTGGTCATTATCAGGTATCCTATCAATAATAAAAAATATAAATTTGCTAAAATTAACACAAGTCAAGCTATGTAAATAAAGGGAGTTAGTCGTCTTTTTGTTCCTAATGTCCCTAACAGTGTTCAAGGATTCTTAACCTTAGTGTATGCAAGTTCATCAACAATGGTCCATATGTGTCAGTTATGAATTTCTATAGGACTATCAAATGTCCTGGCCATTGTAATTGCAACACTAGGAGGGTCATCTACATTGCTACTTGTTTAAGTTGCCCTAGTTTCTATGTAGGGAAGACCATAAGGAAACCAAGGTTAAGAATATTTCTATGGCAAGCATTTTAAAGTACAGATCTCTCTTTGTTTAAATTGGATATATTAATACATTAATATATCCATTAATCTGTATTTTTTGAACTTTTTAGTAGTATTATTATTTTTAGTTAATATTTTTATATAGTTACATACAAACACTATAAACTTTATTAGTTTGTCATGTGGACAGTTTGAATGCTAAATAGTCAATATTTATGTATTCATTCATTTATTTATTTATTTTACTTTATTTAATTATACATTTGTTCAAATAACCATTTACATGTAAACTAATATATTAATTAATTATTAACAAAAATTTTTAACATTAATATAACACTACCTTATTTAGTTATTTATTTATTTTTTATACACTTACCTTCTTATCTATTTATTTATTAATTTATTTATTTAAATAGATCAATTTTGAAGTATGTGTACACATAGACATTTTCGATAACAAATCACATTAATATTTTATTTTATTTTATTCTATTTCATTTCTTTTTATTTTATTTTACACTATATTATTTTACTTCAACCTTATTATTTCAATTTTTTGGAACCTATAAGGTTATTTATAAGGGTAAGAAAAAGTTGCGTTGTGTGCGCTTTTCTTTTCTTCTTTAAAAAATGTGTCATTAATGATTGAGTGATTACTTCATTTTGATAGGTTTGTATTAATGGCTGTCTGAAATTTATTTTAGCTGGTTGGTTTATTGTTTGTTTCAACACTCTGATGATGCCTGATTTCTTTTCAGGTGAAAGCGCTTAATGGATTTCAGTGTTTTATTTGCTTCACGCTGTTGTTTTTTATTTAAAATAAACGCTTTTAACTCGTTCCTGTTTGCGCTGGAGTTTTTTTCAACTGGCCATCACCTGGAGCTGTATTGGAACATTTACTGGTTTGCTGTCTTTTTTGTTTGGAAGTTACTAAAAGGTGTCCTGGACCATCAGATGTTGAGTCTCAAAGAAGGTAGCTGTCTTCACAGGTTTACCTTAAACTGAATGTTTCAGCATTAGGCTGACACTCCACAGAAAAGTAAGATCCGGGATTGGAAGTTGCATATTCATCACCTTGAAGGACAAAGACTTACAAACTTTCCAATGCTATGAAGTCACCGCCCTTTTTATCCTACTCATACTGGGCATGTTAGGACCCATTTTGGGAGCACTTTTGCCACATGTTAAATACCATATTATCTACAGTGGATATAAAAAGTTTACACACCCCTGTTAAAATGCCAGGTTTTTGTGATATTTAATCATTTCAAAATGTTTCCCACCTTTAATATGACCTATAACCTGTACAGTTCAATTGAAAAACAAACAAATCTGTTAAGGGAAAAAATATAAAATATAAAAAACGTACAATATGCTGGTTGCATAAGTGTGCACACCCTTAAACTAATACTTTGTTGTGTGTGCACACCCTTAAAATAATACTTTGTTGAAGCACCTTTTGATTTAATTACAGCATTCAGTCTTCTTGGGTACACACCTGCCATCAATTAAAGAGACTCTGATTAACCCCAAATAAAGTTCAGCTGTCCTTGTAGGACTTTCCTGACATTTACTCAGTTGCCTGCTACAGCAAAAGCCATGGTTCACAGAGAGCTTACAAATCATCAAAGGGATCTCATTGTTGAACGGTATCAGTCAGGAGAAGGGTAGAAAAAAATTTCACAGCATTGGATATACCATGGAACACAGTGAAGACGGTCATCAAAAATTGGAAAAAATATGGGACAACAGTGACGTTGCAAAGAACTGGATGTCCCTCAAATTGATGAAAAGACGATATGAAAACTGGTCAGGGAGGTTGCCAAGAGACCTACAGCAACACTGAAGGAGCTGCAGGAATTTCTGGCAAGTACTGGTTGTGTACTACATGTGACAACAATCTCCTGTATTCTCCATATGTCTGGACTGTGGGGTAGGATTGCAAGACAGAAGCCTTTTCTTACACAGAAGCCTTTTCTTACACAGAAAAACACCCAGGCCTGGCTAAAATTTGCAAAACAATACATCAACTCTCCCAAAAGCATGTAGGAAAATGTGTTGTGGTCTGATGAGACCAAAGTTGACCTTTCTGGCCACAATTCCAAAAGGTACGTTTGGCGCAAAAACAACAGTTCGTATCACCAAATGAACATCCCCACGGTGAAGCATGGTGGTGGCAGTATCATGCTTTGGGGTTGCTTTTCTTCAGCTGGAACTGGGGCTTTAGTCAAGGTGAAGGAAATTATGAACTGTTCCAAATACCAGTCACTTTTGACCCAAAACGTTTAGGTGTCTGCTAGAAAGCTAAAGATGAAGAGGACTTTCACCTTTCAACACGACAATGACCCCAAGCATACTTGCAAATCAACAAAAGAATGGCTTCACCAAAAGAAAATTAAAGTTTTGGAATGGCTCAGCCAGAGACCAGACCTAAATCCAATAGAAAATCTGTGGGGTGACCTGAAGAGGGCTGTGCGCAAGAGATGCCTTTGAAATCTGACAGATTTGGAGCACTTTTGCAAAAAAGAGTGGTCAAATATTGCCAAGTCAAGATGTGCCATGCTGATATAGACTCCTACCCAAGAAGACTGAATGCTGTAATTAAATCATAAGGTTCTTCAACAAAGTATTAGTTTAAGGATGTGCACACGTATGTAACCAGTGAATTGTACATTTTTTAATTTTTATATTTTTTCCCCTAACAGATTTTTTTTCAATTGAGTTGTACAGGTTATAGGTCACATTAAAGGTGGGAAAAGTTTTGAAATGATTTATTGTGGTCTCATTTTTTTATATCACAAAAGCCTGGCATTTTAACAGGAGTGTGTAAACTTTTTATATCCACTGTATAAATGACCTATCTACTCGGCTTCTATTTCTGTTGTTTTCTTAGTATTTTCAAAATGTTTTCTTTTTTTGTGATGCTTTTTTAACAACATTGAACTTTTCAACATATATCAGCTCAGTTTATTTAATTTTTTTCACTGATAGTTGGTTAACTTCCCCTTAGGCTATGCAGCATAGATGTTAATCGTGTTACACTGCTGCAGTCATTACACTTGGGTTATCCTGCCGTCAGGCGGTTCCCCAGTCAGCCTGAGTTCCAAAGTCTTGGTCTGGCGTCGGTTGCTGTCGCCTCCTCCCTAACGTCAGTGTGACAGGGGTATATAAGATGCAGCCGACTCCATTTTCTCCAGTCTTTCTTGCCGCCCGGTGCCTGAAGCAAAAGCAGTTTGCAACTGCCAGTCGGCCGACTCTTGAGATTTTCATTCCTAATCCAGAACCGAAGTCTTCTATAAAGCTAAGTACCCCGTTGGGGAAACTTTTTCTTGCCTGCTAAGTACCCCATTGGGGAAACTTTTTCTTGCCTCAGACCGATGTCATTAAAAGTTATTAACTGTATTTCTTGTGGGAAGCAAATACCTCATAAGGATTTCCATTCCTATTGTATCCCATGCCTAGGCCCAGACCACAACATCACTGGTTGTCTGTTTTGTGCTAGGTTTAACAAGCGCACTATTAAACGTCGGTTTGATTTTGCCCGACATTATTTTGGCAGAAAATTCAATTACACCATGCCATCGGAACAGACTACCAGAATCCATAAAAAGCGCAAAGACAAGGACAGGCATCCGAGGCCCAAAACTGACAACGAGGCCTCTGCTAGGCCGGTCGCCGGTTCTCCGGTTTTCAGCAAGGCGCCTTTGTAGCCCCTGATGACTGCTTCCACAGAACCACAGACCGCCTCCGACTCCCACTTGGAGCTGGCTGGGCCTTCAGACGCACAAGTTTTTCAGCCTACCGAAACTAACCCTTCAGAGGAAACCGAAGTAGCTGAGCAATCCACAGCTTCAGAGGGTGTTTCCAGACCCTCCCAGTTAACCATTAAACCCTCTGTTAAGTCTAAGCACCCCCTTAAAAACCAAGAAATACATACAGCATTCTCCAGGACAGGCCTCCATGCCTAAGAAATAAATTCTCAAAATGGACGAAGACCTAGTCACCCTAATCAGGGGGTCCCATCCCCCATCTGATAAAAGGCCCAGACAGGATGCAGACTATGAATCTTCCGACCAGGTGTCCATTTCTTCAGATTCATCCTCAGACCTAGGATATTCTTTCCCCCCTTATGAGGATTCTGATGCTGAGGAATCAATTCCTTCAGCCTCTCCGCCTGAGGACTACTCCTTTGGGGAGACCTTACATACCATGAGGGAGCATTTTCATTGGGAAGGCCAGGATTACTCAGAATCCAAGAAAAGGCTCAGAGACTTCCTTTTATTACCTCAACACAGACCCCTTGCTATTCCGCCAGTATTAGATATTGTGGATGATGTGTATACTGAATCCAGCTTAAATCCTGACTCCTTACCTCCAGCTCCAGTTAAACCTGATAGATATTACAGAGTCCCTGACTCTCACAAATTTCTGTATAAAAGCCCTGTTGCTGACCCTGAAACTATTTCTCAGGGACCCAAAGGGATTAAGACCTTATCAGCAAAAAAAAACAGTTCCCTCTGACAGAGATTCCAGAGCATTAAACCGATGGGGAAAGAAAGTATATACGTCTGCAACTTTAGCAATGAGAGCCTTAAATTGCCAGTTTCACATGCTAAAATATCAGCAATGTTTGATGTCTCAGTTGAAACAAAAGATGCTTCCAGATTGAGATCCTCCTAATTTTAAAGAAATGCAGGATTTATTGCATGCAGCTGAACAAGTAGGAAAACATACCTTGCAATGTGGTTTTGATTCTTTAGAGGCCTCTTGTAGAGCAGCAGTTACAGGCTCTGTCATTAGAAGACATGCTTGGTTAAAAGAACATACGTTACCAGATCATGTTAAGGCAAAATTGTTGGATGCACCTTTGCAGCGGGATGTGCAGTTTGGAGTTAAGGCAGAGGAGGTATTAAAGAAGATAGAGGATAAGGCAAAATCTATGCAAAAGGTGAAGGATTTCTTACAGGTTCAGCCTCCTCGTTTTAGCAGAAATTGGCCAACAAAGAATTGGTCATTTCCAGTCACAGACAGACCTCAAAGGGGCAGATACAGACGTCCAAGAGGTAGAGGTCAAGCACAAGGTCCTTACAGGCCTCGACAATGGGCTACACCAGGCCAGAAAGAAGGGGAAGACAGGCCCCAACCATATAAAAAGCAGCCTCAATGACTTCCCACTACAGCTGCCAAACAGCTCTTCCTTGGCAGCCCCCTTAGGAGGAAAACTGGCACTATTCTATCACAATTGGCATTGCATCACCAAAGACAAATGGGTTCTCAACATTGTATCTCAAGGTTACACGTTACACTTTCACACTCTGCCAAGGTTAAAAGGAATGCCAAATCAATGGGCAGAGGCTCAAAAACAAATTACATCACTCATGGACATGAGAGCTATTCAAAAGGTACCACCACAGGAGCAAGGACAAGGATTTTACTCGAGACTCTTTCTAGTTCCCAGAAAGGACAAAGCCTGGAGACCCATTCTGGATCTTTCTTCTCTAAACACTTACCTGGATGTTCTGAAATTCAAAATGTTGACACTACAGCAGCTTCTTCCCATGCTGGGCAAGAAAGCTTGGCTCGTGACTTTGGACCTCAAGGAGGCATACCTGCATGTCCCTATCAGACAAAACTGCAGAAGATACCTCAGATTCATAGCTGGTTCAATGCACTATCAATTCTCTGCACTGCGCTTTGGCTTATCTACTGCACCCAGGGTCTTCACAAAGTGCCTGGCACCAGTAATTGCATTTTGCAGACAAAAAGTTATTCAAATTTATCCGTACCTGGACGACTGCCTGATTCAAGCAGAGAGCAAGGACATTCTTCTAAAGCATCTGGCGTTCGTAAAAAAAGTTATTAAGTTGCCTGGGGTACACAGTAAACGAAAAGAAATCAAAACTAGTGCCCTCACAAGAGATAATATTCCTGGGTGCCAGCTTGAACACAATGGCCCAGATGGCTTACCTCACGCCGGACAAGCGAGGACAACTGACTCAATACTTTCAATTGATGACAACAAAGACCCAACTCCCTGCAAGAAAAATTCTGCAGGCCTTGGGCTACATGGCATCTTGTATACTACTAATTCCATATGCCAGACTGCATATGAGGAAATTACAATGGTACCTAAAGAGTGTATGGTCTCAACATTGTCAAAGTTTGGAAACAGTTATACCACTAATTCCTTGCCTTCAACAGGAGTTTCGATGGTGGTCTCAAGCTTGTCACCTCAACAAGGGGCAGACTTTTACTCAACCCACAGCCAGGCAAACACTGACAACAGATGCATCGGATTACGCCTGGGGAGCACACATGGCAGGAAAATGTATTCAGGGTGAGTGGCCCACAGAGCAAAGGCATCTTCACATCAATCAAAAAGAGATGCTAGCTGTACAAAATGCCCTTATAGCTTTCAAGGACCTGCTGCATCCAGGACAACTACTACTAAAGACAGACAACACCACAGTTATGTGGTACATAAACAAGCAAGGGGGCACACACTCCTACCCCCTCTGCAGACAAGCCATGACCTTGTGGAACACAGCTCTAGACTACCAAGTTCATCTGCAAGCAAAATTCCTGCCAGGAGAGAAAAACACACTGGCAGATGACCTAAGCAGAAACATCATGGATCCCCACGAATGGGAATTGAATCCACAAATATTCAGAATGATAACACAAAAATGGTGGAGCCCGGACATAGATCTGTTTGCATCCCCAATGAGCTGCCAGCTACAGAAATTCTGCACAAGGAGTTACCATCCACAAGCATGGAAAGTGGATGCCCTCTCATTCAACTGGAAAAACCTGCAAGTATATGCTTTCCACCTTTACCTCTCCTTCCAAAGGTACTCATAAAAGCCAGGCAAAACAAGCCAAAGATGATCCTGATTGCACCAGACTGGCCACGCCAGCATTGGTACCCAATCTTAAAGAACTTAGCACAAGAAGCACCCTGGATTTTGCCTCAAATCCCACATTTGCTGATGCAGCACAACAATCAGATACTTCACAGCCAGCTAAAGACCTTAAACCTAGCTGCATGGAAAATTCCTTAGTCAAGCAAACAGTGCCACTCTCCAAAGCTGTTATGGATGTCATTCTGGAGGCCAGAAGGCCTAGTACCAGGAAAGCCTATTCGGATAAATGGAAGAGATTCTGTGCCTGGAACCAGGCGCACAGCCTTGACCCTCTTGTCCCAAACATTCCTCAGATACTTCAATATTTAACTGAGATGCTGGACAAGGGCCTCTCCTTCTCATCCATCAAGATCCACGCCTCTGCCATTTCGGCTCATTACAACATGGATTCACCAATTTTCTCTAATCCTTTGCTCAAACAGTACCTCAGAGGGGCTAAAAACATAAGTCCGCCCCGTAGAGCACTTACTCCATCTTGGGACCTCAACTTTGTTTTGGAAAAATTAACTTTACCTCCTTTTGAGCCCGCTAACACAGCAGAATTAAAATATATCTCTTGGAAAACTGCTCTGCTACTAGCAATAACATCAGCACAAAGAGTTTCAGAATTACAGGCACTAATGGCAGTGGAACCTTTCCTCATTTTCCACCAGGACAGGGTGTCTTTAAGAACTAACCCTACGTTTATGCCAAAGGTGGTATCAAGTGTGGCTCTAAACCAAACTATTCACTTGCCAACTTTTTATCCAAAACCACAGAACAAGGGGAGGGACTACTACATTCTTTGGACATTCACAGACAGTTACACTTCTACTTGGACAAAACCAAAGCTTTCAGAAAATCTGAGCAATTATTGGTAGCATATGCTGCAGTAAAACAGGGAAAAGCCATTTCAAAACAGACTATATTTCAAAATGGATAGGACATTGTATACGTTTCTGCTATACACATCATGGGAAAGCTGTACATAGCAGCATTAGATCTCACTCCACCAGGGCAACAGCCACTTCATCTGCCTACCTCAGAGGAGTACCTACCAAGGATATTTTGGAAGCAGCAACATGGAGTTCTGTGCATACCTTCACCAAGCATTACCATTTGCCTTTATACTCTAAATCCAGACCTGGCTTCACCACTGCTGTGCTGCACGGCCTTATAGCCACCCCCAATGCGTTATAGAGCCAGCCACCCTACCTCAGCTTTGGGATTCCACCCAAGTGTAATGACTGAAGCAATGTAACACTATGAACATAGTACAGTTTTGTACCTACCATAAATGTAGATGTTCGAGTGTAAACACTGCTGCAGTCCAGGTTACCCTCCCTCCTTCCTTACTTGCTGGTACGTACCTAGGTCTTTTACCCTTTTCTACCTATGGGGAGTATTTGCTGGTAACTGAAAATTGTTGTTTGCTTTTCTTTTATATACTTTACTAGCAATTTGAATTGCCTACCTATTTGGGGGTACCTGACATCTGGGGCAAGAAAAACTGAAGAAAATGGCGTCAGTTGCATCTTATATACCCCTGTCACACTGACGTCAGGGAGGAGGCGACAGCAACCGATGCCGGACCAAGACTTTGGAACTCAGGCCGACTGGGGAACCGCCTGACGGCAGGATAACCCAAGTGTAATGACTGCAGCAGTGTTTACACTCTAACATCTATATTTATGGTAGGTACAAAACTGTACTTTTCTCAAGTTGCTGTAGCAGTTTTATAATTAGAAGTAGTTGGCTGCTGTGCTTATGTGTTCGAATGGTTGTTGTTTTGCCACTTAATTAGCTTGCTAGTTAATTGCAGTTCAAGAAGCATTATCCTGTAAAAAAAAAAAAAATGAAACTGAAGAGTTTAGAAAGTGTAAGCAAGAAAGGACCCCTTTGGAGGGATAGACTGTGCGTGTGTGTGCGCGTGCGTGTGCATGTGTGCGTGTGCACATGTGTGCGTAGCGCGTGTGTGTCTTGCGTGTGTTTTGCTGTGTGTGTGTGTGTGTGTGTGTGTGCGCATAGAGGGGCTAGTGACATTTCTGCTAAACAAGTAAAATAGGCTAAAGCTTAGAGTAGCTTAATGCCTCTCTTACCACCCCATTTCAGTCTGTGTGCTCATTATTTAATTTATTTATTTAACATTTGTTAAGCTGGCTGGTCTTGGGAACCTTTTCAGCCACAACACGGTCCAGATAGACAAATACAGAGTACAAATATAAAATTTAAACTTTAACTGTACAAAGTGTTAGCATCCTACAAAAATATACATTTGCAAACACAGAGAACCTAAATAAAAAACACATTGCTTAAATGTACTAAATAGGCATCATAGCTGCAAGTATATTCAGACTTGTACAGCAGGATATTTTCTGTTATGTTTGAATTAAATCCAAAGTAAAGTATTTAGATGCTTAGTATAGTTTCAAAAGTAAAAGTATGCATAGCATACCAAATTAAACCACAGGTTTTGCAGTGACAAAGGAAATCCTTCTGTTCCTTCCCACTGCTTTCTTCACCTTTCTCCCGCTATCTTGACTTTTTTTTTGTCACTTGTTAATAATCGTGAACAACTTTTGCATTAGAATTCATAGGTGGAGGAGGAATATCAAAGTAGAAGGAGTCAGAAGTAGGTTTAAGCTGCGTTTATGTTGGCATCATCTGCATCAGGAAATTTTCCAGCCTCAGGATTTGGGCCTGATCTCACTGTGGTCAGTTCTTAATAACCATCTTGAATCCAAGTAGGTCTTCAGCCATGTAGTTGGGGTTGAGCCATCAGTCTTGGGCTTGCTTTCTTTATCTTTAATATTAATTTTGGTTTTGAACAGCTTCATTGCTAGCTGGATGGGGTTGAGGCTGCTGCCCTAGGCTTTGGCACCATTGTCTATCTAGGTGTCAAAGATGCTGGCCTTCATGCATCTGCTTACCTTGACATTAGCACACATCTCTTTCTCAGCCCAAGAAGCACTAGTATCTCAGCATGCACTATCCCAGCATGCAAGACATAGGGATGGGTGGGCCATTGTTGGGTGCTCATACCATGTCTGTACAACAGCCTTCCTTCTCAAACCAGACACCTCTGAGGACAAGAGTGAAGGTCAAGTGTAAGAAGAAGCATTTGCACTCCTTACTTTGATAACTGATATTGACTAGGACAAGGAAGCAGAATTCCCCCACATCTCCTCAGATGTCTTCAGATTTGGGGAAATATTACAAAAGGTGAAAATAAAGGATGGTTTCAGCCTCCAGCCCCCCCCCCCCCCACGTACACCTAAGTATAATTTTTTCAATTCATATCTCCCAGTTTGACTACATCTACAGAGGCCTCCACTGTTGGGTGGAGGTACATTATCTGTAGCAGAAAGTCCAATCCACATAGATAACCCAAGTGGCTAATCCGCACACCAGCATTCTACAAATGAAGGTTGTCCTCCTTACCTTGCAGACATTCCAGGACTGGCTGCCCTGGTGGGATTACCTTCCAGTCCAGTAGTATGGCTGTAGTATTTTACAAAAAAGGAAGGGAGAGCTCTCTTATATCCCCCTTTGTTAGGGGACATGAGAGCACAACAGTGGAGTTTTGCTTCTAGTTGCCTTCTCAGTGCTGCTCATGTCTTTATTTAAGCCAACTTTCTTGGATACATTTTCATTTGCTGCCTTTCTTCTACCCTAGAAGCAGTTTGCCAGTGAGTCAGCATCGCAAAATTTGTCCTATTGCTGGGAAGAACTTGCTGTGACCTGTTTGCGTTCTAGTCCATATTCAAGAACAGCAGCAGCATAATTTCCTTTATTCCTCCCTTGGGAGGATAACTCAGTGATGCACTCATCTGGAAGGAGCCCTTGAGACTGCTGTATACCTTGTCCCCAAATTCCTTTTTTCCTGAAATTCCAAAAGAAGGCAAAACTTCACAAAACCAAAGTTATTCTTATAACCCATTTTGGCCCTTGCAAATCTGGCTCCTTCTGCTTTGACCTAATCATTTGACCTAATCATTTGGACAAGCCTATACTCCTGAAGGCAGCCAGGAACCTTCTTTCATATCCATCCAACAAGACTTACCCAAGCATTCACAACCAGAAATAGAATGAATATTTCCTCCACTTCCATTGATTACCAGGGACCCTTCTTAGTCCAGCAGAGTGGACAAAATCCTGACTTCTAACCAAAGATCTATTAACAGGAAGATGTATGGTAATAAATGGACCTGTTTCTATGCCTGGGCTTATTGCTTGAGGACTAGGTCCATTCACAGCTCCAGTCCCAATTGTTTTGGAAGATTTGTCTCAAAAATTTGATTCAAGTCTATTTCTTTTTCCATAAAAATTCACCTGGTGGCCATATTTCATTAAGGTGTAAATTCTGCCTATCAACATCTGCTTTACCCAGGATGGCACACCAACCATGACTATCAGCTAGAGCCAGTGTTCATGCTGCCAGACGAATAGCCCTGCTGCAGTCATCCTTCACTACCATGCACACGAATACTCACATTAAGGGCAATTTAGAGTGTCCAGACCACTTGCTACATAACTTTAGAATGTTGGAGGACGCTATCACAATTGGAGAAAACTCACAAATACACAGGGAGGACATTCAGACTCTGCACAGAATGCATACCAGCTGAGAAACAAATGGGAGAACCTCTTGTGAAATGACAAGGATACCCACTGCACCACTTTGCCACACTCTGTATATATCTACCAATATTGTATAAAAAATCTGTCTGTATTCTAATTAAAAGTCTGCAAAATTTTCCTTGGAAGCACATTACTGTTATGTCCTCCCATCAAATCTTCTGTGCCCCCCTTGGGGGTATGTACTTTGTCCTGAAGATGCTAATAACTGCTTCCTTTTGAATTTTCTTCCTTAGCTGAATTTGTTTTTAGCTTGTAACGCTCTTTGGTTGCAGTCTCATCAGTAAGAAGGATTTCAGATTTGCAAGCCTTGTGTGTTCATCCTTTATGTTTAACTTTCCATAAAGACAATAACTTTCCATAAAGGGAGAATAACCATGAGGATGAACAGTCCTTATTTCCAAACATTGCCACTGATTGTAATACAAATTAATCAATTTTCCAGTATTCGTCCGTGTTTACAAAAGCCTGCACTCTGTTTGTGTGTGTGTTTTTTTTTTCATTAGCAACTTATGTTTTATTAAGATATAAAGAAATCCTTAAGAAGTCACTCCCAATATTTTGTTGAGTCTATGGCCACCTTGCAAAACTTTCTTAAACACTTCTCTGGATGATATTTGTGCAGCTGTCCCAAACATTATTTGCAGAACACTACAAGCTGGATGTGTTTTCAGGTCAAGGTCTGCTTCTAAAAATGCAGTTTTCTTGGGGTATCTTTGCATGAGGAACCATCCAAGACGACAAGCTTGGGACTGTGTCCTTGAAGTGAACCGAGATGAAAGTCCCATTGACAGATAGTTATATGCCATAACAATAGATCTCCTGTGTCGGTCATCTCCCTTACCATTCCCCACTCCCAGACTAAGGTCCTGATGGATACTTCCTGCTTGAAGATTGCCTGCATGGTACTTATTTCTTATTGTTTTGTATACTGCATCATGCATGGATTATCAAAAATCTGAAAAGGGGGTCTTTTTGGTTTCAGAGATTATAAGTAATTAATAGCCTAGATAAGTTTTGTAAGCTATGCCTGTTGGACTTGATCCTTGATGTGATGGAAATGACGACACACGCCTGCTACTGTAATTTTTGTTTTTAAATTTCTGAACATTGTCCGTTTATACATATATGTATTTATAGAAGGAGAGAGAGCAGTAGTATGCAAGTATGCACATCAGTACTGTGTGTGTGTGTGTGTGTGTGTGTGTGTGTGTGTGTGTGTGTGTGTGTGTGTGTGTGTATATATATATATATATATATGTGCATATATCTAGGCGTGGTGGGTGTGTGTGTGGTGGGTGTGTGTGTGGTGGGTGTGTGTGTGGTGGGTGTGTGTGTGGTGTGTCTCTGTCTGCCTGTCTGTGTCTGCCTGTGTCTCTCTGTCTGTCTCAGTCTGTCTGTCTGCCTGTCTTGTGTCTGCCTACTTTTAAATCTTGAAAGACAGACTTTCAGTGTCGAGACTTAAACACCGAACACCCACTATACTGAATTATTAAAAAAACAAATGTTACTATACAGAAAATTCATAATACTGAATTTTCAGTAAGCGGCATTCAATTTTTTAATATAACCTCACCACAACATCACAAACACCACCTCCCCACTAAACTCTAAGACAGTAAACACACACACCCCCTATAAAACCTATGCATAAGTAGGGGGGCAAGCCCCTCTTGCGTTCCTCCGCTACTTATATATACCAACTATGAGGTTGCGCTACCATGAACTACAAAAAAAAAAAACTACCTTTACAAAACCCTACACTTCGCACACCATCACACATACACTTGAAAAAGACACATACTACATATCTAAAAAACGCCGCACTAGCTTCAACACTAACATAAACATAAACTCACCCATCCAACTCCCAAAACTTCCCACAAAACTAAAAAAACAAAAATCTCTACCCAAAACCTTTAAACACTTACAACCTACCTGATCTCCATACACAGCCACACATCATTTGCCATATCCAACTCCCAGACCACAATGCACCGCAAACACAAACCACAACACACCACACCAACAGCAGATTCAGTAGTATAGCACTCTGTAAAGTGCAGTTTCAATTAATTGTACTTTCGATATTTTAGTCTTGAGGTATTTCAAGATTTAAAAGGGATCATACATATATATATATATATATATATATATATATATATATATATGTGGTTTCACTTCATATACCCGAAAAGCTGAAATCTCGAATTTCAGCATTTCGAGTCCATGAAGCCAAAACTTTAGAATAGCGAAAGTGCACAAGCGAGAATGCGAATGTTGAATCCGTGCTTATGCAGTGACGCTACGTTACGAGAAGTGTTTTGTTTGGAATGTTAGTGTTCAGACTTTCAGATGAGTGAATGTATGTGAGCATTTTTGTAACTTATGTGTATGTATGATGTGTGTGTGTGTGCGTGCACGTGAGGGACTGTAGAATGTATGTGTGCGAGTTTTTTTTTTTTCTCTGTGTGATCTCGCAGTTAGTATATATACGTAGGAGGGGTGTGGGGGGTGCAGGAGGGCTTGCCCCCTGCTTTAGTTTAGTGTAGGTATGTGTGGTGTTTTTCTTGTGTTTGTTTTTTGTGGTGTAGGTGTTGTGGTTTGTGTGTGGTGTAGTGTATGCTGTGTGTTCGGGTTTGCGATTTCGGCTTTGTGGGGTTTCGGTGTTGTGATGATTTTGGCTTCATGTAGAGACACATACGTATATGTGTGTGTGTAATGTGTGTGTGTAATGTGTGTGTGTATATAGACTGTGTGTGTGTGTGTGTGTATATATATATATATATATATATATATATATATATATATATATATATATATACAATATAAAATATTATATATATAGATGGATGGATATAGATATGTGTGTGCGTGTACCGCGTATGATGCAGCATACAAAGCAATAAGAAGTAAGTGCCATACGGGCAAGCTTCCAAGCAAGGAAGTATCCATCAGGACCCTAGCATGGGGGTGGAGGATAGTAAGGGAGACTAATCTGACACAGATCTATTATTACATTCCTACTCAGTAGGCAAGGTGTGGAACCGTATTCCTGCAGATATTAGAGCAATATCATGTAGTCACATAACAGTCTCTGAAGAGATGTCTCCTTAACTCCTGGCTCTCTACATGTCTTACACCCAGATGACACTATCCATTATTGCTTCCTTCTCTTCCTTTATCTCCCCTGTCTTCCTTCTCCCTTCTTTTTCCCCTTTCCTTTCCACCCTTCTCTTATTAGCCAGAGCACCAGTAACTTCTCCGAGAGCTTCCTACTTTAACTCCACTACTCTTAACTATGATTATTGTTTAATATTCACCATATAATTTTCTGATCTGACTTTACTTATCCTGTATGTCGATTCTACTATTTGTTACTGCACTTCAAGTGATAATATTATGTAGTTTAATTGAACTATGTACGTTGGAGCTTTTCTCCCAGGGCCACTGCGGAAAACGAGATTCATGCCCAGTCAGACTTTCCCAGTAAACAAATGCCAGTAAATAAAAATACATATATATTTCACAGTTGACGAGACGAAGATGATTGAATTTCTGAAACCCGAAGTTTTTGAATGGAGATTGTGGTACAGTGAGGATCAGTAAATTTACAGTTTTCCTCAATGTAGTGCAATCTCGAAGTTGGTGTATATATGTGTGTGTGTATGTATGTATGTATGTATATATATATATATATATATATATATATATATATATATATATATATATATATATATGCATGCACATATACATTTGTAGGGGAGGCTTGCCCCCCTGCAAAACCGTAAAAAAATATTTTTTTTTTTTTATTTTTTTTTTCATTTTTATTATTATTTTTTTTTATGTTCAAGTTTTCAGAAATTCGGTCATAACATCTCACTGATTTGAATTTCTGAAAACTCAATCAACTAACTGTCTCAGAGAGGCCCTTCTGTAGGATGTTCACATCATTTGGGGACTTGACTATGGCTCCTAGTTTGCAGTCATCTGCGAACTTCGTTAGCCTGTAGATACCAAACAGAAGCGGTCCCAGGACAGAACCTGTGGTACTCCACTTGCCACCACAATAAACAGGACATGCTGGAGGGATAGATTCCTATCCCAGAGTCTTCCCATATTCTAGAACAGGCTACCCATCTATGTCAAGCAAAGTTCTTCATTAGCACTCTTCAAGAAAAATCTTGATGAGTGGATGGGAAATAGGAAATACACCCCGGGGATCACTTCTGTGTCTCTGCTCGACAGTGGCACAGGAAAATAACTTTCTTGGGTGGCGTAAGCCAGGGAACCCTGTTGGCTAGGCTTACGTAGGCCCTTCTGCCGATAGCCAAGTACCTACATATGAACCTATGAACATAGATGCGCATATATATATATATATATATATATATATATATATATAAACATGTGTGTATGTATGTGTGTGTGTGTGTGTGTGTGTCTGTCTGTCTGTCTGTCTGTCTGTCTGTTTTGAATCAGAGTGGTGCACAGTCGAAAGTAGATACGTGTGTTTGTGAGATATATATATATATATATATCTCAAGCTGAATGCCAAAAACTTTGACCACCATGTTGTTTCCGTTGTACGGAAAGCTTTCTACATGGCCCACCTCATAAGTAAGGATATCTCATCCAGGGACAAAGAAGTTGTAATATCCCTGTATTCTTGCCTTATAAGGCCAATTATGGAGAACAACACCCCCTTCGGCATGTACCTCACAAAGCACATGCAGCAGTTGGAGAGACCACAGAGGTTCCTCACCAGGAGAATCCAAGGCCTCAAACATTTACCCTACACAGATAGGCTAAAAGCCCTGTCACTCTACTCAGTTTCATACAGACTCCTCAGAGGTGACCTCTGTCATACAAAGCAATCTCAGACCCCGTCTTGATGAGACTGCTGCATATCCGCACGTCAAGCTCCACTTGAGCAAACCATTCATGCAGCCTCAACCTGGTCTGTGACATCAACAAAACTTGTTGGCGGGATAGATTTGTGTCCCAGAGACTCCCTCATCTGTGGAATAGGCTCCCTCCCATGTCAAGCAGAGTACCTTATTATCCCTTTTTAAACGCAACCTGGATAACTGGATGGGAAACAGAAAATACACCCCTGGGATTCCACCTGTGTCCCTGCTTGACGGGGGCTTTGGGTGCGGACTTGTCTAAACATGGGCTAAACTCTTGGCTAGGCTTATAAAACCTCAGGGCCAATAGCCTAGTAAGCTCATGTGACTGGACTTGTCTAATCATGGGCTAAACACTTGGCTATGCTTATCAAACCTCAGGGCCAATAGCCTAGTAATCTAGTGTGGAGTAGGCTCAGAGACCCAATCGTAATTCTTTGTAGTACATCGAGCTTTTATCTGCTGCATGTACTAGTAGGCTCAGAGACCCAATCGTAATTCTTTGTAGTACATGGAGCTTTTATCTGCTCCATGTACTACCAGTTAGCACTTTTTTTTTTTTTTTTTTGTTTACTTTAACTGTGTTGCAAGCTTTAAAACCTGTAAAACATTTAGTGAGCATGGTCAGTGTAAAAGTCCCTTTCGTTTGCACTCTCCTTCCATGCCTCTCGACTGTCCATATTTTTGCCTCGTGTACAGAATGCTCATCTCTTTCCCCATACACATTTGGTCTGTTCCTCATATAAAGTCTGTGCTTTTTTGGGCAAATTACTGAGGATAAGACGCTGTCCGGTTCGATTCTCAGCTAGGGCATCTTCTGCGTGGAGACATGCGTGAATGCGCGTACCTTCGTTGAAGGTTGTGCGTCAGGCCTGGCAAGCCGGTAAGTAAAAATCAACTGCCAATCATTAGCGGACCGGAGTTCCGCTGTGGCGACCCCTAACTGGGAAAAGCCGAAAGACAAGACTGAGGATTGAATTAATAAAATAATGACATTCATTTATGTTTCGGGCTTTGTATCTTTCAGAAAAAGCTGACAAACATGCATCCTGTTGTTCTAGTAACTTTTTAACAGGAAGTCGGGTACCCGTTGTCAGCATGGACAGCAGGCAGAAACAGATCATTTTATTTCTGCTGCTGTCATTTGCTGGTAAGTGCTGGCATATTTTACTGCTGAACCTTAGACCTGACTTTAACAACTTAAGCAGGGGATGCTTAACATTTGTTAAGGTTAGGTCTCATGCCTGTCTGGCACTTGACTGATTCCTTTTTTTTTCCCCCAAGTATCAGAGCATAATCACTGTGTTTTATGCATTACAATGAATTATTAGCTAAAACATTTCACCTAAATGAAAAATACTTATCTTTAAAGACATTGTCATACACGTGATGATTTTAAACAACGCCAATGTAACTCATTACAACATGGCCATATTCTGCCCTAGTCATTCAGAGAAATGCTCAACCTGTTGACCTGATAAAGTTGACTTGCTGCATGTTGCCTGAGGTTGAAAAGTTACAAAAAACTTTTGGACCTATCTAAAAGCTAACTTCTAAAGGGTTTCAAGAGCATCTGTTTCATGGAAACCCACAAATTCCATCTATTTCTATATAATTACCTCTTTCTAAAGATCCTACCCCAATTTCTTTTATATCCTTTTCAACATTCAATATTTTTATTACAGTTGGATTAGATTTTGATTTCCATTTTCTAGTAATACCTTTTTGGCAGCCAAAGTATTAATCTTAATGATGCCTTACTGTATGCAAGTAATTCAGATCCTATGTCCCAGCTCAAAAAATAATTTCCTTAGTTAAAACCATATATGCTCTCCCATTTCTAGTGAAATACTCTGTAGGGAATTTTTTAAATCTGCCATTTCATTAAACACCCAAAAATACATTTCCAGTTACTTCTCTCTCTTCCATCACACCTCTAGTGTTTGCTATCTACTTGAGGAAAATCCCTTAAGTACAAGTAGAAGTATTGGTATAAAAAATACTTAAGCAATTACTTCCGAGCAAAAATCATAAACGTTCTAGACTTTGTTGCATAATTGGGAGCCACACAGATGTTTGTAAATTGACTTTCTAATCTCTATGTTCCCAGTTGTTTTTTTAACTTCCTTATTTTATTTATTTATTTATTTTACATCTGTTGACCGGGCTAGTCTAGCTGGATACATGTCCATTTTCAGTAGAGGCCCGGGGAGAAAAGCTCCATGTTGAGTACAACAAGCCATTAACAAATGATATACAAAATAACAATATAGAATAAAAAACACCAAATTAAGTACAATCATGAAAAAGTATACAGAAGAGTAAAGGAAGAAGTATCAATTAGTTGTATATAAAAATAATTTTTTTTTTTTTTTTTTTTTAAGTATAAGGCAAGGCCAGAGCAATAAACATAGATGAACTATTGATATCTATGTGAAGACTTCAGTAAAACTTCCTTGAATTGTTTTTTATAGTTATCGTGTAATACTTTATATGCCCTACTAATTATTCATTTAACTGTACCAGAGATGGCCTTTCATTTAGCACTGTCAAATCCCTTTCTCTTTGCCTAGACACTGTTAACAATCCATGTTCGGGAAGGCACTTTCTAAACTGCAGTTGAGACTTCTGTTGACCTCACCCCAATCTGTCACTTTCCCCTCTCTACTTGTTTGTTCAGAATACATGGGATCTTTTGCCAGTTTTTCCACTAAATTCCATCCCTCCTCTTCCTGTGTTCCATGCCCCTAATGGCACTCCTACCTATGGGTAAAATCACTTTTCTTCATTCCAGTGTTGGATTACTTTGTAGAGTACTTTCTACTCAGTTAGGCATATAATAATTTGTATGATAATTGTTATTCTCCTTCCTTATCTATCAAACTTCCTCACTTCATCATTGTGATTTATAGTCTTCTGCTTGTGTGTGTGTGTGTGTGTGTGTGTATATGTATATATATGTGTAATATATATATTATATATATATGTAATATATATAAATTATATATATATATATATATATATATATATATATATATATATATATATATATAAATTATGTATATATATATATATATATAATATATATATATATATATATATATATATCTCTCTCTAATATATATATATATATATATATATATATATATTAATCTCTAATATATATATATATCTAATATATATATATCTAATATATATATATATATATATATCTAATATATATATGTATATATATATCTAATATATATATATATATATATATATATCTATATTATATCTATATATATATATATATATATATATATATATATATATATATATATATATCTAATTATATATATATACATATATACTATCTATTACATATATATATTAGGAACCTGGGTGGGAATTCCCAGATATGCTCAGGATTAGTCCAAAATGACGAAAAATACACCGAACCCACAGACATTGCCAACATCCTAGCTGACAGGTTCAGCGCAAACTTCTCCCCCACCAAAAGGGCAAATATCTATCCCAGCAGAGTGCTGCCCCCCTGACATCTCAGATACTCAGGTAAGAGCTGCCCTCTCCAAAGCAAAAAACACAGCATCAATGGGACCAGACGGTGTCCCGGGCTGTGTCCTACATGAACTCCAATAAGAGCTAAACCCATACATAAAACTACTGTTGAATCTCAGCCTTACTACAGGATATGTACCCAAAGAGTGGCGTACAGCAACAGTGGTCACTCTCCACAAAGGTGGTGCCTCAACGGATCCTGGAAACTATCGCGCCCTAAGCCTTACTAGCTTGGTCTGCAAAGCTATGGAAATGATCATCATGGACCTCATAAATAAAGATATTGGGGACCTAAAGACACTGGATCCTACTCAGTTCGGCTTTGTTAAGGGCAGATCCTGCCTCTTAAACCTGGTTGATTTCTTTGAAACATTCACCAAGGCCATTGACGAGGGGAAGGTGGTCCACACAGCCTACCTGGACCTCGCAAAAGCCTTGGATACAATACCCCACTCGGGCATTATAGATAAGCTCACCAGCTTAAATATAAACCCCTATGTCACTAGATGGGTTGCAAACTGGCTCAAGGACACTCAAGACGGTACCTAAATTCCGGCAGTATGCATGCTCCCCATGTATTTAAGAGTATAATAAAATCACAGTTGGACAGAGTAAGCAGACTAAATACAGATGAAGTCATGTTTAATAGTCATCTTGAATCTACAACGCAGGAACTGCTTTCTAGTGGCTATGACAGCAGGTTAGTCCTGGAATGTAAACATAAAACTATAGCCCAAAGGACTACTACTCTTAAACCTATATACACTGAAGGTGTTACAATGGGTGAAGTGAGACAGCATGATATAAAGTTAGATTTGTTACCTCCTTTAATTCCAACACATATTTAATACAACAAGTCATACAAAAGAATTGGCTTATATTGATGGCATGTATGGATGTAAGGAAAGTATTAGACGTTAAACCTTATTTTTCTTTTAGGAATATGAGAACACTGAAACAGCAATTGTGCTATAAAGATTTTTTTACTTTAGGTGCGCCTAGTAGCATAAAGACAGGAACATGCAAATGTTATAACTGTACATGTTGTTCTGATATTCAAGATCAAAATAGTCATTCATTCAAACATCCCATCACAAAAAAAGTGTATAACTTTAATGTTAAAGCTACTTGTAATACCACTTCAGTGGTATATATGGCTACCTGCTCTGAGTGTTCATCGTTCTATATAGGTAAAACTATAAGAAAATTAAAAAATAGAATAATTGAACACAAGTCAGAAATTAATAGAAAAATAAGAACTAATTCTTTATATAAGCATATAGAAGAATATGGAGCCGAACATAGATTTTTATTTCGTGTTATACATATAGTTGAAGTAACACCTAGGGGAGGTGATATAAATAACAAACTGGAGCTGAAGGAGTATGAGTGGATAACTAGGTTACAGGCAGATAAACCACCAGGAATAAATGATGTTGTAACATTGAAACATATTCTTAAGTTTTT